>NC_090924.1:279401060-279708832 GCF_040938575.1 Ambystoma mexicanum
CACCAGTGAGTATGTCATGCTGGCCCCAAGGGGTCAAGCCTGGTGAAAGCGAGAACAGAGAGGCAAACTGATTCAACATAGATTTGCACTCTTCTTGTTGCTCGGGTGTCAGATTGGAGGAGAGATTTACTCCTTCAATTTTTTCATCTAAAGGTAAGCCTCTGAGGAGATCCGGAAGAGCTTCACTCTCTTCTTCTTCCTCGGATGATGCTAGAAGCAACGCTCCTACATCAGGTCGCGAGACATACGCTTTAAGTCGGTTGGTGTGAAAGACTGTCGGAGCCTCCTTGGGATTGCCCAAGTCCACCAGATAGTTAACCTCCCCGAGTTTACCCACTACTCGGAAGGGTCCCATCCACTTATCTTGCAAGGCCCTCTGCCTTGTTGGGATCATAACGAGAACGAGCTGGTCTTGAGCGAACTCAACCATGTTAGCCTTTTGATCGTGCCAGTGCTTGACCAATGCTTGTCCAGCTTTCAAGTTATCGCTTGCTTCCGTCATTATGTGTGACATTCTCCTCCGGAGACCTATCACGTAGTCAGTCACTCTGACTGGCTTGGGGGAAGGAGCACTCTCCAACCCCTCCTTAATCAGGGCCAATGGACCTCTGACGGGATGACCATAGAGTAGTTCGAAGGGTGAGTAACCTAAACCTTCCTGAGGGACTTCTCTGTAAGCAAAGAGAAGGCATGGCAGTAGAAGGCCCACTTACGCTTAAGGGGTTCCTCTAAAGCACCTATCATGCTCTTCATGGTTCGGTTGAACCGTTCTACCAACCCATTGGTTTGTGGGTGGTACGCCGTTGAGAACTTGTAAGTAACTCCGCAGGTTTTCCACATGGCTTTCATGTAGTTGGACATAAAGTTTGATCCCCTGTCAGAGATTACTTCCTTAGGAAACCCGACCCTAGTAAAAATACCAAGGAGGGCCTTAGCCACAGCCGGGGCTGTAACAGTCCTCATAGGAATGGCC
This sequence comes from Ambystoma mexicanum, assembly GCF_040938575.1. Taxonomy (NCBI): domain Eukaryota; kingdom Metazoa; phylum Chordata; class Amphibia; order Caudata; family Ambystomatidae; genus Ambystoma; species Ambystoma mexicanum. The sequence goes on from NC_090924.1 coordinate 279,402,034, forward strand.
TCAGGATACCTAGTAGCATGGTCTACTACAACAAGTATAAACCTGTTGCCTGAGGAGGTTGGAGGATCAAGGCGACCAACGATGTCAATCCCTACTCTCTTAAATGGGACTCCCACAACTGGGAGAGGCACTAAAGGTGCCACATTCTTGGAGCCAACCTTACCAGAGGTCTGGCAGGTGTGGCAGCTCCTGCAGTGTTTTTCTACTTCGGCCCCCATCTTTGGCCAATAGAAGTAGAGAGAGAGCCTTTCCTTAGTCTTCTTGAAACTCAAGTGACCAGCCAAAGGAATCTCGTGGGCTAACTGCAAGAACTGTGGTCTGTTCTCTTGGGGCACTACAAGTCGTTTGTAGTCTCCAGGTGCAGACTCGGTCGGTTCACTGTAGAAGAGGCCATCTTCCCAGTGCAACCTGTATTTCCCAGGCTCTTGCCCTTCAGCCTGAGCTTCTGCCTGGTGGCGAAGACCTTCCAGAGTTGGACATTCTCTCTGTCCCTTACTGAAGTCTGCCCTGCTCGGTCCACCTTCTGCCAGTAAAGACTGCAGCTCAGGATGGTCAACAGGATCCAGATCTCCAATGAGTTCCTGGCCTTCCATTAGCTCTTCCTCAGAGTCTAACTCTACCACACAGGGTTGTACCTCCCTCTCAGCCTCGGCTGGAGGTGGAGTTACGGGCGTAACTTTGGACAACCGCGGGGAAGTCCGTGTTGGCTGCACTGGAATGCTGGCTGCTGGCTTCGGGATAGAAGTCTTAGGTTTCCCTTTCGCTTCTGATTTCTTGGAGACAGCGGCCGACAATTCCAGTGGAGCAGGAGTGATTCCTTTCTTCATCATCTCCTGGAGAGTACCTCGCATGGTCCTCTCTCTTGCAGGTCTGGTTAGCTCCTGTAACCGTTTACTAGGAGGTCTGGGAGTATGCGATACAACTCCGAGAGTTTTCAAATCGTTACCCAACAGTACGCGTCCTGGTACCTCACTCTGTATGCTGACAGGTATCTTCACAGTCATGTCGTTACACTGGATGAGAACTGGTAATTGGGGAAGCATCTCCACAGGCCCTCCAGCTAACGTGGTGAGGCGTTTGGGTGCCTTAGCAACATCCTCAGCCTGAAAAAACGATGTATCCACCACAGTTATGCTGGCCCCAGTGTCCCTAATGGCCGGAGTCTCCTGACCATTCACCTGGACACTGTCCTTATAATACTCTTTAGTATTATCGGGGATAGAATTATAGACATCTAAATTCTGTTGTTCCCACAACCCCAGAGATACTAAAGAAACGCTGGCTGAGACTCCAATGGGTTCGTCAGCTAGCAGTAGAAATTTTCCACTTGCCATTTGGACTTCCTCCTCTGGAGCGAAGGCTAAGGAGACAAGCTGGACCCCTGAAGGTTTACCCTTACATCTGGGATCTCCTTTCACGTTGTCAGTCGAGCCACAAACAAAGCATTTCCCGAATGCTTTCTGGAATGGTGGTTTGTTCTGACATCCTTCTGGTTTGGCACCAGAAGACACACTATTCTGCTGTGGTTTTCCTTGTGGCTTAACCTTCTGGTTTTGTTTGGGGCCCTCTTTGGAATGTGAGTTATTAGAATTCTCTTTTGAGTCTTTTTTAGGCTGTTTTCCCTCATCCTTTTTCTGAGTTGCCCCAGAATCCTTATGAGTAGCCCTGTTGGCAACCCACAAGTCAGCAGCCTTAGCTAGCTCCCTGGAATCCAATTCCTTCGAATCAGCCAAGTGCTGTCTGAGCTCAGGAGAACAGGCATCATAAACAGACTCCAACATAAAAAGATTCCTCATACCCTCATAAGTGTTCACTTTGTAACCCTTAATCCATCCCTCTAAGTTTTTCAACCCTTCACTCACCCAGGTAGCCCAAGGGGTACCATCATGCTTTTTGAGGGTTCTAAACCTCTTAAGATACTAGGAAGGGGTCTTCCCGAATCTAGCTATTAAAGCTAGTTTCACACTTTCGTAATCCGTCTTATCCACCTCCCCCAACTCCATTACCACATCAGTCGCAACAGGAGGGAGCCTAGAGAACAACCAGGGAAGCAACGCATTCCCGGTGATGTCCTGGAGCCCATGATTGTATTCAAACAGTTTCAACCAATCCAACACATCCAATCTCGCTTCATACATACCCACTAATTCCTTCGGCATCCGGTGTCTTTTGGGACTGGAGCTCCTAGAGGAACCAGAGGAGGGAGAAGCATTTTCCATAGACAACTTTTTCATCTCTAACTCGTGATTAAGTTCTATTTCCCTGAGTCTTAACTCAGCTTGCTTCTGCTCAGCCTGGGCATTCATCCGTCTGAACTCGAGCTCTTGGTTTCGTTCAGATTGAGCCAAGAACCGTTTGTATTCTAATTCGAGCTTCATTTTTTCAAGTTCAAAATAAGCAGGGTTACTTGTGGGACCTGGTATGGGCCCCGTAGGCACAGCTGGTAAGGCAGGCAGAGGAGCAGGGGAGACAGTTTCATTAGCCTCTCCGTCCTCGTCAGCCTCCTCATCGCTATCATCAGAATCACGATTCAGATCAACACCATTACTGTTATCTACATTTGCTGGAGCGATTGGTTCCTCTGAACCAGTACCCAGACTTTGGTTCGCAAAGCAATCTCTCGATTAGTTCTAACTTCTTGCCTCTTACAGAAAGATTCTCTTGCCTACAGAGAGCTCGCAAACTCTCAGTATTTTCACCTGACAAAGACTCTTGACTGTAAGTTTCCATCGTAGACATGTTTTTTGAAAGTTGCTTTTTGTGCAAAGTTTTGTGGTTAGTTATCCTACAGTGTCGAAAAGCACTCTAAACTGTATACTCGATACAAATCCCACCGCTGTACACCAGTGTTAGGCGGAAACCTGTGCAGTTCCCTCTGGGACCACTGCAAAAGATTTAGGACTACAGGTGGTTGGCGGTGAACCCACTTGGTAGCAGTCTGTACCACACAGATTCACTTGGTAGCTGTGGCTGAGCAGTCAGACTTCCCTCAAGAAGAGTTGAGCAGTATGTGGAGTATACAAAATAGGGCAATTCTTCACAGCAAGACAAGCAAACACGCAACGAGGCTTAGTGTAAAGATATTAAGGTATTTATTTATAACGAAACATCTATCAAAAACACTATGGCAAATTCACGGCAAACAAATCAAACACAATTACTCTACGAAGCAGAAAACGATCAATCCCCCTAGCAATATTTCGACAAGTCTAGGTTCTACCGGTATCACTTATTTTCAGACAGAGGTGTATACCTCAACCTAGATGGCACTCTAATATTAGTTAGGACGGGAGAGAAAAAGGTAGGCAGGTTATGAAATCAACACAGTTCAATCCCTTGCGGATAAAATGCAAGGCAGGAAGGCAAGAATCACAATAGATCGTAAAGTTCAGAGGCCAGGCCCACTCGGAGAGAGGCAAGGCGCGATGTCCCAAAAAGTCTCTAGTGGAGATGCATTCAAGTCTTTATAGCAAATTGTTATCGGCAGATTGAACCAGTTCAGAACAATAAATGAGAAAAGCTTGGAGGCGACCCAACGGAAAGGAGAGGATTAAGACACCTCACTCGAACCGATCGAAAAGGGAAGCCAGGCGGACACGGTACCTTGTTGTGGAGGGCAGCTCCGGCGGGGGCAGTTGTTCCTGGTGGTGGATGCACGTCGGGTCTTTGCCAAGAGTAGAGATGATCTCGTCGTCGAAGAAAAGTGAAGTTCGGTGCACCACCAGGGAAGAGACCAGCCGCGGAGTGCTCCATCACAAGGCACCACCTTTTGGTCACGGTACAGGGGTAGTGGCTATCCGGTTGCCGAGGTGCTCTGCACGGGCAATTCGACCACTGCGTCCTGAGGTGAATAAAAAGCAAAGGGGACTGGTTGTTCCCACCAGTCAGGGGAAGAGACTCTCCGGCAGGGAGATCTCCTCTGTCGTCGGGAAGTGGTGAGTCGGTTCTGCAGGGCTCCACCAGAGGTGTCGTCGTGCAGGTCGGCTCAGCGTTACCCTAGTCGGATGTTTAGGTCCTGTGGCGACTTCTGAAGATCCAGTCCCAAAAGCCCTGCTTTTATGCAGAAAACCCCCATTCATTCAGCCTAGCTGTAAATCAACACATGCTAAGTGGTGAGCGGGAAGGCTCACCACTTGGGCCAATCACTCCAGAGTGCGACCGGAGTTGGCAAGGCAACTCGGTCCAGGGTGCCTAAACCCCCTCCCACAACCCTGTGGTAACCCAGACAGAATGGCACCACTTTGGAGGGTCTCTGTACAGAGGCCCGCCAAAAGTGGAACAAAGGGCTCAACCTTTGGTTTAGGAGTCACAGAGACGAACACAGACGCCATTTTACAAACCGAGTTCTGGCAGAAAATACCATCCGATAAACTTATTTAAGATAAGTAGACCGGTGGTACGTTAGAGATTAACGAGAAAAGTATCAATCTCCAACAATGGGACGAATCCCATAGGGTTATGTTCGGGGTCGAACATAACAAGTAGTTTCCACTGCCACCAGCCAAAACTCGACGAGGGGGGACGGGACAGTGCCCCCTCGAGTAACAGATCCAGGAGTAATCGAATTACCCCTACTAGTACGTCCACAATAAGATGGTTTGTACTAGTTCTGTTAGTAAATTTAGGTCTAGTAAAGCCAATGGTGACTTTACATGCCCGGGGAGACAGTAGTCAGTCCCTGGGTATGGAGTCTATGGTGGAGGTCCGCTAGGACGCCCCAGTGTTACGGCACGTAGGGTGCGGGGTAACACACATAGAAAAACATATGAGACCCTATGGAGTAAAAGACCCCATAGCCCATAGAACACTTTGGCAGTCAAAGGAATTACACACACATACATGTCCAAGAGTGGGAGAAAAAGAGTCTCACTCTTGGCAGGATGGAAAAAACAAACTCCAGAAATCCAGCAAAGCTGCTGGGGGACTCACTAGGTTAGGAAATTCAGCCTAAACAGAGAATTCTCCCTAACACTCGCCCCCCCCAGACTAAGGGACAGGAGGATTTAATCCACTCCTGGATGAATCTCATACCTCTAGTCGATGACATACATCCTAGAGAGACCATCAGCATTTTGGTGGTGACATCCTGACCTGTGCTCAATGGTGAAATCAAACCCTTGCAGGCAGATCGACCATCTCAATAGTTTTGGGTTTTCCCCTTTCATTTGCATTAACCATCTCAAGGGTTGGTGGTCAGTCTGAATGACAAAAGTAGAACCATACAAGTACGGCCTAAACTTCTTCAGAGCCCACACGATAGCAAAGCACTCTCTTTCGATTGTTGCCCACCTTGTTTCAGGATCCTTCAGCTTGCGGCTGATGAAGCAAACGGGGTGCTCCCTACCTTTCCCATCCAGTTGACTGAGTACGGCACCTATTCCTACATTTGAAGCATCTGTCTGCACAATGAAGTGTTGGCGGTAATCAGGAGCTCTGAGTACTGGGGCTTGGCAAAGAGCCTTTTTCAGGTTTTCAAAAGCCTGATTGCACTCCTCGTTCCATTTAACCTTTTTAGGAAATTTGGGCGAGGAGATGACATTCAGTGGAGAAGCTATGGTCCCATAGTTCTCTATGAAATTCCTGTAATACCCAGTGAGGCCTAGGAAGGCTCTCACCTGGGTTTGAGTAGTCGGTGTTGTCCAATTTTGCACAGCTTCAATTTTACTGAGCAAAGGCCTTATTTCTCCACCTCCTACCTCATGCCCAAGATAGACTACCTTACTCTGTCCAATTTGGCATTTACTCGCCTTTATGGTCAGATTGGCTCGTCCAAGAGCCTGCAAAACATCTCTCAGGTGGGTTACATGTTCTTCCCAGGAATTGCTGAACACTGCGATGTCATCCAAGTATGCCATGCAGAAGTCCTCCATCCCATTCAGAACCTGGTTTACCATCCGTTGAAATGTAGCAGGTGCATTCTTCAGTCCGAAAGGCATTACCTTAAACTGGTATAAGCCAACGGGGGTAGAAAATGCAGTTTTCTCCTTGGCATGGTCTGTCAGGGCTATTTGCCAATAGCCTGACGTCAGGTCAAATGTGCTGAGGAACTTGGCGGCGCCAAGTTTATCCACCAACTCATCTGTTCTTGGCAAAGGGTGGGCATCAGTCTTGGTGACTGCATTAAGAGCTCTATAATCCACGCAGAATCTAAGTTCTTTAGATCCGGCCTTTGGTACTAACACAACTGGGCTAGACCATGGACTAGTAGAGGGCTCTATTACCCCGAGATCGAGCATCTTGCTGACCTCACCTTTGATGTGGGTTCGTACGTTTTCTGACATGCGGTATCCTCTGCTTTTGACTGGCAGACAGTCACCAGTGAGTATGTCATGCTGGCCCCAAGGGGTCAAGCCTGGTGAAAGCGAGAACAGAGAGGCAAACTGATTCAACATAGATTTGCACTCTTCTTGTTGCTCGGGTGTCAGATTGGAGGAGAGATTTACTCCTTCAATTTTTTCATCTAAAGGTAAGCCTCTGAGGAGATCTGGAAGAGCTTCACTCTCTTCTTCTTCCTCGGATGATGCTAGAAGCAACGCTCCTACATCAGGTCGCGAGACATACGCTTTAAGTCGGTTGGTGTGAAAGACTGTCGGAGCCTCCTTGGGATTGCCCAAGTCCACCAGATAGTTAACCTCCCCGAGTTTACCCACTACTCGGAAGGGTCCCATCCACTTATCTTGCAAGGCCCTCTGCCTTGTTGGGATCATAACGAGAACGAGCTGGTCTTGAGCGAACTCAACCATGTTAGCCTTTTGATCGTGCCAGTGCTTGACCAATGCTTGTCCAGCTTTCAAGTTATCGCTTGCTTCCGTCATCATGTGTGACATTCTCCTCCGGAGACCTATCACGTAGTCAGTCACTCTGACTGGCTTGGGGGAAGGAGCACTCTCCAAACCCTCCTTAATCAGGGCCAATGGACCTCTGACGGGATGACCATAGAGTAGTTCGAAGGGTGAGTAACCTAAACCTTCCTGAGGGACTTCTCTGTAAGCAAAGAGAAGGCATGGCAGTAGAAGGCCCACTTACGCTTAAGGGGTTCCTCTAAAGCACCTATCATGCTCTTCATGGTTCGGTTGAACCGTTCTACCAACCCATTGGTTTGTGGGTGGTACGCCGTTGAGAACTTGTAAGTAACTCCGCAGGTTTTCCACATGGCTTTCATGTAGTTGGACATAAAGTTTGATCCCCTGTCAGAGATTACTTCCTTAGGAAACCCGACCCTAGTAAAAATACCAAGGAGGGCCTTAGCCACAGCCGGGGCTGTAACAGTCCTCATAGGAATGGCCTCAGGATACCTAGTAGCATGGTCTACTACAACAAGTATAAACCTGTTGCCTGAGGAGGTTGGAGGATCAAGGCGACCAACGATGTCAATCCCTACTCTCTTAAATGGGACTCCCACAACCGGGAGAGGCACTAAAGGTGCCACATTCTTGGAGCCAACCTTACCAGAGGTCTGGCAGGTGTGGCAGCTCCTGCAGTGTTTTTCTACTTCGGTCCCCATCTTTGGCCAATAGAAGTAGAGAGAGAGCCTTTCCTTAGTCTTCTTGAAACTCAAGTTACCAGCCAAAGGAATCTCGTGGGCTAACTGCAAGAACTGTGGTCTGTTCTCTTGGGGCACTACAAGTCGTTTGTAGTCTCCAGGTGCAGACTCGGTCGGTTCACTGTAGAAGAGGCCATCTTCCCAGTGCAACCTGTATTTCCCAGGCTCTTGCCCTTCAGCCTGAGCTTCTGCCTGGTGGCGAAGACCTTCCAGAGTTGGACATTCTCTCTGTCCCTTACTGAAGTCTGCCCTGCTCGGTCCACCTTCTGCCAGTAAAGACTGCAGCTCAGGATGGTCAACAGGATCCAGATCTCCAATGAGTTCCTGGCCTTCCATTAGCTCTTCCTCAGAGTCTAACTCTACCACACAGGGTTGTACCTCCCTCTCAGCCTCGGCTGGAGGTGGAGTTACGGGCGTAACTTTGGACAACCGCGGGGAAGTCCGTGTTGGCTGCACTGGAATGCTGGCTGCTGGCTTCGGGATAGAAGTCTTAGGTTTCCCTTTCGCTTCTGATTTCTTGGAGACAGCGGCCGACAATTCCAGTGGAGCAGGAGTGATTCCTTTCTTCATCATCTCCTGGAGAGTACCTCGCATGGTCCTCTCTCTTGCAGGTCTGGTTAGCTCCTGTAACCGTTTACTAGGAGGTCTGGGAGTATGCGATACAACTCCGAGAGTTTTCAAATCGTTACCCAACAGTACGCGTCCTGGTACCTCACTCTGTATGCTGACAGGTATCTTCACAGTCATGTCGTTACACTGGATGAGAACTGGTAATTGGGGAAGCATCTCCACAGGCCCTCCAGCTAACATGGTGAGGCGTTTGGGTGCCTTAGCAACATCCTCAGCCTGAAAAAACGATGTATCCACCACAGTTATGCTGGCCCCAGTGTCCCTAATGGCCGGAGTCTCCTGACCATTCACCTGGACACTGTCCTTATAATACTCTTTAGTATTATCGGGGATAGAATTATAGACATCTAAATTCTGTTGTTCCCACAACCCCAGAGATACTAAAGAAACGCTGGCTGAGACTCCAATGGGTTCGTCAGCTAGCAGTAGAAATTTTCCACTTGCCATTTGGACTTCCTCCTCTGGAGCGAAGGCTAAGGAGACAAGCTGGACCCCTGAAGGTTTACCCTTACATCTGGGATCTCCTTTCACGTTGTCAGTCGAGCCACAAACAAAGCATTTCCCGAATGCTTTCTGGAATGGTGGTTTGTTCTGACATCCTTCTGGTTTGGCACCAGAAGACACACTATTCTGCTGTGGTTTTCCTTGTGGCTTAACCTTCTGGTTTTGTTTGGGGCCCTCTTTGGAATGTGAGTTATTAGAATTCTCTTTTGAGTCTTTTTTAGGCTGTTTTCCCTCATCCTTTTTCTGAGTTGCCCCAGAATCCTTATGAGTAGCCCTGTTGGCAACCCACAAGTCAGCAGCCTTAGCTAGCTCCCTGGAATCCAATTCCTTCGAATCAGCCAAGTGCTGTCTGAGCTCAGGAGAACAGGCATCATAAACAGACTCCAACATAAAAAGATTCCTCATACCCTCATAAGTGTTCACTTTGTAACCCTTAATCCATCCCTCTAAGTTTTTCAACCCTTCACTCACCCAGGTAGCCCAAGGGGTACCATCATGCTTTTTGAGGGTTCTAAACCTCTTAAGATACTAGGAAGGGGTCTTCCCGAATCTAGCTATTAAAGCTAGTTTCACACTTTCGTAATCCGTCTTATCCACCTCCCCCAACTCCATTACCACATCAGTCGCAACAGGAGGGAGCCTAGAGAACAACCAGGGAAGCAACGCATTCCCGGTGATGTCCTGGAGCCCATGATTGTATTCAAACAGTTTCAACCAATCCAACACATCCAATCTCGCTTCATACATACCCACTAATTCCTTCGGCATCCGGTGTCTTTTGGGACTGGAGCTCCTAGAGGAACCAGAGGAGGGAGAAGCATTTTCCATAGACAACTTTTTCATCTCTAACTCGTGATTAAGTTCTATTTCCCTGAGTCTTAACTCAGCTTGCTTCTGCTCAGCCTGGGCATTCATCAGTCTGAACTCGAGCTCTTGGTTTCGTTCAGATTGAGCCAAGAACCGTTTGTATTCTAATTCGAGCTTCATTTTTTCAAGTTCAAAATAAGCAGGGTTACTTGTGGGACCTGGTATGGGCCCCGTAGGCACAGCTGGTAAGGCAGGCAGAGGAGCAGGGGAGACAGTTTCATTAGCCTCTCCGTCCTCATCAGCCTCCTCATCGCTATCATCAGAATCACGATTCAGATCAACACCATTACTGTTATCTACATTTGCTGGAGCGATTGGTTCCTCTGAACCAGTACCCAGACTTTGGTTCGCAAAGCAATCTCTCGATTAGTTCTAACTTCTTGCCTCTTACAGAAAGATTCTCTTGCCTACAGAGAGCTCGCAAACTCTCAGTATTTTCACCTGACAAAGACTCTTGACTGTAAGTTTCCATCGTAGACATGTTTTTTGAAAGTTGCTTTTTGTGCAAAGTTTTGTGGTTAGTTATCCTACAGTGTCGAAAAGCACTCTAAACTGTATACTCGATACAAATCCCACCGCTGTACACCAGTGTTAGGCGGAAACCTGTGCAGTTCCCTCTGGGACCACTGCAAAAGATTTAGGACTACAGGTGGTTGGCGGTGAACCCACTTGGTAGCAGTCTGTACCACACAGATTCACTTGGTAGCTGTGGCTGAGCAGTCAGACTTCCCTCAAGAAGAGTTGAGCAGTATGTGGAGTATACAAAATAGGGCAATTCTTCACAGCAAGACAAGCAAACACGCAACGAGGCTTAGTGTAAAGATATTAAGGTATTTATTTATAACGAAACATCTATCAAAAACACTATGGCAAATTCACGGCAAACAAATCAAACACAATTACTCTACGAAGCAGAAAACGATCAATCCCCCTAGCAATATTTCGACAAGTCTAGGTTCTACCGGTATCACTTATTTTCAGACAGAGGTGTATACCTCAACCTAGATGGCACTCTAATATTAGTTAGGACGGGAGAGAAAAAGGTAGGCAGGTTATGAAATCAACACAGTTCACTCCCTTGCGGATAAAATGCAAGGCAGGAAGGCAAGAATCACAATAGATCGTAAAGTTCAGAGGCCAGGCCCACTCGGAGAGAGGCAAGGCGCGATGTCCCAAAAAGTCTCTAGTGGAGATGCATTCAAGTCTTTATAGCAAATTGTTATCGGCAGATTGAACCAGTTCAGAACAATAAATGAGAAAAGCTTGGAGGCGACCCAACGGAAAGGAGAGGATTAAGACACCTCACTCGAACCGATCGAAAAGGGAAGCCAGGCGGACACGGTACCTTGTTGTGGAGGGCAGCTCCGGCGGGGGCAGTTGTTCCTGGTGGTGGATGCACGTCGGGTCTTTGCCAAGAGTAGAGATGATCTCGTCGTCGAAGAAAAGTGAAGTTCGGTGCACCACCAGGGAAGAGACCAGCCGCGGAGTGCTCCATCACAAGGCAGCACCTTTTGGTCACGGTACAGGGGTAGTGGCTATCCGGTTGCCGAGGTGCTCTGCACGGGCAATTCGACCACTGCGTCCTGAGGCGAATAAAAAGCAAAGGGGACTGGTTGTTCCCACCAGTCAGGGGAAGAGACTCTCCGGCAGGGAGATCTCCTCTGTCGTCGGGAAGTGGTGAGTCGGTTCTGCAGGGCTCCACCAGAGGTGTCGTCGTGCAGGTCGGCTCAGCGTTACCCTAGTCGGATGTTTAGGTCCTGTGGCGACTTCTGAATGTCCAGTCCCAAAAGCCCTGCTTTTATGCAGAAAACCCCCATTCATTCAGCCTAGCTGTAAATCAACACATGCTAAGTGGTGAGCGGGAAGGCTCACCACTTGGGCCAATCACTCCAGAGTGCGACCGGAGTTGGCAAGGCAACTCGGTCCAGGGTGCCTAAACCCCCTCCCACAACCCTGTGGTAACCCAGACAGAATGGCACCACTTTGGAGGGTCTCTGTACAGAGGCCCGCCAAAAGTGGAACAAAGGGCTCAACCTTTGGTTTAGGAGTCACAGAGACGAACACAGACGCCATTTTACAAACCGAGTTCTGGCAGAAAATACCATCCGATAAACTTATTTAAGATAAGTAGACCGGTGGTACGTTAGAGATTAATGAGAAAAGTATCAATCTCCAACAATGGGACGAATCCCATAGGGTTATGTTCGGGGTCGAACATAACAAGTAGTTTCCACTGCCACCAGCCAAAACTCGACGAGGGGGGACGGGACAGTGCCCCCTCGAGTAACAGATCCAGGAGTAATCGAATTACCCCTACTAGTACGTCCACAATAAGATGGTTTGTTCTAGTTCTGTTAGTAAATTTAGGTCTAGTAAAGCCAATGGTGACTTTACATGCCCGGGGAGACAGTAGTCAGTCCCTGGGTATGGAGTCTATGGTGGAGGTCCGCTAGGACGCCCCAGTGTTACGGCACGTAGGGTGCGGGGTAACACACATAGAAAAACATATGAGACCCTATGGAGTAAAAGACCCCATAGCCCATAGAACACTTTGGCAGTCAAAGGAATTACACACACATACATGTCCAAGAGTGGGAGAAAAAGAGTCTCACTCTTGGCAGGATGGAAAAAACAAACTCCAGAAATCCAGCAAAGCTGCTGGGGGACTCACTAGGTTAGGAAATTCAGCCTAAACAGAGAATTCTCCCTAACACTCGCCCCCCCCAGACTAAGGGACAGGAGGATTTAATCCACTCCTGGATGAATCTCATACCTCTAGTCGATGACATACATCCTAGAGAGACCATCAGCATTTTGGTGGTGACATCCTGACCTGTGCTCAATGGTGAAATCAAACCCTTGCAGGCAGATCGACCATCTCAATAGTTTTGGGTTTTCCCCTTTCATTTGCATTAACCATCTCAAGGGTTGGTGGTCAGTCTGAATGACAAAAGTAGAACCATACAAGTACGGCCTAAACTTCTTCAGAGCCCACACGATAGCAAAGCACTCTCTTTCGATTGTTGCCCACCTTGTTTCAGGATCCTTCAGCTTGCAGCTGATGAAGCAAACGGGGTGCTCCCTACCTTTCCCATCCAGTTGACTGAGTACGGCACCTATTCCTACATTTGAAGCATCTGTCTGCACAATGAAGTGTTGGCGGTAATCAGGAGCTCTGAGTACTGGGGCTTGGCAAAGAGCCTTTTTCAGGTTTTCAAAAGCCTGATTGCACTCCTCGTTCCATTTAACCTTTTTAGGAAATTTGGGCGAGGAGATGACATTCAGTGGAGAAGCTATGGTCCCATAGTTCTCTATGAAATTCCTGTAATACCCAGTGAGGCCTAGGAAGGCTCTCACCTGGGTTTGAGTAGTCGGTGTTGTCCAATTTTGCACAGCTTCAATTTTACTGAGCAAAGGCCTTATTTCTCCACCTCCTACCTCATGCCCAAGATAGACTACCTTACTCTGTCCAATTTGGCATTTACTCGCCTTTATGGTCAGATTGGCTCGTCCAAGAGCCTGCAAAACATCTCTCAGGTGGGTTACATGTTCTTCCCAGGAATTGCTGAACACTGCGATGTCATCCAAGTATGCCATGCAGAAGTCCTCCATCCCATTCAGAACCTGGTTTACCATCCGTTGAAACGTAGCAGGTGCATTCTTCAGTCCGAAAGGCATTACCTTAAACTGGTATAAGCCAACGGGGGTAGAAAATGCAGTTTTCTCCTTGGCATGGTCTGTCAGGGCTATTTGCCAATAGCCTGACGTCAGGTCAAATGTGCTGAGGAACTTGGCGGCGCCAAGTTTATCCACCAACTCATCTGTTCTTGGCAAAGGGTGGGCATCAGTCTTGGTGACTGCATTAAGAGCTCTATAATCCACGCAGAATCTAAGTTCTTTAGATCCGGCCTTTGGTACTAACACAACTGGGCTAGACCATGGACTAGTAGAGGGCTCTATTACCCCGAGATCGAGCATCTTGCTGACCTCACCTTTGATGTGGGTTCGTACGTTTTCTGACATGCGGTATCCTCTGCTTTTGACTGGCAGACAGTCACCAGTGAGTATGTCATGCTGGCCCCAAGGGGTCAAGCCTGGTGAAAGCGAGAACAGAGAGGCAAACTGATTCAACATAGATTTGCACTCTTCTTGTTGCTCGGGTGTCAGATTGGAGGAGAGATTTACTCCTTCAATTTTTTCATCTAAAGGTAAGCCTCTGAGGAGATCCGGAAGAGCTTCACTCTCTTCTTCTTCCTCGGATGATGCTAGAAGCAACGCTCCTACATCAGGTCGCGAGACATACGCTTTAAGTCGGTTGGTGTGAAAGACTGTCGGAGCCTACTTGGGATTGCCCAAGTCCACCAGATAGTTAACCTCCCCGAGTTTACCCACTACTCGGAAGGGTCCCATCCACTTATCTTGCAAGGCCCTCTGCCTTGTTGGGATCATAACGAGAACGAGCTGGTCTTGAGCGAACTCAACCATGTTAGCCTTTTGATCGTGCCAGTGCTTGACCAATGCTTGTCCAGCTTTCAAGTTATCGCTTGCTTCCGTCATCATGTGTGACATTCTCCTCCGGAGACCTATCACGTAGTCAGTCACTCTGACTGGCTTGGGGGAAGGAGCACTCTCCAACCCCTCCTTAATCAGGGCCAATGGACCTCTGACGGGATGACCATAGAGTAGTTCGAAGGGTGAGTAACCTACACCTTCCTGAGGGACTTCTCTATAAGCAAAGAGAAGGCATGGCAGTAGAAGGCCCACTTACGCTTAAGGGGTTCCTCTAAAGCACCTATCATGCTCTTCATGGTTCGGTTGAACCGTTCTACCAACCCATTGGTTTGTGGGTCGTACGCCGTTGAGAACTTGTAAGTAACTCCGCAGGTTTTCCACATGGCTTTCATGTAGTTGGACATAAAGTTTGATCCCCTGTCAGAGATTACTTCCTTAGGAAACCCGACCCTAGTAAAAATACCAAGGAGGGCCTTAGCCACAGCCGGGGCTGTAACAGTCCTCATAGGAATGGCCTCAGGATACCTAGTGGCATGGTCTACTACAACAAGTATAAACCTGTTGCCTGAGGAGGTTGGAGGATCAAGGGGACCAACGATGTCAATCCCTACTCTCTTAAATGGGACTCCCACAACTGGGAGAGGCACTAAAGGTGCCACATTCTTGGAGCCAACCTTACCAGAGGTCTGGCAGGTGTGGCAGCTCCTGCAGTGTTTTTCTACTTCGGCCCCCATCTTTGGCCAATAGAAGTAGAGAGAGAGCCTTTCCTTAGTCTTCTTGAAACTCAAGTGACCAGCCAAAGGAATCTCGTGGGCTAACTGCAAGAACTGTGGTCTGTTCTCTTGGGGCACTACAAGTCGTTTGTAGTCTCCAGGTGCAGACTCGGTCGGTTCACTGTAGAAGAGGCCATCTTCCCAGTGCAACCTGTATTTCCCAGGCTCTTGCCCTTCAGCCTGAGCTTCTGCCTGGTGGCGAAGACCTTCCAGAGTTGGACATTCTCTCTGTCCCTTACTGAAGTCTGCCCTGCTCGGTCCACCTTCTGCCAGTAAATACTGCAGCTCAGGATGGTCAACAGGATCCAGATCTCCAATGAGTTCCTGGCCTTCCATTAGCTCTTCCTCAGAGTCTAACTCTACCACACAGGGTTGTACCTCCCTCTCAGCCTCGGCTGGAGGTGGAGTTACGGGCGTAACTTTGGACAACCACGGGGAAGTCCGTGTTGGCTGCACTAGAATGCTGGCTGCTGGCTTCGGGATAGAAGTCTTAGGTTTCCCTTTCGCTTCTGATTTCTTGGAGACAGCGGCCGACAATTCCAGTGGAGCAGGAGTGATTTCTTTCTTCATCATCTCCTGGAGAGTACCTCGCATGGTCCTCTCTCTTGCAGGTCTGGTTAGCTCCTGTAACCGTTTACTAGGAGGTCTGGGAGTATGCGATACAACTCCGAGAGTTTTCAAATCGTTACCCAACAGTACGCGTCCTGGTACCTCACTCTGTATGCTGACAGGTATCTTCACAGTCATGTCGTTACACTGGATGAGAACTGGTAATTGGGGAAGCATCTGCACAGGCCCTCCAGCTAACGTGGTGAGGCGTTTGGGTGCCTTAGCAACATCCTCAGCCTGAAAAAACGATGTATCCACCACAGTTATGCTGGCCCCAGTGTCCCTAATGGCCGGAGTCTCCTGACCATTCACCTGGACACTGTCCTTATAATACTCTTTAGTATTATCGGGGATAGAATTATAGACATCTAAATTCTGTTGTTCCCACAACCCCAGAGATACTAAAGAAACGCTGGCTGAGACTCCAATGGGTTCGTCAGCTAGCAGTTGAAAGTTTCCACTTGCCATTTGGACTTCCTCCTCTGGAGCGAAGGCTAAGGAGACAAGCTGGACCCCTGAAGGTTTACCCTTACATCTGGGATCTCCTTTCACGTTGTCAGTCGAGCCACAAACAAAGCATTTCCCGAATGCTTTCTGGAATGGTGGTTTGTTCTGACATCCTTCCGGTTTGGCACCAGAAGACACACTATTCTGCTGTGGTTTTCCTTGTGGCTTAACCTTCTGGTTTTGTTTGGGGCCCTCTTTGGAATGTGAGTTATTAGAATTCTCTTTTGAGTCTTTTTTAGGCTGTTTTCCCTCATCCTTTTTCTGAGTTGCCCCAGAATCCTTATGAGTAGCCCTGTTGGCAACCCACAAGTCAGCAGCCTTAGCTAGCTCCCTGGAATCCAATTCCTTCGAATCAGCCAAGTGCTGTCTGAGCTCAGGAGAACAGGCATCATAAATAGACTCCAACATAAAAAGATTCCTCATACCCTCATAAGTGTTCACTTTGTAACCCTTAATCCATCCCTCTAAGTTTTTCAACCCTTCACTCACCCAGGTAGCCCAAGGGGTACCATCATGCTTTTTGAGGGTTCTAAACCTCTTAAGATACTAGGAAGGGGTCTTCCCGAATCTAGCTATTAAAGCTAGTTTCACACTTTCGTAATCCGTCTTATCCGCCTCCCCCAACTCCATTACCACATCAGTCGCAACAGGAGGGAGCCTAGAGAACAACCAGGGAAGCAACGCATTCCCGGTGATGTCCTGGAGCCCATGATTGTATTCAAACAGTTTCAACCAATCCAACACATCCAATCTCGGTTCATACATACCCACTAATTCCTTCGGCATCCGGGGTCTTTTGGGACTGGAGCTCCTAGAGGAACCAGAGGAGAGAGAAGCATTTTCCATAGACAACTTTTTCATCTCTAACTCGTGATTAAGTTCTATTTCCCTGAGTCTTAACTCAGCTTGCTTCTGCTCAGCCTGGGCATTCATCCGTCTGAACTCGAGCTCTTGGTTTCGTTCAGATTGAGCCAAGAACCGTTTGTATTCTAATTCGAGCTTCATTTTTTCAAGTTCAAAATAAGCAGGGTTACTTGTGGGACCTGGTATGGGCCCCGTAGGCACAGCTGGTAAGGCAGGTAGAGGAGCAGGGGAGACAGTTTCATTAGCCTCTCCGTCCTCGTCAGCCTCCTCATCGCTATCATCAGAATCACGATTCAGATCAACACCATTACTGTTATCTACATTTGCTGGAGCGATTGGTTCCTCTGAACCAGTACCCAGACTTTGGTTCGCCAGCAATCTCTCGATTAGTTCTAACTTCTTGCCTCTTACAGAAAGATTCTCTTGCCTACAGAGAGCTCGCAAACTCTCAGTATTTTCACCTGACAAAGACTCTTGACTGTAAGTTTCCATCGTAGACATGTTTTTTGAAAGTTGCTTTTTGTGCAAAGTTTTGTGGTTAGTTATCCTACAGTGTCGAAAAGCACTCTAAACTGTATACTCGATACAAATCCCACCGCTGTACACCAGTGTTAGGCGGAAACCTGTGCAGTTCCCTCTGGGACCACTGCAAAAGATTTAGGACTACAGGTGGTTGGCGGTGAACCCACTTGGTAGCAGTCTGTACCACACAGATTCACTTGGTAGCTGTGGCTGAGCAGTCAGACTTCCCTCAAGAAGAGTTGAGCAGTATGTGGAGTAAACAAAATAGGGCAATTCTTCACAGCAAGACAAGCAAACACACAACGAGGCTTAGTGTAAAGATATTAAGGTATTTATTTATAACAAAACATCTATCAAAAACACTATGGCAAATTCACGGCAAACAAATCAAACACAATTACTCTACGAAGCAGAAAACGATCAATCCCCCTAGCAATATTTCGACAAGTCTAGGTTCTACCGGTTTCACTTATTTTCAGACAGAGGTGTATACCTCAACCTAGATGGCACTCTAATATTAGTTAGGACGGGAGAGAAAAAGGTAGGCAGGTTATGAAATCAACACAGTTCAATCCCTTGCGGATAAAATGCAAGGCAGGAAGGCAAGAATCACAATAGATCGTAAAGTTCAGAGGCCAGGCCCACTCGGAGAGAGGCAAGGCGCGATGTCCCAAAAAGTCTCTAGTGGAGATGAATTCAAGTCTTTATAGCAAATTGTTATCGGCAAATTGAACCAGTTCAGAACAATAAATGAGAAAAGCTTGGAGGCGACCCAACGGAAAGGAGAGGATTAAGACACCTCACTCGAACCGATCGAAAAGGGAAGCCAGGTGGACACGGTACCTTGTTGTGGAGGGCAGCTCCGGCGGGGGCAGTTGTTCCTGGTGGTGGATGCACGTCGGGTCTTTGCCAAGAGTAGAGATGATCTCGTCGTCGAAGAAAAGTGAAGTTCGGTGCACCACCAGGGAAGAGACCAGCCGCGGAGTGCTCGTCACAAGGCACCACCTTTTGGTCGCGGTACAGGGGTAGTGGCTATCCGGTTGCCGAGGTGCTCTGCACGGGCAATTCGACCACTGCGTCCTGAGGCGAATAAAAAGCAAAGGGGACTGGTTGTTCCCACCAGTCAGGGGAAGAGAGTCTCCGGCAGGGAGATCTCCTCTGTCGTCGGGAAGTGGTGAGTCGGTTCTGCAGGGCTCCACCAGAGGTGTCGTCGTGCAGGTCGGCTCAGCGTTACCCTAGTCGGATGTGTAGGTCCTGTGGCGACTTCTGAAGATCCAGTCCCAAAAGCCCTGCTTTTATGCAGAAAACCCCCATTCATTCAGCCTAGCTGTAAATCAACACATGCTAAGTGGTGAGCGGGAAGGCTCACCACTTGGGCCAATCACTCCAGAGTGCGACCGGAGTTGGCAAGGCAACTCGGTCCAGGGTGCCTAAACCCCCTCCCACACCCCTGTGGTAACCCAGACAGAATGGCACCACTTTGGAGGGTCTCTGTACAGAGGCCCGCAAAAAGTGGAACAAAGGGCTCAACCTTTGGTTTAGGAGTCACAGAGACGAACACAGACGCCATTTTACAAACCAAGTTCTGGCAGAAAATACCATCCGATAAACTTATTTAAGATAAGTAGACCGGTGGTACGTTAGAGATTAACGAGAAAAGTATCAATCTCCAACAATGGGACGAATCCCATAGGGTTATGTTCGGGGTCGAACATAACAAGTAGTTTCCACTGCCACCAGCCAAAACTCGACGAGGGGGGACGGGACAGTGCCCCCTCGAGTAACAGATCCAGGAGTAATCGAATTACCCCTACTAGTACGTCCACAATAAGATGGTTTGTACTAGTTCTGTTAGTAAATTTAGGTCTAGTAAAGCCAATGGTGACTTTACATGCCCGGGGAGACAGTAGTCAGTCCCCGGGTATGGAGTCTTTGGTGGAGGTCCGCTAGGACGCCCCAGTGTTACGGCACGTAGGGTGCGGGGTAACACACATAGAAAAACATATGAGACCCTATGGAGTAAAAGACCCCATAGCCCATAGAACACTTTGGCAGTCAAAGGAATTACACACACATCCATGTCCAAGAGTGGGGGAAAAAGAGTCTCACTCTTGGCAGGATGGAAAAAACAAACTCCAGAAATCCAGCAAAGCTGCTGGGGGACTCACTAGGTTAGGAAATTCAGCCTAAACAGAGAATTCTCCCTAACACAGGGCACCCTCCACCAGGCCCCCACTCATGTTAAACTCATGTCTCCCACCACCCCCACCCCCCAGCAGTGCAGGGCACCCTCCACCAGGCCCCCACTCATGTCCAACTCATGTCTCCCATCACCCCCACCCCCCAGCAGTGCAGGGCACCCTCCACCAGGCCCCCACTCATGTCTCCCACCACCTCCACCCCCCAGCAGTGCAGGGGCACCCTCCACCAGGCCCCCACTCATGTCTCCCATCACCCCCACCCCTCAGCATCCAGGGGCACTCTCCACCAGGCCCCCACTCATGTCTCCTACCCCCCCACCCCCCAGCAGTGCAGGGGCACCCTCCACCAGGCCCCCACTCATGTCTCCCATCACCCCCACCCCCCAGCATCCAGGGGCACCCTCCACCAGGCCCCCACTCATGTCTCACAGCACCCCCACCCCCCAGCAGTGCAGGGCACCCTCCACCAGGCCCCCACTCATGTCCAACTCATGTCCCCCATCACCCCCCAGCATCCAGGGGCACCCTCCACCAGGCCCCCACTCATGTCTCCCATCACCCCCACCCCCCAGCATCCAGGGGCACCCTCCACCAGGCCCCCACTCATGTCTCCCACCACCCCCACACCCCAGCAGTGCAGGGGCACCCTCCACCAGGCCCCCACTCATCTCTCCCATCACCGCCAACCCCCAGCATCCAGGGGAACCCTCCACCAGGCCCCCACTCATGTCTCCCACCACCCCCACCCCCCAGCAGTGCAGGGGCACCCTCCACCAGGCCCCCACTCATGTCTCCCATCACCCCCACTCCCCAGCATCCAGGGGCACCCTCCACAGGCCCCCACTCATGTCTCCCACCACCCCCACCCCCCAGCAGTGCAGGGCACCCTCCACCAGGCCCCCACTCATGTCTCCCATCACCCCCACCCCCCAGCATCCAGGGGCACCCTCCACCAGGCCCCCACTCATGTCTCCCACCAACCCCACCCCCCAGCAGTGCAGGGGCAACCTCCACCAGGCCCCCATACATGTCTCCCAGCACCCCCACCCCCCAGCATCCAGGGGCACCCTCCACCAGGCCCCCACTCATGTCCCCCATCCAACATGTCATCACAATCTAGATCCCTGGCCCTTCTGGTCAGCCTCCAAATGCCAAACACCCACCCGAGTATCGCATCCACCCACTTAGAAATGGCAATAACATGATAGAACCCCAATTGCAAGTTTGGAAATGAACACATGTCCCTCACATACACCCAATGGGTGGGTGTCAGTGAATGTCAAAACCCATATCATGATATGCATGAAACCAATGAGATGATACTACACATTGAAGTTTGAAGAAAAAATATGTATTAAAAGCAACATAAATTGAATCAAAAATAAACAAACAATAATGGAAATTAAAAAAAAATAAACCAGCATGTCCGTGAAATAATGCAAAACCACAAATCATAATCCTAAGGAAAGGTGTCCAAAGTCACAGTCCACAAAAGTAAATCCAATGGAAAATTAAAATCGAAAACCATTGCTCCATGGGTAAATCATTAAAAAAAATGAAAATCCAAAAGTCAACTATATACAGATAAACAATCCAGGGTCCATGATCCCAACAGAAGAAATGAAACCTATCTAATAACACTACCTAAAAAAAAAGAAACTATATACAAAAATGTTGCCCATTGTCCAAAAGGTCCAAAAAAAATGCAAAACCAAAGGAAACCTAACACTAACTACAGAACTATTTACAAGGGCAGCGGGCTAGTCCGACGGCTCACTTCGGATGTTCCGGGCCAGGGCATCATCGAACTCCTGCTCAATGTCCCGGAGGCGGTCCTCCTCCATGGCCAGAGGGTCCGCAGGGCCGTCGACATGTTCACCCCCAACTCCCTGCGGATTGCCTCGAGGCACTCGGCCCGCCTCAGGGCCCTCCGCATGGAGTTCTCCGCCCTGACCATCGTGAGCCGTGCCTCTTCCGCCCGCTGCCACTCCGCATCTATGGCATGGCCCAACCGCTGCCACACGGAAGACACTTCCTGTCCTGGGTCCTCCTGCCCTGCGGCCAATGCCTGCCCCTCCGATATCGAAGGCCCCGAGCCATCATGGCTCCCACCACGTTGCTGCTGCTGCTGTGCCTCTGCCCGTGCACTGCCTCCTGCTGCCTGCACATCCTCCGCTGGCTGGGGTGCAGTCGTTGATGTGGCCATCCCTGCTGGACGTCCGACTCCCGACTGTGGCAGGGATGCCTCCTCCACCAGCCTGGCCGCACCGTCAGAGGCAGCTCCACAGGGCACCCAGGTGACTAATGGGTGGGAAGATGGCACGGAGGACGACTGGCGCATAGGGGGTTCAGTTGAGGAGGGGGTCTGAGCAAGCCCCATCAAACGGAGGAATCCGGCCTGGGTGACCTGTCCCAGTAGGCCGACGCGGTCAACGAGCCATTCGAGATGACGTGCAGTCTCCTCATGAAAAGACTGCAGGTCACCTCGCATGGCCCGTTGACGCAACGCCACACCAGTCAGGACAGGCTCAACCCAGACCCGGATAGCCACGTCCGCAGGCAGAGGAAGGCCAGTTGTCGTGAGCTCATCCCCTGCCTGAAAACGAGTCTGGACGTAGGCATCCCTGCTGATGCAAGATGATGCAGTGACAGGATCAGGGACAGGATTGCACACAGGCACCTCCACGGCGACCTGTGCTGCCTCCTGTCCCTGGTCCTGCACTGCACCACTAGCACCAGTGGAATCCCCACCTCCAGACCCCGTCTCTGTTGCTTGCACGGCCTCCTCCTCCACCAAACCCCCCAACAACCTGGATGACTCCGTGCCATCTTCCCCCGTTGGGCCCTGTGGGGTCCCAGCTGCCCCTTCTGCTGCCGAGGAGTCCAACTCCGACCTCCGCCTCTTGGACCTCCCCACGGCAGCTGCGGCCTGGGACGCGGCACCGACTCCTCACTCCCCGACGAGATCACAACCTGGGAGGGGAGCCGGGCCTTTGCGTCTCTGGCTGGCGGTGCGATCCCCGCCGCTGTGCTCCACAGCACCTTCTCCGCCCTCTTCATCAGTTGACGCTGCAGACAGGGAGAAATAAAACACAGGCATCAGGGCACTGTACAATGGACACATACACACATGACAGTTGCACATGAGTGGCATTGGCAAACCTCAGACATGGCATCACAATCGGCAAAACACATGTCATTTCAACTTGCACACATGAGCCATACCACAGCCATATCGCAACTGCCAGCACCATCCATAGACATACAACAGCATGAGCAGGCAAAGGTGAGCCAGACATCACATGCAACACAGGGAGTGCACTGCACATGCACGCACACCACCACACTCGCATGCATGTGTACACCTCAGCCAACTGTCGCAGTGTTCAGATGGGCATCCATGTCACATCTGCCAATCAGGCTTCCACATCCCGCTGTCACTTGCATCCATGTTGCATCACTGTTGCACCCTTGTCAAATACACACACATGCACATGTACACAGTGCTGATACATGCAGCTGAAAACAACATACATGTGTGACATCACAAACATGCCTACTTACATACACATTCATCCAAACATGTGTGCCCACACAACTGCATTTGGCATGCAAGCCTACACACACAAGCACCATCCATGTCTCACACATGACAGCCCTCGCATGTGTTAGCCTCACGGCCCTGTACACCCCCACCCATACTCGGCCCCATACAAACAGATGTGCAACCTGCACACTACTGACCCATCACCACACGCACAGCTTACAATCATGATGCATGTACACTTACCGCTCGACTCCAGACGGGTCTGCATCTCAAGGACCTGGACGTGGAGCGCTGGAGATATGCGTTCCAGGACCCTCATCTGATCTTCCGACAAGTGGCCCCGGCTCCCCTTAGCATCCGCTGCCTTCAAGAGGTGCCGGGCCTTGTTGAGGGTCCTGGACCTGAAGTCCTCCCAGCGCTTCTTGACATGTTGGAAGTCGCGGACTGCCACCCCCTCTGCCTCTCTGGCCGGGGGTTGTCAGTGGTGCCAGATGTTGCATTGCCCGACATGACAACCCCAGAGGCAGGAGTGGGTGGGCAACTGGGTCCTGGGGCTGGGCTGTGGAGCGATGGAATCCCAGTCGGGAGTCTTCGGTTCCAGCAGGGGTGGTCACAGCAACAGCACCCCTGGCTGATGTGCAGGCAGCAAATGGCAGGGCACGTGGGCAGCAGGCAGTCAGGCAGCAACAGATGGCAGGTGGGAGCGTGCTCGGGGCTCTGGGGGGCAGTAAATCGGCTTTCTGGGCAGGAGCATGGTCTTCCGTGTGCTTACGCGTGGCCAGCTTGATACAGAGTGATTTGGCACGTGAAAATCCTGCACGTCTGGGTGTAATTCGAGGAAAGGCCCTTAGCGCGTAAGCGCGTCTGCACGCATACGCGATTTCATTGGCCCAAAGGCCCCCATGCGCAGCTATGATGTCACTCGCATGGCCGTAGAGAATGGCGCGTGTAAAAAAAAAGATACACGTCCGAGTGTCAAAGCGTGTAATTGGTGGAAATTGCCTCATCGCGTATGCGCGTCTGTGACGTGTGTATAAAAGGTACGTGTAGAACGCCATTTCCTTGTACGTCTTTTTCGTGGAGAGCGAGTGGGTGAAATCTGTACTTCTTGTCGGTTCACACGCGATTTACTTCACAGCGTTTCAAGTTCGTACTCCCTGTTACCTCTGACAGCTTTTTCTCTTTTCCTCTTTTTCCTGGGCCTGTTTCCACAAACAGCATTCCCTTCTACTGTTGTCCTGTCTCCTCAGACAGCGTACAATTCTTCTTTTGGCGGGGGTGTTGCCAACGCGCACACGCGCATATTTTTCACGCTTTTGTTCCTGGCAGACGGTGAGTCGGGCACGTATTTAACATCTGTGCTTGCCCCGTCTGTCGCATACCCCTTCAGAGGTCATTCTAGGCTGCGTGTGACACGCATACGTTCATTTTTGTGTTTCTGGGTGCCACAGCGTAGTGCAGGTTTATTTTTCCACACACGTGGTCTAGGAGGGGTTGCGTGCACCTTACTTCCCTTTTTTGGGGTGCCTGTACGTTGCGTGACCCGTCATCTTTCCCCAGGGGTGACATACAGCCTTGCTAGAGCACTAGGGTACGATTACCATCTGGTACCCAACCCCTTTGACCCCCAATTGCCCAGGACAATAGTTCACAGCGACTCCCATACGCACAATAACATCAGTGCCATGGCTGGGAGGCGAACAAGCCGTAAGGGTGGCAAAGGTGGCCGAGCCCCAAGTGGTGGCCGTGGTGGATCCGGTAGGGGACGTGGCCGTGACTTGCAGGGTTCCCCTAGCCCCCCATGTGTGGAGGAGCAGTCAGGGACACCCATGCCCCCCCCGGTTGAGGGTAACGTGGCTGACACCATCCATGCTCAGCCCTTGTTGGACCAGCCCACTGTGGAACCAGACCTGGCACAGGGTGACTCCAGGGCTGACTTCCAGGTCAGCAGGTCTAGGCCACGTGCGCCGGTGCACGTTGGTGTCATCAGGCCACGTGGATCAGGGGCAGCTAGGTCATCTGCTGCTCCGCGTAGGCAGGCTGGGGAGGCTGCAGGGGCAGCTGCGGCTCCATCCACCCCACCTCTCACACACCCAGCCAGGACAGTGTCGGTCCAAGTCCATCCTGCTGACATATCCCCTGACACCATCACACTTGAGCTAATGCCTGCACCAACTCCCATGCTGAGTGTGCAATCCCACACTCCTAGTACAGAGTCCACCGGGGCTCCTGCCGCTAGTTTTCAAAGCGGCGTAGGACACTCAGGATCCCCACCACCTTCCAAGCGGAAGAGGAAGAGTGCTCGTCCAGTAGAGGCTGATGCCCCAGACACGGCTACACAGTCCGGCCCATCAAGGAAGCCCAGCTTCAATGAGGCCGAACTGAATGCACTTGTAGAGTATGTGTCCGCACATGACAGCAAAATGGTGATTGTTGCAGGATCCAAGACCACACCTGCACAACATCTGGCACACTGGCAGACCATCGTGGACATCATAAGTGCCCTTGGAATCGTGAGGCGCACAGTTAATGAATGCTACAAGCGCTGGAATGACCTGAAGCGCAGGGCAAAGAATAAGCTGGCCTCAAGTCATGCCACTACTCTAGTGACTGGAGGTGGGTCTCCAGCAGAGGACATAGAACTCACTCCACATGAGCATGTTGCTGGGACCTACGTCACAGAGGAACAGATCCAAGGCGTGGGAGAACTGGGAGATTAAAAGACATTGTCCGGTGAGTGCATATGCATGTGTGTGTCATCCATGCGCATGGTGTGTGTGTGAGGGCTTCTGTTTGGGTGCCAGGTGAGGGTGTGTGTGCCTGAGTGGTTTGGGTCACCCATGTGCCTCATCCAATACATTCTGCGTACCAGCATTTGGGTATAGCAGTATCCCTTCTGCCAACATTAGACATCTAGTCCAACACCACGCCAGTTGCCCTTGAAGTGTCATCTTGCCACAACATTGTTGCTTATTTTCCTCTGTTTATTCAGGCAGATTGTTTGCATACCACCACTTTTACTAGGCATTTCTCAGTCCTATTGTCACATGTCTGACATGGCTATGGTACAGTGGACTGGCTTTGTTTCCTGGATATGATTTGTTTAGACATGTCCCTGTGCTATAGGACCATTTTGGACTGGAAGCTCCAGGTTAAACATTTGAGCCATTTCAATGAAAAAATCAATTTCATGAGCAAACTAGACTGAATGAACAATTGGTGACCTCCTCTCCCTCTTCACTTTATGGCTAGGGTACATGCCATCTGTGTGATGGCATGTGTATTTGACCTGCCAATCACAGGCCAATGTGTGATGCCACTGCTAGGCAGCATGCAGCAAATGTGTTCATCTTCCATCTTGGTGTCATCAATGTGTGCCATCTGCTTCCCCTTCACACGCAGTGACGGTGCATGCATGGGAGGGTTTTAGTCATGTGGGACATGTGTCAATCAAGTACTGTATTGTGTGCCATAGTGCTAATGCCTGTTTCCATTTGTTTTCTTTTATGTCTTTGGAGGGGATGACGCACTTGATACTGCTGGGGTTGTGGAGATGGTGCATACCCAGGAGGGGTCTCAGGCCCGACCGACCACCAGTGAGGGACGTGGTGTGGTGGTGGGTGAGAACCCACAACTGCTGCAGGTCGTGCTCTCAAGGGGTGTCTCTGGGTGTACCTCCCCGAGCTGTATTCAGGTGTCGATTCGGATGATGAGACCTATGTGCCGTCGCAGGTGAGTGTTCCTGGGAGGGATTCTGTTCTGTCCGACCCACCTGCACCAGGGTTAGAACCCTCAATGGGGATGTCAGTGTTGGCAGGTACGCCTTTGGTGGTTACGGATGCAGGGTCACACTCCGCAACATCTGATCCTGTTCCTGGGCCAGCAGATCAGAGGGGGAATGCAGTCCTGCAGCCTCAGGCAGTGCCGGCACAGCAAGGCGCAGTTCGCCTTGCCCCAGACAGGTGTGGTGCCCGCCGACGTGGTGGCCGTACGCCACCTGGCAATACCGCATGGGAGCAATCCATATACGGTATGGCAACCCAACAGGCAGCATCATCAGAGATGATGGCTCAGGCCATGGATAGGGTGGCCACTTTCATTGTCCCCCCCGAAAGGCTGATGGAGCGACTACAGCAGGCAACAGACTCCATCTGCCAGTCACACAGGGAGGACATGTTGGCGTCCGACAGGGACAGGCGGGCGGCACTGGCAACTCTGTGGGAAGCCATTTCCATAGAGTCCCAGGGCCACAGGGAAGCCCTGAGGGTGGAACTCCTTCACCTCAGGACGACTCTTGTTGAGCTTGAGGCTTCAACAAACAGAAGGACAGAACAGCAGCTGGAGCGTCTCACATGTACGCTCTCAGCTGAGATGCAGGCAACTAGGGCGGAGGTCCGGGCATCACGTGAGTTGTTGCATGGGGACCTACACACAATTATCCTCCAGAACGAGACCTTCCACACCCGCATATTTGCTGCCATGGAGGACCAGACTAGGGCTTTGCGTGGGCTGCCTCCCATAGTGCCACCACCTCCTGATGCAGCTGCAGAGGGTGAGGAGAGCGACAGCAGTGATTCTCTCACAATAGGGTAGCCGTGCAGGCCATGAACCCATGAGCCCATGGAGGTGTTTTTTTTTCGCAAGATCCACACAGGTGGGTTTTGGTGTGCACCCTGTCCTCGGACCTCCTGGGTGGCCCCCCTCCCCCCTCCCTCCCCCCCCCCGGGCCCATTAATGGCCATTTTTGATTTTTTTTATTTTATTTTATTTTTTTGATTTTTTTTGGGCAGTGTGTTGCCTTGTGTGGCTCCCTTGGGCATGCGCAGTATTGTGGCTGGGCACATGCAGGCTTGTCATGAATTTGGTTCAGATGCTTGGGTTTGTGTGACACACACCCCTCCTGCTTCCCGTTTCCATGGGCTTGCAAAGGGTGTGCCCAAGTGACATTGACGTACATGGTGACGTTGGACTCCCATTTGATGTGTGGGCAGTCCGTAGTCAATACTGTGTATACATTCATAGTGCATATTGTTGTTGTATTGTACACTGCATGGTGTATTGATATGTGCCTCTGCATCAATCTCATCCTCCTAATTTGCAGGTCCATTTCTCATGTCTTCACAAGGCGGTCTACCTTGGAACTGGAGTCCATGTTGTAAGCAGTGCACCTACACTCTTGCGTGGCACTAACACTGTATACTTGGAAGTGTTCGAAGTGCTGGCATTATCAGGTAGTTAGGCTACCAAATTTTTAAGTCTGTAATGTCATGTTTAAGGTAGGTTGGAGGTTGTGTAGGTGATTGGTATTCTTGGTAAGTATTTGGTAATGTGTGTTGTAGGTCCTGCATTACTGTGAGCATTTCATGTGTGGCCAGTTTCCATTAGGGACACTGTAGTTGGTGACACTTGGGGCATTTTGTGG
The DNA here is from genome assembly GCF_040938575.1 of Ambystoma mexicanum. NCBI lineage: Eukaryota > Metazoa > Chordata > Amphibia > Caudata > Ambystomatidae > Ambystoma > Ambystoma mexicanum. The sequence continues at coordinate 279,430,535 of NC_090924.1, forward strand.
GGATTAATTTGTTTGCTCTCACATTGCATGACATGCCATGGTGTGTTGTGTGGCCGTGCCGGGGAGGGGTTGGGTGACATGGCACTGTTCTCATGTAGTATTTTGCAAGTGGGTATTCATTTCTGCAGCATGGAAGTGTGTCTTTTGATGACACTGCATTGGTGGTGTTTGTGTAGGTAGGGATGCACACATTCTGACACTTCCACATGAAAAATCTCAGGCTGCTATGGTTCTGACAGTTGACTGTCCCTTTGTTCGTCATAATTGTCAGGTCGAGTCATCATTGCTTATCAGATGGTATGTGCCAGGGCTGTGTGCACTCCACAGGGGTGTGATTTCTATGTGAAGTAATTAGCCACCAGCTGCGTACGGGCTGCCTCACCCCGTGCCCTTTCCCCTCCCATGCGCAGCAGGCGTGCATGTGGTTGGGGATGTGGGGGCACCACCATGTCCACAGCCAGGCCCCGGCGTGTTGCAACATTGTGCAGGACACATGCTGCCACTATGATCCTGCACACTACTGGGGCGCATATAACAGCTGCCCGCCAGAATGGTCAAGGGAGCGAAAGCGTGACTTGAGCACTCCGAATGTGCGCTCCACGATGCCCCGGGTTGCAATGTGGGCTGTGTTGTATCTTACCTGGGGTGGCGTGGTGGGGTTCCGAATTGGCGTCATCATGTGGGTGCTGAGAGGGTAGGCACTGTCCCCTGGGGAGGTGGTGATGGGTATCATTAGTGGGGTTGTGACATTACTCAGTATCTGACATGCATGCATGCGCAGTGGCATTTATACTCACCGAGCAGCCATGTATCGCCATGCCGCCCAGCTTCTATGCCCCGGTTTAGGGTAGACATTCTGTAGATGAAACTGTCGTGGGTGGAGCCTGGATAGTTGGCGTATACTGAGGTGATGATTCCCTTGGCATCACATACTACCTGGGCGTTGATGGAATGCCAGTGCTAGCGGTTTCTATAGATGTGCTCAGTTGCCCTGGGCGGACGTAGAGCCACATGGGTGCAATCAATGGCACCTAGCACTTTGGGGAATTGTGCCACCCTGTAGAAATCCTGGGCAACAGCCTGCCTTTCTCCAGGTGTTCTGGGAAGGTATATGTGCCTGCGGACTGATGGGCGTGCAGTGATGATGGCCAAGACCTGGTGTAGGCAGCGTGACTGCGTGGCCTGTGACACCCCACCCACTATGGCACTTGTCCGCTGAAATGATCCAGTGGCCAAGAAGTGCAGTACATTAAGGACCTTTTCCAGGGCGCTGAGTGCTTGGGAGCACAGGGTGGGTGATGTGAGGTCATCCTCCCACTCACTGGCCAGGTCCAGTATTATGTGTGGTGGAAACCTGTACCTCCCATACACCTGGTCATCAGGCATCCCAAAAAGGCTGGTTCTGGGAGTGAAAATTCGGGCCCTCACTATCCTCCTCCTCCTCCTTTGGTAACCCACAGCCACTGCTGCTAGGAACGGTATATTCATCCTGGCATCTGAGCTTGTTTGTTGCTTGCGCGCACTTTTATGCTGCGCGGGTCGACGTACGCCTGATTCATGCTGGCGTACGTGTTTCAGGATTGGACCATTTATTTTTCGGCGCGTTGTAGGCGACTGTGTGAATCTTCCCGCCCACCCCAGGAATACACGTAACACGCTCTCCCAGGCCCAGTTGCAAGTAAATATTCCCGCCCACCTCTGGAATACACGTACCCCACTCTCACAGGCCCAGTCGCGTGTGGAAATTCACGCGCACACCGAAATACACGTACCCTGCAAAATCGCGTGTGAAACTTCACACGCACCCCGAAATACACGTACCCAGGGCAATCGCGTGTGGAACTTCCCGCGAACCCCGTAATACACGTAGCCTGCTGGTATCGCATGTGGAAGTTCACGCGGACCCATAATACACGTACCCTGATGGTGTCGCATGTGAGACTACCCGCGCACCCCAGGAATACAAGTACCCAGGCAAATCGCACGGCTGGGGGGTGGGGTTGCTGGGAGACATGAGTGGGGGCCTGGTGGAGGGTGCCCCTGGATGCTGGGGGGTGGGGGTGCAGGGGGACATGAGTGGGGGCCTGGTGGAGGGTTCCCCTGACTGGTGGGGGGTTGGGGTGATGGGAGACATGAGTGGGGGCCTGGTGGAGGGTGCCCCTAGATGCTGGGGGTGGGGGTGATGGGAGACATGAGTTGGACATGAGTGGGGGCCTGGTGGAGGGTGCCCTGCACTGCTGGGGGGTCGGGGGGTCGGGGTGACGGCAGACATGAGTGGGGGCCTGGTGGAGGGTGCCCCTAGATGCTGGTGTGTGGGGGTGCAGGGGTACATGTGTGGGGGCCTGGTGGAGGGTGCCCTGCACTGCTGGGGGTTGGGGGGGTGGGAGACATGAGTGGGGGCCTGGTGGAGGGTGCCCTGCACTGCTGGGGGGTGGGGGTGATGGGAGACATTAGTGGGGGCCTGGTGGAGGGCGCCCCTGACTGTTGGGGGGTGGGGGTACAGGGAGACATGAGTGGGGACCTGGTGGAGGGTGCCCCTAGATGCTGGGGGGTGGGGGTGATGGGAGACATGAGTTGGACATGAGTGGGGGCCTGGTGGAGGGTGCCCCTGGATGCTGGTGGGTGGGGGTGAAGGGGGACATGAGTGGGGGCCTGGTGGAGGGTGCTCTGCACTGCTGGGGGGTGGGGGTGATGGGAGACATGAGTGGGGGCCTGGTGGAGGGTGCCCCTGGATGCTGGGGGGTGGGGGTGATGGGAGACATGAGTTGGACATGAGTGGGGGCCTGGTGGAGGGTGCCCCTGGATGCTGGGGGGTGGGGGTGCAGGGGGACATGAGTGGGGGCCTGGTGGAGGGTGCCCCTGACTGGTGGGGGGTGGGGGTGATGGGAGACATGAGTGGGGGCCTGGTGGAGGGTGCCTCTAGATGCTGGGTGGTGGGGGTGATGGGAGACATGAGTTGGACATGAGTGGGGGCCTGGTGGAGGTTGCCCTGCACTGCTGGGGAGTGGGGGTGGTGGGAGACATGAGTGGGGGCCTGGTGGAGGGTGCCCCTGGATGCTGGTGAGTGGGGGTGCAGGGGGACATGAGTGGGGGCCTGGTGGAGGGTGCCCTGCACTGCTGGGGGGTGGGGGTGATGGGAGACATGAGTGGGGGCCTGGTGGAGGGTGCCCCTAGATGCTGGGGGGTGGGGGTGATGGGAGACATGAGTTGGACATGAGTGGGGGCCTGGTGGAGGGTGCCCCTGGATGCTGGTGGGTGGGGGTGCAGAGGGACATGAGTGGGGGCCTGGTGGAGGGTGCCCTGCACTGCTGGGGGGTGGGGGTGATGGGAGACATGAGTGGGGGCCTGGTGGAGGGTGCCCCTAGATGCTGGGGGGTGGGGGTGATGGAAGACATGAGTTGGACATGATTGGGGGTGTTAGGCGGAAACCTGTGCAGTTCCCTCTGGGACCACTGCAAAAGATTTAGGACTACAGGTGTTTGGCAGTAAACCCACTTGGTAGCAGTCTGTACCACACAGATTCACTTGGTAGCTGTGGCTGAGCAGTCAGACTTCCCTCAAGAAGAGTTAGGCAGTATGTGGAGTATACAAAATAGGGCAATCTACACAGTAAGACAAGCAAACACGCAACAAGGTTTCGGTGTAAAGATATATATTTATTTATTTATAAGAACACATCTATAAAAAACACTCTGGCACTAATACGGCAAACGATTTCAATCACAATTACTATACGAAGGAAATATCAATCCCCCTAACAATAGTTCGACAAGTCTAGGTTCAACGGCATCACTTATTTGCAGACAGAGGTGTATGCTTTAATCTAGATGGCACTCTAGTATTCGTTAGGACGGGAGAGAAAAGGCGGGTTAAGAAATCAACTCGATACCAATATTTTTAAGAACAAATGCAAGGCAAGAAGACAGGAACCACTGTAGATTCCAAAGTTCAGAGGCCAGGCCCACTCGGAGAGAGGCAAGGCGATATGTCCCAAAAAGTATCTTAGTGGAAATGCGCTTCGAGTCTTTATCGCAAATTGTTATGGAAAGATTGGACTAGTTCAGAACAACAAGTTAAAGAAAGCTTGGAGGCGACCCAATGGAAAGGCGAGGATTAAGACACCTCACTCTATGCGGCAGAAAGGGAAGCCAGGTGGACACGGTAGCTTGTTTGTGGAGAGACAGCTCCGGCGGGGGCAGTTGTTCCTGGTGGTGGATGCACGTCGGGTCTTTGCCAAGGGTAGAGATGATCTCGTCGTCGAAGAAAAGTGAAGTCTGGTGCACCACCAGGGAAGAGGCCAGCCGCGGAGTGCTCCGTCACAAGGCACCACCTTTTGGTCGCGGTACAGGGGTAGTGGCTATCCGGTTGCCGAGGTGCTCTGCACGGGCAATTCGACCACTGCGTCCTGGGCGAAGAAAAAGCAAAGGTGACTGGTTGTTCCCACCAGTCAGGGGAAGAGACTCTCCGGCAGGGAGATCTCCTCTGTCGTTGGGAAGTGGTGAGTCGGTTCCGCATGGCTCCACAGGAGGTGTCGTCGTTGCAGGTCGGCTCTGCTTTACCCTCGTCAGATTCTTAGGTCCTGTGGCGACTTCTGAAGATCCAGTCCCAAAAGCCCTGCTTTTATGCAGAAAAAACCCCATTCATTCAGCCTAGCTGTCAATCAACACATGCTAAGTGGTGAGCGGGGATGCTCACCACTTGGGCCAATCACTCTAGAGTGCGACTGGAGTTGGCAAGGCAACTCGGTCCAGGGTGCCTAAACCCCCTCCGTCACCCCTGTAGTAACCCAGACAGAATGGCACCATTTTGTAGGGTCTCTGTACAGAAGCCCGCCAAAAGTGGAACAAAGGGCTCAACCTTTGGTTTAGGAGTCACAGAGACGAACACAGACGCCATTTTAAAAACCGAGTTCTGGCAGAAAATACCATCCGATAGACTTATTTAAGATAAGCAAACCGGTGGTATGTTAGAGATTAACGAGAAAAGGTATCAATCTCCAACAATGGGAAGAATCCCAAAGGGTTACATTCGGGGTCGAATATAACAAGTAGTTTCCACTGCCACCAGCCAAAACTCGACGAGGGGGGACGGGACAGTGCCCCCTCGAATAACAGACCCAGGAGTAATCGAATTACCCCTACTAGTACGTCCACAATAGGATGGTTTGTACTAGTTCTGTTAGTAAATTTAGGTCTAGTAAAGCCAATGGTGACTTTACATGCCCGGGGAGACGGTAGTCAGTCCCCGGGTATGGAGTCTATGATGGAGCTCCGCTAGGACGCCCCAGTGCTACGGCACGGAGGGTGCAGTGTAACACACGTAGCAAAACATATGAGACCCTATGGAGTAAAAGACCCCATAGCCCATAGAACACATTGACATACAAAGGAATTACACACATTCATGTCCAAGAGTGGGAGAGAAAGAGTCTCACTCTTGGCAGGATGGAAAAAAACAAACTCCAGAAATCCAGCAAAGCTGCTGGGGGACTCACTAGGTTAGGAAATTCAGCCTAAACAGAGAATTCTCCCTAACAGGGGGCCTGGTGGAGGGTGCCCTGCACTGCTGGGGGGTGGGGGCGGTGGGAGACATGAGTGGGGGCCTGGTGGAGGGTGCCCCTGGATGCTGGTGGGTGGGGTTGCAGCGGGACATGAGTGGGGGCCTGGTGGAGGGTGCCCTGCACTGCTGGGGGTGGGGGTGATGGGAGACATGAGTGGGGGCCTGGTGGAGGGTGCCCCTGGATGCTGGGGGGTGGGGGTGATGGGAGACATGAGTTGGACATGAGTGGGGGCCTGGTGGAGGGTGCCCTGCACTGCTGGGGGGTGGGGGTGATGGGAGTCATGAGTGGGGGCCTGGTGGAGGGTGCCCCTGGATGCTGGTGGGTGGGGGTGCAGGGGGACATGAGTGGGGGCCTGGTGGAGGGTGCCCCTAGATGCTGGGGGGTGGGGGTGATGGGAGACATGAGTTGGACATGAGTGGGGGCCTGGTGGAGGGTGCCCCTGGATGCTGGTGGGTGGGGGTGCAGGGGGACATAAGTGGGGGCCTGGTGGAGGGTGCCCTGCACTGCTGGGGGGTGGGGGTGATGGGAGACATGAGTGGGGGCCTGGTGGAGGGTGCCCCTGGATGCTGGGGGGTGGGGGTGATGGGAGACATGAGTTGGACATGAGTGGGGGCCTGGTGGAGGGTGCCCCTGGATGCTGGGGGGTGGGGGCGCAGGGGGACATGAGTGGAGGCCTGGTGGAGGGTGCCCCTGACTGGTGGGGGGTGGGGGTGATGGGAGACATGAGTTGGACATGAGTGGGGGCCTGGTGGAGGGTGCCCTGCACTGCTGGGGGTTGGGGGTAATGGGAGACATGAGTGGGGGCCTGGTGGAGTATGCCCCTGACTGCTGGGGGATGGGGGTGCAGGGAGACATGAGTGGGGGCCTGGTGGAGGGTGCCCCTAGATGCTGGGGGGTGGGGGTGATGGGGGATATGAGTTGGACATGAGTGGGGGCCTGGTGGAGGGTGCCCTGCACTGCTGGGGGGTGGGGGTGATGGGAGACATGAGTGGGGGCCTGGTGGAGGGTGCCCCTGGATGCTGGGGGGTGGGGGTGATGGGAGACATGAGTTGGACATTAGTGGGGGCCTGGTGGAGGGTGCCCTGCACTGCTGGGGGGTGGGGGTGTTAGGCGTAAACCTGTGCAGTTCCCTCTGGGACCACTGCAAAAGATTTAGGACTACAGGTGTTTGGTAGTAAACCCACTTGGTAGCAGTCTGTACCACACAGATTCACTTGGTAGCTGTGGCTGAGAAGTCAGACTTCCCTCAAGAAGAGTTAGGCAGTATGTGGAGTATACAATATAGGGCAATCTACACAGTAGAACAAGCAAACACGGAACAAGGCTTCGGTGTAAAGATATAAAGGTATTTATTTATCACAACACATCTATGGAAAACACTCTGGCATTAATACGGCAAACAACTTCAATCACAATTACTATACGAAGAAAAAGATCAATCCCCCTAACAATAATTTGACAAGTCTAGGTTCACCGGCATCACTTATTTGCAGACAGAGGTGTATGCTTTAACATAGATGGTACTCTAGTATTCGTTAGGACGGGAGAGAAAAATAAGGCAGGTTATGAAGTCAACTCGGTACCAATACTTTTCAGACAAATGCAAGGCAAGTAAGGCAGGGTCTACTGCAGATCACAAAGTTCAGAGGCCAGGCCCACTCGGAGAGAGGCAAGGCGATATGTCCCAAAAAGTGTCTCAGTGGAAATGCGCTTCGAGTCTTTATTGCAAAATTGTTATGGAAAGATTGGACCAGTTCAGAACAACACGTTAAAGAAAGCGCTTGGAGGCGACCCAATGGAAAGGCGAGGATTAAGACACCTCACTCGATCCGGCAGAAAGGGAAGTCAGGCAGACACGGTACCTTGTTTGTGGAGAGACAGCTCCGGCGGGGGCAGTTGTTCCTGGTGGTGGATGCATGTCGGGTCTTTGCCAAGAGTAGAGATGATCTTGTCGTCGAAGAAAAGTGAAGTCTGGTGCACCACCAGGGAAGAGACCAGCCGCGGAGTGCTCCGTCACAAGGCACCACCTTTTGGTCGCGGTACAGGGGTAGTGGCTATCCGGTTGCCGAGGTGCTCTGCACGGGCAATTCGACCACTGCGTCCTGGAGCGAAGAAAAAGCAAAGGGGACTGTTTGTTCCCACCAGTCAGGGAAGAGACTCTCCGGCAGGGAGATCTCCTCTGTCGTCGGGAAGTGGTGAGTCGGTTCCGCAGGGCTCCACCGGAGGTGTCGTCGTTGCAGGTCGGCTCTGCTTTACCCTCGTCAGATTCTTAGGTCCTGTGGCGACTTCTGAAGATCCAGTCCCAAAAGCCCTGCTTTTATGCAGAAAAACCCCCATTCATTCAGCCTAGCTGTCAATCAACACATGCTAAGTGGTGAGCGGGGATGCTCACCACTTGGGCCAATCACTCTAGAGTGCGACTGGAGTTGGCAAGGCAACTCGGTCCAGGGTGCCTAAACCCCCTCCGTCACCCCTGTGGTAACCCAGACAGAATGGCACCACTTTGTAGGGTCTCTGTACAGAAGCCCGCCAAAAGTGGAACAAAGGGCTCAACCTTTGGTTTAGGAGTCACAGAGACGAACACAGACGCCATTTTAAAAACCGAGTTCTGGCAGAAAATACCATCCGATAGACTTATTTAAGATAAGCAAACCGGTGGTATGTTAGAGATTAATGAGAAAAGGTATCAATCTCCAACAATGGGAAGAATCCCAAAGGGTTACATTCGGGGTCGAATATAACAAGTAGTTTCCACTGCCACCAGCCAAAACTCGACGAGGGGGGACGGGACAGTGCCCCCTCGAATAACAGACCCAGGAGTAATCGAATTACCCCTACTAGTACGTCCACAATAGGATGGTTTGTACTAGTTCTGTTAGTAAATTTAGGTCTAGTAAAGCCAATGGTGACTTTACATGCCCGGGGAGACAGTAGTCAGTCCCCGGGTATGGAGTCTATGATGGAGGTCCGCTAGGACGCCCCAGTGCTACGGCACGGAGGGTGCAGTGTAACACACATAGCAAAACATATGAGACCCTATGGAGTAAAAGACCCCATAGCCCATAGAACACATTGACATTCAAAAGAATTACACACATTCACGTCCAAGAGTGGGAGAAAAAGAGTCTCACTCTTGGCAGGATGGAAAAAAAACTCCAGAAATCCAGCAAAACTGCTCGGGGACTCACTAGGTTAGGAAATTCAGCCTAAACAGAGAATTCTCCCTAACACTCGCCCCCCCCAGACTAAGGGACAGGAGGATTTAATCCACTCCTGGATGAATCTCATAACTCTAGTCGATGACATACATCCTAGAGAGACCATCAGCATTTTGGTGGTGACACCCTGACCTGTGCTCAATGGTGAAATCAAACCCTTGCAGGCAGATCGACCATCTCAATAGTCTTGGGTTTTCCCCTTTCATTTGCATTAACCATCTCAAGGGTTGGTGGTCAGTCTGAATGACAAATGTAGAACCATACAAGTACGGCCTAAACTTCTTCAGAGCCCACACGATAGCAAAGCACTCTCTTTCGATTGTTGCCCACCTTGTTTCAGGATCCTTCAGCTTGCGGCTGATGAAGCAAACGGGGTGCTCCCTACCTTTCCCATCCAGTTGACTGAGTACGGCACCTATTCCTACATTTGAAGCATCTGTCTGCACAATGAAGTGTTGGCGGTAATCAGGAGCTCTGAGTACTGGGGCTTGGCAAAGAGCCTTTTTCTGGTTTTCAAAAGCCTGATTGCACTCCTTGTTCCATCTAACCTTTTTAGGAAATTTGGGCGAGGAGATGACATTCAGTGGAGAGGCTATGGTCCCATAGTTCTCGATTAAATTCCTGTAATACCCAGTGAGGCCTAGGAAGGCTCTCACTTGGGTTTGAGTAGTAGGTGTTGTCCAATTTTGCACAGATTCAATCTTACTGAGCAAAGGCCTTATTTCTCCACCTCCTACCTCATGTCCAAGATAGACTACCTTACTCTGTCCAATTTGGCATTTACTCGCCTTTATGGTCATATTTGCTCGTCCAAGAGCCTGCAAAACATCTCTCAGGTGGGTTACATGTTCTTCCCAGGAATTGCTGAACACTGCTATGTCATCCAAGTATGCCATGCAGAAGTCCTCCATCCCATTCAGAACCTGGTTTACCATCCGACAAAACGTAGCAGGTGCATTCTTAAATCCGAAACGCATTACCTTATATTGGTATAAGCCAACGGGGGTCGAAAATGCAGTTTTCTCCTTGGCATGGTCTGTCAGGGCTATTTGCCAATAGCCTGACGTCAAGTCAAATGTGCTGAGGAACTTGGCGGCGCCAAGTTTATCCACCAACTCATCTGTTCTTGGCAAAGGGTGGGCATCAGTCTTGGTGACTGCATTAAGTGCTCTATAATCCACGCAGAATCTAAGCTCTTTAGATCCGGCCTTTCGTACTAACACAACTGGGCTAGACCATGGACTAGTAGAGGGCTCTATTACCCCGAGATCAAGCATCTTGCTGACCTCACCTTTGATGTGGGTTCGTACATGTTCTGACATTCGGTATCCTCTGCTTTTGACTGGCAGACAGTCACCAGTGAGTATGTCATGCTGGCCCCAAGGGGTCAAGCCTGGTGAAAGCGAGAACAGAGAGGCAAACTGATGCAACATGGATTTGCACTCTTCTTGTTGCTCGGGTGTCAGATTGGAGGAGAGATTTACTCCTTCAATTTGTTCGTCCAAAGGCAAGCCTCTGAGGAGATCCGGAAGAGCTTCACTCTCTTCTTCTTCCTCGGATGAGTCTAGAAGCAACACTCCTACATTAGGTTGTGAGACATACGCTTTGAGTCGGTTGGTGTGGAAGACGGTCGGAGCCTCCTTGGGGTTGCCCAAGTCCACCAGATAGTTAACCTCTCCGAGTTTACCCACAACTCTGAAGGGTCCCATCCATTTGTCTTGCAAGGCCCTCTGCCTTGTTGGGATCATAACGAGAACGAGCTGGTCTTGAGCGAACTCAACCATGTTAGCCTTTTGATCGTGCCAGTGCTTGACCAATGCTTGTCCAGCTTTCAAGTTAGCGCTTCCTTTTGTCATCATGTGCGACATTCTCCTCCGGAGACCTATCACGTAGTCAGTCCCTCTGACTGGCTTGGGGGAAGGAGCACTCTCCAACCCCTCCTTAATCAGGGCCAATGGACCTCTGACGGGATGACCATAGAGAAGTTCGAAGGGAGAATAACCTACTCCCTCCTGAGGGACTTCTCTATAAGCAAAGAGAAGGCATGGCAGTAGAAGGTCCCACTTACGCTTAAGGAGTTCCTCTAAAGCACCTATCATGCTCTTCATGGTTCGGTTGAACCGTTCTACCAACCCATTGGTTTGTGGGTGGTAAGATGTTGAGAACTTGTAAGTAACTCCACAGGTTTTCCTCATGGCTTTCATGTAGTGGGACATAGAGTTTGACCCCCTGTCAGAGATTACTTCCTTAGGAAACCCGACCCTAGTAAAGATACCAAGGAGGGCCTTAGCCACAGCCGGGGCTGTAACAGTCCTCATAGGAATTGCCTCAGGATACCTAGTAGCATGGTCTACTACAACAAGTATAAACCTGTTGCCTGAGGAGGTTGGAGGATCAAGGGGACCAACAATGTCAATCCCTACTCTCTCAAACGGGACTCCCACAACTGGGAGAGGCACTAAAGGTGCCACATTCTTGGAGCCAACCTCACCAGAGGTCTGGCAGGTCTGGCAGCTCCTGCAGTGTTTTTTTACTTCGGCCCCCATCTTTGGCCAATAGAAGTAGAGAGATAGCCTTTCCTTAGTCTTCTTGAAACTCAAGTGACCAGCCAAAGGAATCTCGTGGGCTAACTGCAAGAACTGTGGTCTGTTCTCTTGGGGTACTACAAGCCGCTTGTAGTCTCCAGGTGCAGACTCGGTCGGTTCACTGTAGAAGAGGCCATCTTCCCAGTGCAACCTGTATTTCCCAGGCTCTTGCCCTTCAGCCTGAGCTTCTGCCTGGTGGCGAAGACCTTCCAGAGTTGGACATTCTCTCTGTCCCTTACTGAAGTCTGCCCTGCTGGGTCCACCTTCTGCCAGTAAAGACTGCAGCTCAGGATGGTCAACAGGATCCAGATCTCCAATGAGTTCCTGGCCTTCCATTAGCTCTTCTTCAGAGTCTAATTCTACCACACAGGGTTGTACCTCCCTCTCAGCCTCAGCTGGAGGTGGAGTTACGGGTGTAACTTTGGACAACCGCGGGTAAGTCCGTGTTGGCTGCACTGAAATGCTGGCTGCTGGTTTCGGGGTAGAAGTCTTAGGTTTCCCTTTCGCTTCTGATTTCTTCGAGACAGCGGCCGACAATTCCAGTGGAGCAGGAGTGATCTCTTTCTTCATCATCTCCGGGAGAATACCGCGCATGGTCCTCTCTCTTGCGGGTCTGGTTAGCTCCTGTAACCGTTTACTAGGAGGTCTGGGAGTATGCGATACAACTCCGAGAGTTTTCAAATCGTTACCCAACAGTACGCGTCCTGGTACCTCACTCTGTATGCTGACAGGTATCTTCACAGTCATGTCGTTACACTGGATGAGAACTGGTAATTGGGGAAGCATCTGCACAGGCCCTCCAGCTAACTTGGTGAGGCGTTTGGGTGCCTTAGCAACATCCTCAGCCTGTAAAAACGATTTATCCACCACAGTTATGCTGGCCCCAGTGTCCCTAATGGCAGGAGTCTCCTGACCATTCACCTGGACACTGTCCTTATAATACTCTTTAGTATTATCGGGGATAGAATTATAGACATCTAAATTCTGTTGTTCCCACAACCCCAGAGATACTAAAGAAACGCTGGCTGAGACTCCGATGGGTTCATCAGCTAGCAGTAGAAAGTTTCCACTTGCCATTTGTACTTCCTCCTCTGGAGCGAAGGCTAAGGAGACAAGCTGGACCCCTGAAGGTTTACCCTTACATCTGGGATCTCCTTTGACGTGGTCAGTCGAGCCACAAACAAAGCATTTACCGAACGCTTTTTGGACACACTATTCTGCTGCGGTTTTCCTTGTGGCTTACCCTTCTGGTTTTGTTTGGGGCCCTCTTTGGAATTTGAGTTATTCGAATTCTCTTTTGAGTCTTTTTTAGGCTGTTTACCCTCATCCTTCTTCTGAGTTGCCCCAGAATCCTTAGCTAGCCCTCGGGAATCCAATTCCTTCGAATCAGCCAAGTGCTGTCTGAGCTCAGGAGAACAGGCATCATAAATAGACTCCAACATAAAAAGATTCTTCATACCCTCATAAGTGTTCACTTTGTAACCCTTAATCCATCCCTCTAAGTTTTTCAACCCTTCACTCACCCAGGTAGTCCAAGGGGTACCATCATGCTTTTTGAGGGTTCTAAACCTCTTAAGATACTGGGAAGGGGTCTTCCCAAATCTAGCTATCAAAGCTAGTTTCACACTTTCGTAATCCGTCTTATCCGCCTCCCCCAACTCCATTACTACATCAGTCGCAACAGGGGGGAGCCTAGAGAACAACCATGGAAGTAAATCATTCCCGGTGATGTCCTGGAGCCCATGATTGTACTCAAACAGTTTTAACCAATCCAATACATCCAATCTCGGTTCATACATACCCACTAATTCCTTCGGCATCCGGGATCTTTTGGGACTGGAGCTCCTAGAGGAACCAGAGGAGAGAGAAGCATTTTCTACAGACAACTTTTTCATCTCTAATTCGTGATTAAGTTCTATTTCCCTGAGTCTCAACTCAGCTTGCTTCTGCTCAGCCTGGGCATTTATCCGTCTGAACTCGAGCTCTTGGTTTCTTTCAGATTGAGCCAAGAACCGTTTGTATTCTAATTCGAGCTTCATTTTTTCAAGTTCAAAATAAGCAGGGTTACATGTGGGACCTGGTATGGGCCCCGTAGGTACAGCTGGTAAGGCAGGTAGAGGAGCAGGGGAGACAGTTTCGTTAGCCTCTCCTTCCTCGTCAGCCTCTTCATCACTATCGTCAGAATTACGATTTACATCAACACCATCACTGTTATCTACATCTGCTGGAGAAGTTGGTTCCTCTGAACCAGTACCCAGACTTTGGTTTTCCAGCAATCTCGCTATCAGTTCTAACTTCTTGCCTCTTACGGAAAGATAGTCTTGCCTACAGAGAGCTCGTAAACCCTCAGTATTCTCACCTGACAAGGATTCTTGACTGTAAAATTCCATAGTAGACATGTTTTTGAAAGTTGCTTTTTAGTGCTAAGCTTTGTGGTTAGTTATCCTAAAGTGTCGAAAAGCACTCTAAACTGTATACTCGATACAAATCCCACTGCTGTACACCAGTGTTAGGCGGAAACCTGTGCAGTTCCCTCTGGGACCACTGCAAAAGATTTAGGACTACAGGTGTTTGGCAGTAAACCCACTTGGTAGCAGTCTGTACCACACAGATTCACTTGGTAGCTGTGGCTGAGCAGTCAGACTTCCCTCAAGAAGAGTTAGGCAGTATGTGGAGTATACAATATAGGGCAATCTACACAGTAGAACAAGCAAACACGGAACAAGGCTTAGGTGTAAAGACATAAAGGTATTTATTTATAACAACATATCTATGGAAAACACTCTGGCACTAATACGGCAAACAACTTCAATCACAATTACTATACGAAGAAAAAGATCAATCCCCCTAACAATAATTTGACAAGTCTAGGTTCACCGGCATCACTTATTTGCAGACAGAGGTGTATGCTTTAACCTAGATGGTACTCTAGTATTCGTTAGGACGGGAGAGAAAAATAAGGCAGGTTATGAAGTCAACTCGGTACCAATACTTTTCGGACAAATGCAAGGCAAGTAAGGCAGGGTCTACTGCAGATCACAAAGTTCAGAGGCCAGGCCCACTCGGAGAGAGGCAAGGCGATATGTCCCAAAAAGTGTCTCAGTGTAAATGCGCTTCGAGACTTTATCGCAAAATTGTTATGGAAAGATTGGACCAGTTCAGAACAACACGTTAAAGAAAGCTTGGAGGCGACCCAATGGAAAGGCGAGGATTAAGACACCTCACTCGATCCGGCAGAAAGGGAAGCCAGGCAGACACGGTACCTTGTTTGTGGAGAGACAGCTCCGGCGGGGGCAGTTGTTCCTGGTGGTGGATGCACGTCAGGTCTTTGCCAAGAGTAGAGATGATCTCGTCGTCGAAGAAAAGTGAAGTCCGGTGCACCACCAGGGAAGAGACCAGCCGCGGAGTGCTCCGTCACAAGGCACCACCTTTTGGTCGCGGTACAGGGGTAGTGGCTATCCGGTTGCCGAGGTGCTCTGCACGGGCAATTCGACCACTGCATCCTGGAGCGAAGAAAAAGCAAAGGGGACTGGTTGTTCCCACCAGTCAGGGGAAGAGACTCTCCGGCAGGGAGATCTCCTCTGTCGTCGGGAAGTGGTGAGTCGGTTCTGCAGGGCTCCACCGGAGGTGTCGTCGTTGCAGGTCGGCTCAGCTCTACCCTCGTCGGATTCTTAGGTCCTGTGGCGACTTCTGAAGATCCAGTCCCAAAAGCCCTGCTTTTATGCAGAAAACCCCCATTCATTCAGCCTAGCTGTCAATCAAAACACGCTAAGTGGTGAGCGGGGTGGCTCACCACTTGGGCCAATCACACCAGAGTGCGACTGGAGTTGGCAAGGCAACTCAGTCCAGGGTGCCTAAACCCCCTCCCACACCCCTGTGGTAACCCACACAGAATGGCACCACTTTGGAGGGTCTCTGTACAGAAGCCTGCCAAAAGTGGAACAAAGGGCTCAACCTTTGGTTTAGGAGTCACAGAGACGAACACAGACGCCATTTTAAAAACCGAGTTCTGGCAGAAAATACCAACAATGGGAAGAATCCCATAGGGTTATATTCGGGGTCGAACATAACAAGTAGTTTCCACTGCCACCAGCCAAAACTCGACGAGGGGGGACGGGACAGTGCCCCCTCGAATAACAGACCCAGGAGTAATCGAATTACCCCTACTAGTTCGTCCACAATAGGATGGTTTGTACTAGTTCTGTTAGTAAATTTAGGTCTAGTAAAGCCAATAGTGACTTTACATGCCCGGGGAGACAGTAGTCAGTCCCCGGGTATGGAGTCTATGATGGAGGGCCGCTAGGACACCCCAGTGCTACGGCACGGAGGGTGCAGTGTAACACACATAGCAAAACATATGAGACCCTATGGAGTAAAAGACCCCATAGCCCATAGAACACATTGATATTCAAAGGAATTACACACATTCACGTCCAAGAGTGGGAGAAAAAGAGTCTCACTCTTGGCAGGATGGAAAAAAACAAACTCCAGAAATCCAGCAAAGCTGCTGGGGGACTCACTAGGTTAGGAATTTCTGCCTAAACAGAGAATTCTCCCTAACAGGGGGTGATGGGAGACATGAGTGGGGGCCTGGTGGAGGGTGCCCCTGAATGCTGGGGGTGGGGGTGCAGGGAGACATGAGTGGGGGCCTGGTGGAGGGTGCCCCTGACTGCTGGGGTGTGGGGGTGATGGGAGACATGAGTGGGGGCCTGGTGGAGGGTGCCCCTAGATGCTGGGGGTGGGGGTGATGGGAGACATGAGTTGGACATGAGTGGGGGCCTGGTGGAGGGTGCCCTGCACTGCTGGGGGGTGGGGGTGATGGGAGACATGAGTGGGGGCCTGGTGGAGGTTGCCCCTGGATGCTGGGGGGTGGGGGTGCAGGGGGACATGAGTGGGGGCCTGGTGGAGGGTGCCCTGCACTGCTGGGGGGTGGGGGTGATGGGAGACATGAGTGGGGGCTTGGTGGAGGGTGCCCCTGGATGCTGGGGGGTGGGGGTGATGGGAGACATGAGTGGGGGCCTGGTGGAGGGTGCCCCTGGATGCTGGTGGGTGGGGGTGATGGGACACATGAGTTGGACATGAGTGGGGGCCTGGTGGAGGGTGCCCCACAGTGGTGGGGGGTGGGGGTGCTGGGAGACATGTGTTGGTGATCAGTAGTGCAAGGTGACATGTGGGTTGGCTGGGGGGCATGGCCATGGTGGATGGGTTGCCTGTGGGACATGAGCAGGGGTGCAGGGTAGTCCCCTGTGGTGTGGGCTGCCTGCAGGGGCCGTGGAGGGTGTAGAGGGAACACCTGGGAGGACCCACACGGCCAAATCACGTGTAGCATTCCCCGGCACCACCGAAATACACGTACCCTGCTGGAATCGCGTGTGAATCTTCCCGCGCACCTCGGAATACACGTACCCTGCTGAAATCGCGTGTTTGGGCTTCCCGAGCACCCAGAAGTACACGTACCCAGGCCAATCGCATGTGGAACTTCCCGCGCATCCCGAAGTACACGTACCCAGGACAATCGCGTGTGGAACTTCCCACGCACCCCGAAACACACGTACCCAGGCTAATCGCGTGTGGAACTTCACGCGCACCCCGAAGTACACGTACACAGGCTAATCGCGTGTGGAACTTCCCGCGCACCCCGAAGTACACGTACCCAGGCCAATTGCGTGTGGAACTTCCCGCGCACCCAGAAACACACGCACACGCTATTTTTCACACAGGGGGTGTCCATGTTTTTCGGTACCCCTTTGCACCTCATTTGTCCTAGAGGGCCACTGTATGGACCATTCATCATGGCTGTATATGGGTGCTTTTTGTTAGCGCACATTTTGGCGCACATTTATTTCAGGCGCAGGGACGCTACCGCCAGCTTTCTTGTGGCGTACTTGTTTGGCCCTGTGCGCGTCTTTCACCGTGCGCTGGTTTGCCCTATTCGATTCCATGAATACGGGTTGTAGGCGAGCGTGTGGGCGTTCCGCGCACTTGCCTCCTGTACTTCCCCCGTGACATCCATATTTTCACGCGTTTTTCCCCATTCCGAGTGTTACGCCCCGTGTTCCGGCTACTTTTGTGATGTGCGCCGCGCTATGTGCGATTTCGCAGTGGCCGTGGCGCACGCTGTTGGATGACCTGTGCGCGGCGCACTTTTTCAGCGCACATCCAATGTTTTTCTCGCGCACGGACTTCCATGAATCGATGTGCGCTGGTTTCCCTGCGATTTTTGCACTTGCACTGCGATTTTTGCACTTTTACTGCGATTCGCACGTTTTGGCACCTCTGCGCGGGAATTTTCGGCGCACATTAATTCCATGAATCGACATCTAAATCCAGCGCAAGGCTGCAGACCCACATTTAGTAATGGAGAGCAGTGCGTGGCAGTGTCACACTTACAGTCTTTGCTGCTCTGGCCTTGCGCAGAGGCACCAAAAGGCGCAGTATTAAAAAAAACGGCAACGCCTCACGCTAAACGCAGGATAAACGAAACGTTCGATTAAAAAATGGAAATCTATGCATTCCTCTTGAGCTGCAGAGCTGCGGAGCTAGCACTGTATTTCTGGCTGAATGGCCACGCTAATTTATTACATGCAAGCGTCAACATATTAACCACCTTTAACAAAAAAACGACACCGTGAAATGAGCACTTCGTTAAGCATGAATGTAGTCGAGCTCCTAGAAAAGTGGGTGCCTGCATTAACACGCTTGTGTTCTGTCACGGAACGACAGTGTGCGTGTGGGTAAACTACGAAACTCTTTTTTGTTGTGAAATTATATCCTTAGCTGTTGGCAGTGGAGCATTTTTCTGATTCCTCTGTACAATGATCTACAGAGCGGTACTCCACACAGCTGCCAACGTATCTTTTAATCAGCATTGCATTCTTAAATCTTGCATCCATTTAATGCTTTTTGCCTGTTTTGCTGTAAACTAGCTGTGTGGGTAAAGAAACGTGTGTTCCTCGTCTTTGAACAGCAAGGAAGGGTATAATTCTCCTAGCTCTTGTCAAGCGGCCACATATTCTGTTTTTGTAATTAGCATGCTTATGCCGCTTGTAATTGGGCCGGGCAAGGAATCATACCTGGGTTGGCACTGCAGCCCTGCCAAGCCACAGGCGCAGCTCGAATAACCCCTCATCTGCCCATTTGTATCCCACATATACACATAGCTCATTCCCCTTCCCCCCCCAGAGAAATGTAGAATTAGTCCTGTTTGTTTTGGCATAAAAAGGCCGCAGATTTATTCCACAATAACACAAACAAACTGCACACATTTGTGGAAATTACTCATAAAATGCGGCGACTGCTCCGTGTCCAAAAGAACCTGCTTTCCCCTTTCCTTCCCCAAAGGTCCAGAATAGGCCCAACACTCTCAACCTTGCGTCCGAGCCCCTCCTGCCCCTGCAGGCGCTCCTGGGCGGGGAGAGTGCCGTTTCCTTGTGGGAAGTTGAGCCTTAGTTGTTGCTCCCAGACGCCCCTGCCGCTTAGGCTCCCAAGAGGCGCTGGGTCTGAGAAGAGCGAAGACCCTTCCTGCTTTCTCCTGGCTCATCCGGAGTCTGTCTCATGTGTTTGTTTGTCCAAACACCGCCACGCCACGAGTGGGTTACCGCCCACTGTGGCTCCCCCCTTGCTCCCCTCCTTACATTTCCAAGATTTTTGTGCAGACATTCCAGAAAAACAAACCCATACCTAACCGTGACAGGTGCAACCCATCATTGAGGAAATATTCCGGAGATTTCAAGTTAATCAGGCCGTGCCTGATCTGGCCGAAGCCTCGTGCCCCTGCAGAATTTTGCCATTGCTCAATTGAGCTTGCCCCTAGACTTCTCCACTGCTGTATGCTTTTCGGCACCTCTCCATTCCAGCCTTGGTATAATCTCTGACCAAATTATCTCTGTTTCCCCCAATTGCCCCACCAGCTCCTGTAAAGAAAACATAATTTCCCGCATCAGAGTCCCTCTCCCCAAACTTGTCAAGTCTTTACCCCCCGGGTGAATGACCAATAAGTCTGGTTTCTGGTTAGTGCTCAATAATCTGTGCACCTCACCCTGTAATTGTGCCCATTTCATAACCGGAACCCCGTGCCACTTAATCCTGAACTCGCCCGCCGTCAGCTTTTCTTGCTCCACCGTCCAGCTTGCCCCTGCCCTAGACACAAATGAGTGTCCTATCACCCATACAGATCTCCTCCTCCTTCGGGCTGGTGCTGGTGGGGAAAGAAGGAGGCAAGTCAACTTTACAGTTTTTCAGGCCTGATATATCTTTTAAAACAACCAGATTTCCATCTACCTATCTGTCTGATCGCCACTTCCCCCATGCCCACTGCTGCGGCTGATGTAGCCGCCCCAATCCTGAATGAGTGTGTCCCAAATACCCCTTCCGTTTCCCCAATTCCTTCCACAGCCAACTCCATCACCCTCCTGAACGGGAAGCTACTAAGTGCTGAACCATCCTGGTGAATGAGTAGCGGAGCCTCCTTTACTGAAGGCGGCAGTGGCGGCCACTTACATAGGGCGGGGGGGCGCCACCCCCCCTCCCCGCCACTGAGGTAAGAACAAACAACTCTTTTTTCCTGTGCGGATTCATTGCGGAATTAAATAAATGTTTGCAGCACGGCAGATTCATGATTTATTAGCCTGCTGCTCTGCTGGGCTGCAGTGCCAGGCCTGCTCCTGCCCAACCACTACAGCAGCGGGGCGCGTCCGGATCTACGTAGACTTCGTTAATTTAATGTACATGTGGAGTGCGTGGAGCTCGTAGCTCCACGCACTCTACGTATCACATCCTCTCATTTGGGAGGCTGTCGGGGCGCTGGAGGGGTGGCCCCTCACTGTTTGTATTCTGCGCAAACAGCGCAGTAGGAGACCTCCTCGGGTTGTCATTGGCTGTTTACCAGCCAATGACAATCCGTGTGTGTGGAGCCTCACAACCTTCTTCTGGATTGGAGCTTGTGTAAGCAGTGCAGGAACGGGACTATGAGGAAATCAGGCCTCGCTATAGTGCTCCGTCGATTTTTTGTTTCCTTTCTTCCTTTAAGACCCCTCGTCTTCCACCTACTTCCCGCTCTATTATGCCTTCTCCTTTTTTGCTCTCTTCTGTGGCCCTTTGAAAAGGAATGCAGGCCTAGCTAAGCCTCATGAAGGAAATCTACCAACAAAAGATGCATTCCTCGCTTATGGGAGGTGCTGTGAGACGAGCAAGAAGGGCTGAAGGGGTGATTGGGTTGTTGATTCGGGAAGCACCAGAGGCGTAGCCAGGATTGTCTAGCAAATGGGGCCTAATGCTAATGTAGTTGGGCCCACTGCACTGACAAAAATATCTGTAAATACCCACACAGCGCTGCTGAGTGGGCATTTACAGATTTTGGGTGGGCCTTGCCCCTTAGGCCCTACCCTGCCTACGCCTCTGCTCTCTCCCCCAGGGCAAAGAGTGGGAAAGGCTTGCTACAGCAAGAATCTTTCAAATCTTTCACTTTTGAGAGCAGAGTGTTTACACTTAAAAATCTTGAACAAGCAGCAATACCAAAGCATACAGTAGTATAGGACAGAAGACTGCCCTGCACATATCAGTACACCCCAATGACAAAGGCAAAGATTTAACTGACCTGCTTAGCTATTAGTTGCTGACACCTCACAATGAGTATCATCACTCCGTGAAGCAAAACATCCTCTGAATTGGGGTGAAAGATAGATCTAATGTGCCAAAGGAAGGCAACATGTAAATTCAGTGTTCTGCCCTCAGAGGAAGGAGGGTCGACAGCCCAATGGGTTAATGCACCTACTGCAGCCTCCTATGTGCAGCTTGTAGGGCGACACATTCAGTTGCTGGTGAGATGCTGATAAGGTTTGCTTGCTATGCAGGGGCCGGGGGTCACCTCACAGCGCCTCGAGAAGGTGTCCTCTTTGATTCCCTGTGCAAATATCTTCTTAACCATGACCCGTAGGTTACACTTTTCCCCTCGTTTTTTCCAGTCAGTTGGGGCCAGAGAGACAAGCTTTTCTATGGGCGTTACCAAGGCCAGAGTGCAGAAAGCAAAGGCACAATTGTTAGTAGGAATGCAGGTATTGAAGGGGCATTAGCTGTTGGCTGATCGCACAGGGCAATTCATACCCATTTTCAAAAGAAAAAAGAAATGTTTTTAAAAAAGAAAAAAAAACATTCCCTGCAGATTCCAGACATTGGACTAGAACTCAGGTCTCCAGCATTCCAAGACCAAGCACTTACCACTTGAGCCACTGGTGGCTGTGCCTCTAACAGTTGCTTTTGGGCGTATATATCTTTCTTCTGCATGCCCGTGTGAGCATACCCGTTTGCATTGTGAAACATGTTCACTGAAGAAAATGAGGATAGAACATCTGGCCCCCCAGCTCCACCAAATACCAGCTAACTGCAGTGGCCTTTAGGTTAAGTGCTTGTTACAGCGCTGGGGGCCTGGGTTTGAGTCCTGCTTTCAGCACTTCAATGGAATAGTGGGGTAATCTCCTTGTACAGTTGCTGTGGAACATAGCAGAGAAGTGGGACTGTGAAAGTGAGGGAGTACAGGCTAAAGGAGGAGGTGGGGCACGCTAAAGGAGGAGGTAGGGCAGGCAAAAGGGAGAGGGAGGGGTGGATGCAGGGGTCCCTGTGTAGAGGAGGCGGGGTAAGAAGGGCATGGCGTAGGTTCCCTGGTAAAGGAAGGGAGGAAGAAAGCATAGAGGAGGCCAGGAAGTGCAGGGTACAAAGGAGGAAGCAGGTTAGGCTAAAGGGTAGTGCCGGATGAGGAAATAAGATGTCAGCCCACTGTGGGGTCCATTCCATCCTCCACTGGGCACCCTTTTCCCTCCTCAATGACCCCTTTCGCTACATTAGGACCCTCCTTTACACACACCCCTCCACTATTCAGGGCCCACTTTATCCTACATCCCCATGCTGCTCTTGTCCTATCCCCCACTCACCCAGCCCCCTCCTCTTCTCCACAGGGACCCCTTCATCCACCTCCACAGTCCTGCCTCTCTGCTTTCTTCCACCCTCCCTTTACCAGGGAACTCTTTACATAACCACTGAACCTTTTAGAAGGACTGTGGGTCCCCTCAACTGATTACCCAACTACTCCGTTTCTGTGCAGAAAGCAGGACTCGAACCCAGGCCCCCAGTGCTGTAACGCAAGCAAGCACTTAACCTCTAGGCCACTGCAGTTAGCTGGTGTTTGGTGGAGCAGGGGGCCAGATGGTCTATCCTCCTTGGCTCCAGTGAACATGTTTCACAACTGAAATGGGTATGCTCACGGGGCATGCAGAAGAAAGATTTATACTCCCAAAAGCTACCCTCAGGAGCACAGCCACCAGTAGCTCACGTGGTAAATGCTTGGTCTTGGAATGTTGGAGACCTGAGTTCTAATCCAATGTCTGCATTCTCCAAGGCATGTTTTTTTTTAATTAAAAAAATATATTTTTTAAAAACCTGTATCAGCATCTCACCAGCAACTGAATGTGTCGCCTGCAGGCTACACATAGGAGGCTGCAGTAGGTGCATTAACCCATTGGGCTGTCGACCCTCCTTCCTCTGAGAGCAGGAAACTGAATTTCCATGTTGCCTTCCTTTGGCACATTAGATCTATCTTCCAACCCAATTCAGAGGATATTTTGCTCCACGGAGAGATGATAATCATTGTGAGGTGTCAGCCACTAATAGCTAAGCAGGTCAGTTAAATCTTTGACTTTGTCATTGGGGTGTACTGATATGCACTGGGAAGTCTTCTGTCCTGTGCTAATGTATGCATTCTTATTGCTGCTTGTTCATGATTCCTAAATGTAAACACTCTGCTCTCAAAAGTGATCGATTTGAAAGACTCTTGATGCAACAAGCATTTCCCACTCTTTGCCCTGGGGGTGAGAGGGCTGCTTTCTGTCTTTAACACCCTCAATTTTGGAGTGGCTGGCTCAACCACTGAGAATGAGGGCGTAATCCTGGTCGGAAATGGGCAGAGGTCTGCGCCCTGCGTCCTCCACGCGTCCCTAATGCTCCCAAACGCGACCACAGCCCTTACGGGCACAGCCCTATGTCCGGTGCAGCCTCTATGGTGCAGCCACCCAGGTAGCTTAGGGTTAGGATATGCGCTCTTCAACATTAGCCTGGCCAACCAGGCCCTGGAGAGTGTCACAGCATGCTCTGTAATCCCCTAGTGATGGCGGCCTTGGTGACGATGATCTTGCTGGAATACTGATGCCTTTTTTCCTCCCAGAAGCCCCAGAAGCCTAGTGAAATGAAGGGGTGTGCACCTCTCACCGACCTCTGTTTACCCTCTGGCTAACTGAAATGAGTTCTGGGCTTTCCAGGCAAATGTATCCATTCGGGAGAGAGCTAGGAATAGGAAGGCTCTTTCTGCAGGCTCGGAGGGGAAGAGTCAGAGAGCTACATGCCTGAGGCATCTTTCTTCCTCCTTCGCTCATTGTGTTCCCTAACTTCTAACTCTCTGCCAGGCCAGGCCCTGTTTCTTTTACTGCCAACCCACCTGACCCCTCGTCTTCCACCTACTTCCCGCTCTATTATGCCTTCTCCTTTTTTGCTCTCTTCTGTGGCCCTTTGAAAAGGAATGCAGGCCTAGCTAAGCCTCATGAAGGAAATCTACCAACAAAAGATGCATTCCTCGCTTATGGGAGGTGCTGTGAGACGAGCAAGAAGGGCTGAAGGGGTGATTGGGTTGTTGATTCGGGAAGCACCAGAGGCGTAGCCAGGATTGTCTAGCAAATGGGGCCTGATGCTAATGTAGTTGGGCCCACTGCACTGACAAAAATATCTGTAAATACCCACACAGCGCTGCTGAGTGGGCATTTACAGATTTTGGGTGGGCCTTGCCGCTTAGGCCCTACCCTGCCTACGCCTCTGCTCTCTCCCCCAGGGCAAAGAGTGGGAGAGGCTTGCTACAGCAAGAATCTTTCAAATCTTTCACTTTTGAGAGCAGAGTGTTTACACTTAAAAATCTTGAACAAGCAGCAATACCAAAGCATACAGTAGTATAGGACAGAAGACTGCCCTGCACATATCAGTACACCCCAATGACAAAGGCAAAGATTTAACTGACCTGCTTAGCTATTAGGTGCTGACACCTCACAATGAGTATCATCTCTCCGTGAAGCAAAACATCCTCTGAATTGGGGTGAAAGATAGATCTAATGTGCCAAAGGAAGGCAACATGGAAATTCAGTGTTCTGCCCTCAGAGGAAGGAGGGTCGACAGCCCAATGGGTTAATGCACCTACTGCAGCCTCCTATGTGCAGCCTGTAGGCGACACATTCAGTTGCTGGTGAGATGCTGATAAGGTTTGCTTGCTATGCAGGGGCCGGGGGTCACCTCACAGCGCCTCGAGAAGGTGTCCTCTTTGATTCCCTGTGCAAATATCTTCTCAACCATGACCCGTAGGTTACACTTTTCCCCTTGTTTTTTCCAGTCAGTTGGGGCCAGAGAGACACGCTTTTCTATGGGCGTTACCAAGGCCAGAGTGCAGAAAGCAAAGGCACAATTGTTAGTAGGAATGCAGGTATTGAAGGGGCATTAGCTATTGGCTGATCGCACAGGGCAATTCATACCCATTTTCAAAAGAAAAAAGAAATGTTTTTAAAAAAGAAAAAATAACATACTCTGCAGATTCCAGACATTGGACTAGAACTCAGGTCTCCAGCATTCCAAGACCAAGCACTTACCACTTGAGCCACTGGTGGCTGTGCTTCTAACAGTTGCTTTTGGGCGTATATATCTTTCTTCTGCATGCCCCTGTGAACATACCCGTTTGCATTGTGAAACATGTTCACTGAAGAAAATGAGGATAGAACATCTGGCCCCCCAGCTCCACCAAATACCAGCTAACTGCAGTGGCCTTTAGGTTAAGTGCTTGTTACAGCGCTGGGGGCCTGGGTTTGAGTCCTGCTTTCAGCACTTAAATGGAATAGTGGGGTAATCTCCTTGTACAGTTGCTGTGGAACATAGCAGAGAAGTGGGACTGTGAAAGTGAGGGAGTACAGGCTAAAGGAGGAGGTGGGGCACGCTAAAGGAGGAGGTAGGGCAGGCAAAAGGGAGAGGGAGGGGTGGATGCAGGGGTCCCTGTGGAGAGGAGGCGGGGTAAGAAGGGCATGGCGTAGGTTCCCTGGTAAAGGAAGGGAGGAAGAAAGCATAGAGGAGGCCAGGAAGTGCAGGGTACAAAGGAGGAAGCAGGTTAGGCTAAAGGGTAGTGCCGGATGAGGAAATAAAATGTCAGCCCACTGTGGGGTCCATTCCATCCTCCACTGGGCACCCTTTTCCCTCCTCAATGACCCCTTTCGCTACATTAGGACCCTCCTTTACACACACCCCTCCACTATGCAGGGCCCACTTTATCCTACATTCCCATGCTGCTCTTGTCCTATCCCCCACTCACCCAGCCCCCTCCTCCACAGGGACCCCTTCATCCACCTCCACAGTCCTGCCTCTCTGCTTTCTTCCACCCTCCCTTTACTAGGGAACTCTTTACATAACCACTGAACCTTTTAGAAGGACTGTGGGTCCCCTCAACTGATTAGCCAACTACTCCGTTTCTGTGCAGAAAGCAGGACTCGAACCCAGGCCCCCAATGCTGTAACGCAAGCAAGCACTTAACCACTAGGCCAATGCAGTTAGCTGGTGTTTGGTGGAGCAGGGGGCCAGATGGTCTATCCTCCTTGGCTCCAGTGAACATGTTTCACAACTGAAATGGGTATGCTCACGGGGCATGCAGAACAAAGATTTATACGCCCAAAAGCTAACCTCAGAAGCACAGCCACCAGTAGCTCAAGTGGTAAATGCTTGGTCTTGGAATGCTGGAGACCTGAGTTCCAATCCAATGTCCGCGTTCTCCAGGGCATGTTTTTTTTTTAATTAAAAAAATATATTTTTTAAAAACCTGTATCAGCATCTCACCAGCAACTGAATGTGTCGCCTGCAGGCTACACATAGGAGGCTGCAGTAGGTGCATTAACCATTGGGCTGTCGACCCTCCTTCCTCTGAGAGCAGGAAACTGAATTTCCATGTTGCCTTCCTTTGGCACATTAGATCTATCTTTCAACCCAATTCAGAGGATGTTTTGCTTCACGGAGAGATGATAATCATTGTGAGGTGTCAGCCACTAATAGCTAAGCAGGTCAGTTAAATCTTTGCCTTTGTCATTGGGGTGTACTGATATGCACTGGGAAGTCTTCTGTCCTGTGCTAATGTATGCATTCTTATTGCTGCTTGTTTATGATTCCTAAATCTAAACACTCTGCTCTCAAAAGTGAAAGATTTGAAAGACTCTTGATGCAACAAGCATTTCCCACTCTTTGCCCTGGGGGTGAGAGGGCTGCTTTCTGTCTTTAACACCCTCAATTTTGGAGTGGCTGGCTCAACCACTGAGAATGAGGACTTAATCCTGGTCAGAAACGGGCAGAGGTCTGCGCCCTGCGTCCTCCACGCGTCCCTAATGCTCCCAAACGCGACCACAGCCCTTTGTCCGGTGCAGCCTCTATGGTGCAGCCACCCAGGTAGCTTAGGGTTAGGATATGCGCTCTTCAACATTAGCCTGGCCAACCAGGCCCTGGAGAGTGTCACAGCATGCTCTGTAATCCCCTAGTGATGGCGGCCTTGGTGACGATGATCTTGCTGGAATACTGATGCCTTTTTTCCTCCCAGAAGCCCCAGAAGCCTAGTGAAATGAAGGGGTGTGCACCTCTCACCGGCCTCTGTTTACCCTCTGGCTAACTGAAATGAGTTCTGGGCTTTCCAGGCAAATGTATCCATTCGGGAGAGAGCTAGGAATAGGAAGGCTCTTTCTGCAGGCTCGGAGGGGAAGAGTCAGAGAGCTACATGCCTGAGGCATCTTTCTTCCTCCTTCGCTCATTGTGTTCCCTAACTTCTAACTCTCTGCCAGGCCAGGCCCTGTTTCTTTTACTGCCAACCCACCTGACCCCTCGTCTTCCACCTACTTCCCGCTCTATTATGCCTTCTCCTTTTTTGCTCTCTTCTGTGGCCCTTTGAAAAGGAATGCAGGCCTAGCTAAGCCTCATGAAGGAAATCTACCAACAAAAGATGCATTCCTCGCTTATGGGAGGTGCTGTGAGACGAGCAAGAAGGGCTGAAGGGGTGATTGGGTTGTTGATTCGGGAAGCACCAGAGGCGTAGCCAGGATTGTCTAGCAAATGGGGCCTGATGCTAATGTAGTTGGGCCCACTGCACTGACAAAAATATCTGTAAATACCCACACAGCGCTGCTGAGTGGGCATTTACAGATTTTGGGTGGGCCTTGCCCCTTAGGCCCTACCCTGCCTACGCCTCTGCTCTCTCCCCCAGGGCAAAGAGTGGGAGAGGCTTGCTACAGCAAGAATCTTTCAAATCTTTCACTTTTGAGAGCAGAGTGTTTACACTTAAAAATCTTGAACAAGCAGCAATACCAAAGCATACAGTAGTATAGGACAGAAGACTGCCCTGCACATATCAGTACACCCCAATGACAAAGGCAAAGATTTAACTGACCTGCTTAGCTATTAGGTGCTGACACCTCACAATGAGTATCATCTCTCCGTGAAGCAAAACATCCTCTGAATTGGGGTGAAAGATAGATCTAATGTGCCAAAGGAAGGCAACATGGAAATTCAGTGTTCTGCCCTCAGAGGAAGGAGGGTCGACAGCCCAATGGGTTAATGCACCTACTGCAGCCTCCTATGTGCAGCCTGTAGGCGACACATTCAGTTGCTGGTGAGATGCTGATAAGGTTTGCTTGCTATGCAGGGGCCGGGGGTCACCTCACAGCGCCTCGAGAAGGTGTCCTCTTTGATTCCCTGTGCAAATATCTTCTCAACCATGACCCGTAGGTTACACTTTTCCCCTTGTTTTTTCCAGTCAGTTGGGGCCAGAGAGACACGCTTTTCTATGGGCGTTACCAAGGCCAGAGTGCAGAAAGCAAAGGCACAATTGTTAGTAGGAATGCAGGTATTGAAGGGGCATTAGCTGTTGGCTGATCGCACAGGGCAATTCATACCCATTTTCAAAAGAAAAAAGAAATGTTTTTAAAAAAGAAAAAATAACATACTCTGCAGATTCCAGACATTGGACAGGAACTCAGGTCTCCAGCATTCCAAGACCAAGCACTTACCACTTGAGCCACTGGTGGCTGTGCGTCTAACAGTTGCTTTTGGGCGTATATATCTTTCTTCTGCATGCCCCTGTGAACATACCCGTTTGCATTGTGAAACATGTTCACTGAAGAAAATGAGGATAGAACATCTGGCCCCCCAGCTCCACCAAATACCAGCTAACTGCAGTGGCCTTTAGGTTAAGTGCTTGTTACAGCGCTGGGGGCCTGGGTTTGAGTCCTACTTTCAGCACTTAAATGGAATAGTGGGGTAATCTCCTTGTACAGTTGCTGTGGAACATAGCAGAGAAGTGGGACTGTGAAAGTGAGGGAGTACAGGCTAAAGGAGGAGGTGGGGCACGCTAAAGGAGGAGGTAGGGCAGGCAAAAGGGAGAGGGAGGGGTGGATGCAGGGGTCCCTGTGGAGAGGAGGCGGGGTAAGAAGGGCATGGCGTAGGTTCCCTGGTAAAGGAAGGGAGGAAGAAAGCATAGAGGAGGCCAGGAAGTGCAGGGTACAAAGGAGGAAGCAGGTTAGGCTAAAGGGTAGTGCCGGATGAGGAAATAAAATGTCAGCCCACTGTGGGGTCCATTCCATCCTCCACTGGGCACCCTTTTTCCTCCTCAATGACCCCTTCCGCTACATTAGGACCCTCCTTTACACACACCCCTCTCACTACCCAGGGCCCACTTTATCCGACATCCCCATGCTGCTCTTGTCCTATCCCCCACTCACCCAGCCCCCTCCTCTTCTCCACAGGGACCCCTTCATCCAGCCCTCCCTTCCCTTTTTGCCTGCCCCGCCTCCTCCTTTATTTACTCTGCACTTCCTCTCCCCCACCTCCACCTCCACAGTCCTGCCTCTCTGCTTTCTTCCACCCTCCCTTTACCAGGGAACTCTTTACATAACCACTGAACCTTTTTGAAGGACTGTGGGTCCCCTTAACTGATTACCCAACTACTCCGTTTCTGTGCAGAAAGCAGGACTCGAACCCAGGCCCCCAGTGCTGTAACTCAAGCAAGCACTTAACCTCTAGGCCACTACAGTTAGCTGGTGTTAGAGGAGCAGGGGGCCAGATGGTCTATCCTCCTTGGCTCCAGTGAACATGTTTCACAACTGAAATGGGTATGCTCACGGGGCATGCAGAAGAAAGATTTATACTCCCAAAAGCTACCCTCAGAAGCACAGCCACCAATAGCTCAAATGGTAAATGCTTGGTCTTGGAATGCTGGAGACCTGAGTTCTAATCAAATGTCCGCATTCTCCAGGGCATGTTTTTTTTTTAATTAAAAAAATATATTTTTTAAAAACCTGTATCAGCATCTCACCAGCAACTGAATGTGTCGCCTGCAGGTTACACATAGGAGGCTGCAGTAGGTGCATTAACCATTGGGCTGTCGACCCTCCTTCCTCTGAGAGCAGGAAACTGAATTTCCATGTTGCCTTCCTTTGGCATAATTAGATCTATCTTTCAACCCAATTCAGAGGATGCTTTGCTTCACGGAGAGATGATAATCATTGTGAGGTGTCAGCCACTAATAGCTAAGCAGGTCAGTTAAATCTTTGACTTTGTCATTGGGGTGTACTGATATGCACTGGGAAGTCTTCTGTCCTGTGCTAATGTATGCATTCTTATTGCTGCTTGTTTATGATTCCTAAATGTAAACACTCTGCTCTCAAAAGTGAAAGATTTGAAAGACTCTTGATGCAACAAGCATTTCCCACTCTTTGCCCTGGGGGTGAGAGGGCTGCTTTCTGTCTTTAACACCCTCAATTTTGGAGTGGCTGGCTCAACCACTGAGAATGAGGGCTTAATCCTGGTCAGAAACGGGCAGAGGTCTGCGCCCTGCGTCCTCCACGCGTCCCTAATGCTCCCAAACGCGACCACAGCCCTTACGGGCACATCCCTATGTCCGGTGCAGCCTCTATGGTGCAGCCACCCAGGTAGCTTAGGGTTAGGATATGCGCTCTTCAACATTAGCCTGGCCAACCAGGCCCTGGAGAGTGTCACAGCATGCTCTGTAATCCCCTAGTGATGGCGGCCTTGGTGACGATGATCTTGCTGGAACACTGATGCCTTTTTTCCTCCCAGAAGCCCCAGAAGCCTAGTGAAATGAAGGGGTGTGCACCTCTCACCGGCCTCTGTTTACCCTCTGGCTAACTGAAATGAGTTCTGGGCTTTCCAGGCAAATGTATCCATTCGGGAGAGAGCTAGGAATAGGAAGGCTCTTTCTGCAGGCTCGGTGGGGAAGAGTCAGAGAGCTACATGCCTGAGGCATCTTTCTTCCTCCTTCGCTCATTGTGTTCCCTAACTTCTAACTCTCTGCCAGGCCAGGCCCTGTTTCTTTTACTGCCAACCCACCTGACCCCTCGTCTTCCACCTACTTCCCGCTCTATTATGCCTTCTCCTTTTTTGCTCTCTTCTGTGGCCCTTTGAAAAGGAATGCAGGCCTAGCTAAGCCTCATGAAGGAAATCTACCAACAAAAGATGCATTCCTCGCTTATGGGAGGTGCTGTGAGACGAGCAAGAAGGGCTGAAGGGGTGATTGGGTTGTTGATTCGGGAAGCACCAGAGGCGTAGCCAGGATTGTCTAGCAAATGGGGCCTAATGCTAATGTAGTTGGGCCCACTGCACTGACAAAAATATCTGTAAATACCCACACAGCGCTGCTGAGTGGGCATTTACAGATTTTGGGTGGGCCTTGCCCCTTAGGCCCTACCCTGCCTACGCCTCTGCTCTCTCCCCCAGGGCAAAGAGTGGGAAAGGCTTGCTACAGCAAGAATCTTTCAAATCTTTCACTTTTGAGAGCAGAGTGTTTACACTTACAAATCTTGAACAAGCAGCAATACCAAAGCATACAGTAGTATAGGACAGAAGACTGCCCTGCACATATCAGTACACCCCAATGACAAAGGCAAAGATTTAACTGACCTGCTTAGCTATTAGGTGCTGACGCCTCACAATGAGTATCATCTCTCCGTGAAGCAAAACATCCTCTGAATTGGGGTGAAAGATAGATCTAATGTGCCAAAGAAGGCAACATGGAAATTCAGTGTTCTGCCCTCAGAGGAAGGAGGGTCGACAGCCCAATGGGTTAATGCACCTACTGCAGCCTCCTATGTGCAGCTTGTAGGGCGACACATTCAGTTGCTGGTGAGATGCTGATAAGGTTTGCTTGCTATGCAGGGGCCGGGGGTCTCCTCACAGCGCCTCGAGAAGGTGTCCTCTTTGATTCCCTGTGCAAATATCTTCTTAACCATGACCCGTAGGTTACACTTTTCCCCTCGTTTTTTCCAGTCAGTTGGGGCCAGAGAGACACGCTTTTCTATGGGCGTTACCAAGGCCAGAGTGCAGAAAGCAAAGGCACAATTGTTAGTAGGAATGCAGGTATTGAAGGGGCATTAGCTGTTGGCTGATCGCACAGGGCAATTCATACCCATTTTCAAAAGAAAAAAGAAATGTTTTTAAAAAAGAAAAAAAAACATTACCTGCAGATTCCAGACATTGGACTAGAACTCAGGCCTCCAGCATTCCAAGACCAAGCACTTACCACTTGAGCCACTGGTAGCTGTGCCTCTAAGAGTTGCTTTTGGGCGTATATATCTTTCTTCTGCATGCCCCTGTGAGCATACCCGTTTGCATTGTGAAACATGTTCACTGAAGAAAATGAGGATAGAACATCTGGCCCCCCAGCTCCACCAAATACCAGCTAACTGCAGTGGCCTTTAGGTTAAGTGCTTGTTACAGCGCTGGGGGCCTGGGTTTGAGTCCTGCTTTCAGCACTTAAATGGAATAGTGGGGTAATCTCCTTGTACAGTTGCTGTGGAACATAGCAGAGAAGTGGGACTGTGAAAGTGAGGGAGTACAGGCTAAAGGAGGAGGTGGGGCACGCTAAAGGAGGAGGTAGGGCAGGCAAAAGGGAGAGGGAGGGGTGGATGCAGGGGTCCCTGTGGAGAGGAGGCGGGGTAGGAAGGGCATGGCGTAGGTTCCCTGGTAAAGGAAGGGAGGAAGAAAGCATAGAGGAGGCCAGGAAGTGCAGGGTACAAAGGAGGAAGCAGGTTAGGCTAAAGGGTAGTGCCGGATGAGGAAATAAAATGTCAGCCCACTGTGGGGTCCATTCCATCCTCCGCTGGGCACCCTTTTTCCTCCTCAATGACCCCTTTCCCTACATTTGGACCCTCCTTTACACACACCCCTCCACTATTCAGGGCCCTATTCCCCCCCTCTCACTTCCTAGGGCCCACTTTATCCGACATCCCCATGCTGCTCTTGTCCTATCCCCCACTCACCCAGCCCCCTCCTCTTCTCCACAGGGACCCCTTCATCCAGCCCTCCCTTCCCTTTTTGCCTGCCCCGCCTCCTCCTTTATTTACTCTGCACTTCCTCTCCCCCACCTCCACAGTCCTGCCTCTCTGCTTTCTTCCACCCTCCCTTTACCAGGGAACTCTTTACATAACCACTGAACCTTTTAGAA
The DNA here is from genome assembly GCF_040938575.1 of Ambystoma mexicanum. Lineage (NCBI taxonomy): Eukaryota > Metazoa > Chordata > Amphibia > Caudata > Ambystomatidae > Ambystoma > Ambystoma mexicanum. The sequence goes on from NC_090924.1 coordinate 279,463,454, forward strand.
GGACTGTGGGTCCCCTCAACTGATTACCCAACTACTCCGTTTCTGTGCAGAAAGCAGGACTCGAACCCAGGCCCCCAGTGCTGTAACTCAAGCAAGCACTTAACCTCTAGGCCACTGCAGTTAGCTGGTGTTAGAGGAGCAGGGGGCCAGATGGTCTATCCTCCTTGGCTCCAGTGAACATGTTTCACAACTGAAATGGGTATGCTCACGGGGCATGCAGAACAAAGATTTATACGCGCAAAAGCTAACCGCAAAAGCACAGCCACCAGTAGCTCAAGTGGTAAATGCTTGGTCTTGGAATGCTGGAGACCTGAGTTCTAATCCAATGTCCCCATTCTACAGGGCATGTTTTTTTTTAATTAAAAAAATATATTTTTTAAAAACCTGTATCAGCATCTCACCAGCAACTGAATGTGTCGCCTGCAGGCTACACATAGGAGGCTGCAGTAGGTGCATTAACCCATTGGGCTGTCGACCCTCCTTCCTCTGAGAGCAGGAAACTGAATTTCCATGTTGCCTTCCTTTGGCACATTAGATCTATCTTTCAACCCAATTCAGAGGATGTTTTGCTTCACGGAGAGATGATAATCATTGTGAGGTGTCAGCCGCTAATAGCTAAGCAGGTCAGTTAAATCTTTGACTTTGTCATTGGGGTGTACTGATATGCACTGGGAAGTCTTCTGTCCTGTGCTAATGTATGCATTCTTATTGCTGCTTGTTCATGATTCCTAAATGTAAACACTCTGCTCTCAAAAGTGAAAGATTTGAAAGACTCTTGATGCAACAAGCATTTCCCACTCTTTGCCCTGGGGGTGAGAGGGCTGCTTTCTGTCTTTAACACCCTCAATTTTGGAGTGGCTGGCTCAACCACTGAGAATGAGGGCTTAATCCTGGTCGGAAACGGGCAGAGGTCTGCGCCCTGCGTCCTCCACGCGTCCTTAATGCTCCCAAACGCGACCACAGCCCTTACGGGCACAGCCCTATGTCCGGTGCATCCTCTATGGTGCAGCCACCCAGGTAGCTTAGTTTTAGGATATGCGCTCTTCAACATTAGCCTGGCCAACCAGGCCCTGGAGAGTGTCACAGCATGCTCTGTAATCCCCTAGTGATGGCGGCCTTGGTGACGATGATCTTGCTGGAATACTGATGCCTTTTTTCCTCCCAGAAGCCCCAGAAGCCTAGTGAAATGAAGGGGTGTGCACCTCTCACCGGCCTCTGTTTACCCTCTGGCTAACTGAAATGAGTTCTGGGCTTTCCAGGCAAATGTATCCATTCGGGAGAGAGCTAGGAATAGGAAGTCTCTTTCTGCAGCCTCGGTGGGGAAGAGTCAGAGAGCTACATGCCTGAGGCATCTTTCTTCTTCCTTCGCTCATTGTGTTCCCTAACTTCTAACTCTCTGCCAGGCCAGGCCCTGTTTCTTTTACTGCCAACCCACCTGACCCCTCGTCTTCCACCTACTTCCCGCTCTATTATGCCTTCTCCTTTTTTGCTCTCTTCTGTGGCCCTTTGAAAAGGAACGCAGGCCTAGCTAAGCCTCATGAAGGAAATCTACCAACAAAAGATGCATTCCTCGCTTATGGGAGGTGCTGTGAGACGAGCAAGAAGGGCTGAAGGGGTGATTGGGTTGTTGATTCGGGAAGCACCAGAGGCGTAGCCAGGATTGTCTAGCAAATGGGGCCTGATGCTAATGTAGTTGGGCCCACTGCACTGACAAAAATATCTGTAAATACCCACACAGCGCTGCTGAGTGGGCATTTACAGATTTTGGGTGGGCCTTGCCCCTTAGGCCCTACCCTGCCTACGCCTCTGCTCTCTCCCCCAGGGCAAAGAGTGGGAGAGGCTTGCTACAGCAAGAATCTTTCAAATCTTTCACTTTTGAGAGCAGAGTGTTTACACTTAAAAATCTTGAACAAGCAGCAATACCAAAGCATACAGTAGTATAGGACAGAAGACTGCCCTGCACATATCAGTACACCCCAATGACAAAGGCAAAGATTTAACTGACCTGCTTAGCTATTAGGTGCTGACACCTCACAATGAGTATCATCTCTCCGTGAAGCAAAACATCCTCTGAATTGGGGTGAAAGATAGATCTAATGTGCCAAAGGAAGGCAACATGGAAATTCAGTGTTCTGCCCTGAGAGGAAGGAGGGTCGACAGCCCAATGGGTTAATGCACCTACTGCAGCCTCCTATGTGCAGCCTGTAGGCGACACATTCAGTTGCTGGTGAGATGCTGATAAGGTTTGCTTGCTATGCAGGGGCCGGGGGTCACCTCACAGCGCCTCGAGAAGGTGTCCTCTTTGATTCCCTGTGCAAATATCTTCTCAACCATGACCCGTAGGTTATACTTTTCCCCTCGTTTTTTCCAGTCAGTTGGGGCCAGAGAGACAAGCTTTTCTATGGGCGTTACCAAGGCCAGAGTGCAGAAAGCAAAGGCACAATTGTTAGTAGGAATGCAGGTATTGAAGGGGCATTAGCTGTTGGCTGATCGCACAGGGCAATTCATACCCATTTTCAAAAGAAAAAAGAAATGTTTTTAAAAAAGAAAAAATGACATACTCTGCAGATTCCAGACATTGGACTAGAACTCAGGTCTCCAGCATTCCAAGACCAAGCACTTACCACTTGAGCCACTGGTGGCTGTGCTTCTGACAGTTGCTTTTGGGCGTATATATCTTTCTTCTGCATGCCCCTGTGAGCATACCCGTTTGCATTGTGAAACATGTTCACTGAAGAAAATGAGGATAGAACATCTGGCCCCCCAGCTCCACCAAATACCAGCTAACTGCAGTGGCCTTTAGGTTAAGTGCTTGTTACAGCGCTGGGGGCCTGGGTTTGAGTCCTGCTTTCAGCACTTAAATGGAATAGTGGGGTAATCTCCTTGTACAGTTGCTGTGGAACATAGCAGAGAAGTGGGACTGTGAAAGTGAGGGAGTACAGGCTAAAGGAGGAGGTGGGGCACGCTAAAGGAGGAGGTAGGGCAGGCAAAAGGGAGAGGGAGGGGTGGATGCAGGGGTCCCTGTGGAGAGGAGGCGGGGTAGGAAGGGCATGGCGTAGGTTCCCTGGTAAAGGAAGGGAGGAAGAAAGCATAGAGGAGGCCAGGAAGTGCAGGGTACAAAGGAGGAAGCAGGTTAGGCTAAAGGGTAGTGCCGGATGAGGAAATAAAATGTCAGCCCACTGTGGGGTCCATTCCATCCTCCACTGGGCACCCTTTTTCCTCCTCAATGACCCCTTTCGCTACATTAGGACCCTCCTTTACACACACCCCTCTCACTACCCAGGGCCCACTTTATCCGACATCCCCATGCTGCTCTTGTCCTATCCCCCACTCACCCAGCCCCCTCCTCTTCTCCACAGGGACCCCTTCATCCAGCCCTCCCTTCCCTTTTTGCCTGCCCCGCCTCCTCCTTTATTTATTCTGCACTTCCTCTCCCCCACCTCCACCTCCACAGTCCTGCCTCTCTGCTTTCTTCCACCCTCCCTTTACCAGGGAACTCTTTACATAACCACTGAACCTTTTAGAAGGACTGTGGGTCCCCTCAACTGATTACCCAACTACTCCGTTTCTGTGCAGAAAGCAGGACTCGAACCCAGGCCCCCAGTGCTGTAACGCAAGCAAGCACTTAACCTCTAGGCCACTGCAGTTAGCTGGTGTTTGGTGGAGCAGGGGGCCAGATGGTCTATCCTCCTTGGCTCCAGTGAACATGTTTCACAACTGAAATGGGTATGCTCACGGGGCATGCAGAACAAAGATTTATACACCCAAAAGCTAACCTCAAAAGCACAGCCACCAGTAGCTCAAGTGGTAAATGCTTGGTCTTGGAATGCTGGAGACCTGAGTTCTAATCCAATGTCCGCGTTCTCCAGGGTATGTTTTTTTTTTAATTAAAAAAATATATTTTTTAAAAACCTGTATCAGCATCTCACCAGCAACTGAATGTGTCGCCTGCAGGCTACACATAGGAGGCTGCAGTAGGTGCATTAACCATTGGGCTGTCGACCCTCCTTCCTCTGAGAGCAGGAAACTGAATTTCCATGTTGCCTTCCTTTGGCACATTAGATCTATCTTTCAACCCAATTCAGAGGATGTTTTGCTTCACGGAGAGATGATAATCATTGTGAGGTGTCAGCCACTAATAGCTAAGCAGGTCAGTTAAATCTTTGACTTTGTCATTGGGGTGTACTGATATGCACTGGGAAGTCTTCTGTCCTCTGCTAATGTATGCATTCTTATTGCTGCTTGTTCATGATTCCTAAATGTAAACACTCTGCTCTCAAAAGTGAAAGATTTGAAAGACTCTTGATGCAACAAGCATTTCCCACTCTTTGCCCTGGGGGTGAGAGGGCTGCTTTCTGTCTTTAACACCCTCAATTTTGGAGTGGCTGGCTCAACCACTGAGAATGAGGGCTTAATCCTGGTCAGAAACGGGCAGAGGTCTGCGCCCTGCGTCCTCCACGCGTCCCTAATGCTCCCAAACGCGACCACAGCCCTTTGTCCGGTGCAGCCTCTATGGTGCAGCCACCCAGGTAGCTTAGGGTTAGGATATGCGCTCTTCAACATTAGCCTGGCCAACCAGGCCCTGGAGAGTGTCACAGCATGCTCTGTAATCCCCTAGTGATGGCGGCCTTGGTGACGATGATCTTGCTGGAATACTGATGCCTTTTTTCCTCCCAGAAGCCCCAGAAGCCTAGTGAAATGAAGGGGTGTGCACCTCTCACCGGCCTCTGTTTACCCTCTGGCTAACTGAAATGAGTTCTGGGCTTTCCAGGCAAATGTATCCATTCGGGAGAGAGCTAGGAATAGGAAGGCTCTTTCTGCAGGCTCGGAGGGAAAGAGTCAGAGAACTACATGCCTGAGGCATCTTTCTTCCTCCTTCGTTCATTGTGTTCCCTAACTTCTAACTCTCTGCCAGGCCAGGCCCTGTTTCTTTTACTGCCAACCCACCTGACCCCTCGTCTTCCACCTACTTCCCGCTCTATTATGCCTTCTCCTTTTTTGCTCTCTTCTGTGGCCCTTTGAAAAGGAATGCAGGCCTAGCTAAGCCTCATGAAGGAAATCTACCAACAAAAGATGCATTCCTCGCTTATGGGAGGTGCTGTGAGACGAGCAAGAAGGGCTGAAGGGGTGATTGGGTTGTTGATTCGGGAAGCACCAGAGGCGTAGCCAGGATTGTCTAGCAAATGGGGCCTGATGCTAATGTAGTTGGGCCCACTGCGCTGACAAAAATATCTGTAAATACCCACACAGCGCTGCTGAGTGGGCATTTACAGATTTTGGGTGGGCCTTGCCCCTTAGGCCCTACCCTGCCTACGCCTCTGCTCTCTCCCCCAGGGCAAAGAGTGGGAGAGGCTTGCTATAGCAAGAATCTTTCAAATCTTTCACTTTTGAGAGCAGAGTGTTTACACTTAACAATCTTGAACAAGCAGCAATACCAAAGCATACAGTAGTATAGGACAGAAGACTGCCCTGCACATATCAGTACACCCCAATGACAAAGGCAAAGATTTAACTGACCTGCTTAGCTATTAGGTGCTGACACCTCACAATGAGTATCATCTCTCCGTGAAGCAAAACATCCTCTGAATTGGGGTGAAAGATAGATCTAATGTGCCAAAGGAAGGCAACATGGAAATTCAGTGTTCTGCCCTCAGAGGAAGGAGGGTCGACAGCCCAATGGGTTAATGCACCTACTGCAGCCTCCTATGTGCAGCCTGTAGGCGACACATTCAGTTGCTGGTGAGATGCTGATAAGGTTTGCTTGCTATGCAGGGGGCGGGGGTCACCTCACAGCGCCTCGAGAAGGTGTCCTCTTTGATTCCCTGTGCAAATATCTTCTCAACCATGACCCGTAGGTTACACTTTTCCCCTCGTTTTTTCCAGTCAGTTGGGGCCAGAGAGACAAGCTTTTCTATGGGCGTTACCAAGGCCAGAGTGCAGAAAGCAAAGGCACAATTGTTAGTAGGAATGCAGGTATTGAAGGGGCATTAGCTGTTGGCTGATCGCACAGGGCAATTCATACCCATTTTCAAAAGAAAAAAGAAATGTTTTTAAAAAAGAAAAAATAACATACTCTGCAGATTCCAGACATTGGACTAGAACTCAGGTCTCCAGCATTCAAAGACCAAGCACTTACCACTAGAGCCACTGGTGGCTGTGCTTCTAACAGTTGCTTTTGGGCGTATATATCTTTCTTCTGCATGCCCCTGTGAACATACCCGTTTGCATTGTGAAACATGTTCACTGAAGAAAATGAGGATAGAACATCTGGCCCCCCAGCTCCACCAAATACCAGCTAACTGCAGTGGCCTAGAAGTTAAGTGCTTGTTACAGCGCTGGGGGCCTGGGTTTGAGTCCTGCTTTCGGCACTTAAATGGAATAGTGGGGTAATCTCCTTGTACAGTTGCTGTGGAACATAGCAGAGAAGTGGGACTGTGAAAGTGAGGGAGTGCAGACTAAAGGAGGAGGTAGGGTAGGCAAAAGGGTGTGTTAGGGGTGGATGCAGGGGTCCCTGTGGAGAGGAGGCGGGGTAAGAAGGGCATGGCGTAGGCGGGGTAAGAAGGGCATGGCGTAGGTTCCCTGGTAAAGGAAGGGAGGAAGAAAGCATAGAGGAGGCCAGGAAGTGCAGGGTACAAAGGAGGAAGCAGGTTAGGCTAAAGGGTAGTGCCGGATGAGGAAATAAAATATCAGCCCACTGTGGGGTCCATTCCATCCTCCGCTGGGCACCCTTTTTCCTCCTCAATGACCCCTTTCCCTACATTAGGACCCTCCTTTACACACACCCGTCCACTATTCAGGGCCCTATTCCCCCCCTCTCACTTCCTAGGGCCCACTTTCTCCGACATCCCCATGCTGCTCTTGTACTATCCCCCACTCACCCAGCCCCCTCCTCTTCTCCACAGGGACCCCTTCATCCAGCCCTCCCTTCCCTTTTTGCCTGCCCCGCCTCCTCCTTTATTTACTCTGCACTTCCCCTCCCCCACCTCCACAGTCCTGTCTCTCTGCTTTCTTCCACCCTCCCTTTACCAGGGAACTCTTTACATAACCACTGAACCTTTTAGAAGGACTGTGGGTCCCCTCAACTGATTACCCAACTACTCCGTTTCTGTGCAGAAAGCAGGACTCGAACCCAGGCCCCCAGTGCTGTAACGCAAGCAAGCACTTAACCTCTAGGCCACTGCAGTTAGCTGGTATTAGAGGAGCAGGGGGCCAGATGGTCTATCCTCCTTGGCTCCAGTGAACATGTTTCACAACTGAAATGGGTATGCTCACGGGGCATGCAGAACAAAGATTTATACGCGCAAAAGCTAACCGCAAAAGCACAGCCACCAGTAGCTCAAGTGGTAAATGCTTGGTCTTGGAATGCTGGAGACCTGAGTTCTAATCCAATGTCCCCATTCTACAGGGCATGTTTTTTTTTAATTAAAAAAATATATTTTTTAAAAACCTGTATCAGCATCTCACCAGCAACTGAATGTGTCGCCTGCAGGCTACACATAGGAGGCTGCAGTAGGTGCATTAACCCATTGGGCTGTCGACCCTCCTTCCTCTGAGAGCAGGAAAGTGAATTTCCATGTTGCCTTCCTTTGGCACATTAGATCTATCTTTCAACCCAATTCAGAGGATGTTTTGCTTCACGGAGAGATGATAATCATTGTGAGGTGTCAGCCGCTAATAGCTAAGCAGGTCAGTTAAATCTTTGACTTTGTCATTGGGGTGTACTGATATGCACTGGGAAGTCTTCTGTCCTGTGCTAATGTATGCATTCTTATTGCTGCTTGTTCATGATTCCTAAATGTAAACACTCTGCTCTCAAAAGTGAAAGATTTGAAAGACTCTTGATGCAACAAGCATTTCCCACTCTTTGCCCTGGGGGTGAGAGGGCTGCTTTCTGTCTTTAACACCCTCAATTTTGGAGTGGCTGGCTCAACCACTGAGAATGAGGGCTTAATCCTGGTCGGAAACGGGCAGAGGTCTGCGCCCTGCGTCCTCCACGCGTCCTTAATGCTCCCAAACGCGACCACAGCCCTTACGGGCACAGCCCTATGTCCGGTGCAGCCTCTATGGTGCAGCCACCCAGGTAGCTTAGTTTTAGGATATGCGCTCTTCAACATTAGCCTGGCCAACCAGGCCCTGGAGAGTGTCACAGCATGCTCTGTAATCCCCTAGTGATGGCGGCCTTGGTGACGATGATCTTGCTGGAATACTGATGCCTTTTTTCCTCCCAGAAGCCCCAGAAGCCTAGTGAAATGAAGGGGTGTGCACCTCTCACCGGCCTCTGTTTACCCTCTGGCTAACTGAAATGAGTTCTGGGCTTTCCAGGCAAATGTATCCATTCGGGAGAGAGCTAGGAATAGGAAGGCTCTTTCTGCAGCCTCGGTGGGGAAGAGTCAGAGAGCTACATGCCTGAGGCATCTTTCTTCTTCCTTCGCTCATTGTGTTCCCTAACTTCTAACTCTCTGCCAGGCCAGGCCCTGTTTCTTTTACTGCCAACCCACCTGACCCCTCGTCTTCCACCTACTTCCCGCTCTATTATGTCTTCTCCTTTTTTGCTCTCTTCTGTGGCCCTTTGAAAAGGAACGCAGGCCTAGCTAAGCCTCATGAAGGAAATCTACCAACAAAAGATGCATTCCTCGCTTATGGGAGGTGCTGTGAGACGAGCAAGAAGGGCTGAAGGGGTGATTGGGTTGTTGATTCGGGAAGCACCAGAGGCGTAGCCAGGATTGTCTAGCAAATGGGGCCTGATGCTAATGTAGTTGGGCCCACTGCACTGACAAAAATATCTGTAAATACCCACACAGCGCTGCTGAGTGGGCATTTACAGATTTTGGGTGGGCCTTGCCCCTTAGGCCCTACCCTGCCTACGCCTCTGCTCTCTCCCCCAGGGCAAAGAGTGGGAGAGGCTTGCTACAGCAAGAATCTTTCAAATCTTTCACTTTTGAGAGCAGAGTGTTTACACTTAAAAATCTTGAACAAGCAGCAATACCAAAGCATACAGTAGTATAGGACAGAAGACTGCCCTGCACATATCAGTACACCCCAATGACAAAGGCAAAGATTTAACTGACCTGCTTAGCTATTAGGTGCTGACACCTCACAATGAGTATCATCTCTCCGTGAAGCAAAACATCCTCTGAATTGGGGTGAAAGATAGATCTAATGTGCCAAAGGAAGGCAACATGGAAATTCAGTGTTCTGCCCTGAGAGGAAGGAGGGTCGACAGCCCAATGGGTTAATGCACCTACTGCAGCCTCCTATGTGCAGCCTGTAGGCGACACATTGGGTTGCTGGTGAGATGCTGATAAGGTTTGCTTGCTATGCAGGGGCCGGGGGTCACCTCACAGCGCCTCGAGAAGGTTTCCTCTTTGATTCCCTGTGCAAATATCTTCTCAACCATGACCCGTAGGTTACACTTTTCCCCTCGTTTTTTCCAGTCAGTTGGGGCCAGAGAGACAAGCTTTTCTATGGGCGTTACCAAGGCCAGAGTGCAGAAAGCAAAGGCACAATTGTTAGTAGGAATGCAGGTATTGAAGGGGCATTAGCTGTTGGCTGATCGCACAGGGCAATTCATACCCATTTTCAAAAGAAAAAAGAAATGTTTTTAAAAAAGAAAAAATAACATACTCTGCAGATTCCAGACATTGGACTAGAACTCAGGTCTCCAGCATTCCAAGACCAAGCACTTACCACTTGAGCCACTGGTGGCTGTGCTTCTGACAGTTGCTTTTGGGCGTATATATCTTTCTTCTGCATGCCCCTGTGAGCATACCCGTTTGCATTGTGAAACATGTTCACTGAAGAAAATGAGGATAGAACATCTGGCCCCCCAGCTCCACCAAATACCAGCTAACTGCAGTGGTATTTAGGTTAAGTGCTTGTTACAGCGCTGGGGGCCTGGGTTTGAGTCCTGCTTTCAGCACTTAAATGGAATAGTGGGGTAATCTCCTTGTACAGTTGCTGTGGAACATAGCAGAGAAGTGGGACTGTGAAAGTGAGGGAGTACAGGCTAAAGGAGGAGGTGGGGCACGCTAAAGGAGGAGGTAGGGCAGGCAAAAGGGAGAGGGAGGGGTGGATGCAGGGGTCCCTGTGGAGAGGAGGTGGGGTAAGAAGGGCATGGCGTAGGTTCCCTGGTAAAGGAAGGGAGGAAGAAAGCATAGAGGAGGCCAGGAAGTGCAGGGTACAAAGGAGGAAGCAGGTTAGGCTAAAGGGTAGTGCCGGATGAGGAAATAAAATGTCAGCCCACTGTGGGGTCCATTCCATCCTCCACTGGGCACCCTTTTTCCTCCTCAATGACCCCTTTCGCTACATTAGGACCCTCCTTTACACACACCCCTCCACTATTCAGGGCCCTATTCCCCCCCCAGGGCCCACTTTATCCTACATCCCCATGCTGCTCTTGTCCTATCCCCCACTCACCCAGCCCCCTCCTCTTCTCCACAGGGACCCCTTCATCCAGCCCTCCCTTCCCTTTTTGCCTGCCCCGCCTCCTCCTTTATTTACTCTGCACTTCCTCTCCCCCACCTCCACCTCCACCTCCACAGTCCTGCCTCTCTGCTTTCTTCCACCCTCCCTTTACCAGGGAACTTTTTACATAACCACTGAACCTTTTAGAAGGACTGTGGGTCCCCTCAACTGATTACCCAACTACTCCGTTTCTGTGCAGAAAAGCACTTAACCTCTAGGCCACTGCAGTTAGCTGGTGTTTGGTGGAGCAGGGGGCCAGATGGTCTATCCTCCTTGGCTCCAGTGAACATGTTTCACAACTGAAATGGGTATGCTCACGGGGCATGCAGAAGAAAGATTTATACGCCCAAAAGCTACCTTCAGAAGCACAGCCACCAGTAGCTCAATTGGTAAATGCTTGGTCTTGGAATGCTGGACACCTGAGTTCTAATCCAATGTCCGCATTCTCCAGGGCATGTTTTTTTTTTAATTAAAAAAATATATTTTTTAAAAACCTGTATCAGCATCTCACCAGCAACTGAATGTGTCGCCTGCAGGTTACACATAGGAGGCTGCAGTAGGTGCATTAACCCATTGGGTTGTCGACCCTCCTTCCTCTGAGAGCAGGAAACTGAATTTCCATGTTGCCTTCCTTTGGCAGATTAGATCTATCTTTCAACCCAATTCAGAGGATGTTTTGCTTCACGGAGAGATGATAATCATTGTGAGGTGTCAGCCACTAATAGCTAAGCAGGTCAGTTAAATCTTTGACTTTGTCATTGGGGTGTACTGATATGCACTGGGAAGTCTTCTGTCCTGTGCTAATGTATGCATTCTTATTGCTGCTTGTTCATGATTCCTAAATGTAAACACTCTGCTCTCAAAAGTGAAAGATTTGAAAGACTCTTGATGCAACAAGCATTTCCCACTCTTTGCCCTGGGGGTGAGAGGGCTGGCAGAGGTCTGCGCCCTGCGTCCTCCACGCGTCCCTAACGCTCCCAAACGCGACCACAGCCCTTACGGGCACAGCCCTATGTCCGGTGCAGCCTCTATAGTGCAGCCACCCAGGTAGCTTAGGGTTAGGATATGCGCTCTTCAACATTAGCCTGGCCAACCAGGCCCTGGAGAGTGTCACAGCATGCTCTGTAATCCCCTAGTGATGGCGGCCTTGGTGGCGATGATCTTGCTGGAATACTGATGCCTTTTTTCCTCCCAGAAGCCCCAGAAGCCTAGTGAAACGAAGGGGTGTGCACCTCTCACCGGCCTCTGTTTACCCTCTGGCTAACTGAAATGAGTTCTGGGCTTTCCAGGCAAATGTATCCATTCGGGAGAGAGCTAGGAATAGGAAGGCTCTTTCTGCAGGCTCGGTGGGGAAGAGTCAGAGAGCTACATGCCTGAGGCATCTTTCTTCCTCCTTCGCTCATTGTGTTCCCTAACTTCTAACTCTCTGCCAGGCCAGGCCCTGTTTCTTTTACTGCCAACCCACCTGACCCTCGTCTTCCACCTACTTCCCGCTCTATTATGCCTTCTCCTTTTTTGCTCTCTTCTGTGGCCCTTTGAAAAGGAATGCAGGCCTAGCTAAGCCTCATGAAGGAAATCTACCAACAAAAGATGCATTCCTCGCTTATGGGAGGTGCTGTGAGACGAGCAAGAAGGGCTGAAGGGGTGATTGGGTTGTTGATTCGGGAAGCACCAGAGGCGTAGCCAGGATTGTCTAGCAAATGGGGCCTGATGCTAATGTAGTTGGGCCCACTGCACTGACAAAAATATCTGTAAATACCCACACAGCGCTGCTGAGTGGGCATTTACAGATTTTGGGTGGGCCTTGCCCCTTAGGCCCTACCCTGCCTACGCCTCTGCTCTCTCCCCCAGGGCAAAGAGTGGGAGAGGCTTGCTACATCAAGAATCTTTCAAATCTTTCACTTTTGAGAGCAGAGTGTTTACACTTAAAAATCTTGAACAAGCAGCAATACCAAAGCATACAGTAGTATAGGACAGAAGACTGCCCTGCACATATCAGTACACCCCAATGACAAAGGCAAAGATTTAACTGACCTGCTTAGCTATTAGGTGCTGACACCTCACAATGAGTATCATCTCTCCGTGAAGCAAAACATCCTCTGAATTGGGGTGAAAGATAGATCTAATGTGCCAAAGGAAGGCAACATGGAAATTCAGTGTTCTGCCCTCAGAGGAAGGAGGGTCGACAGCCCAATGGGTTAATGCACCTACTGCAGCCTCCTATGTGCAGCTTGTAGGGCGACACATTCAGTTGCTGGTGAGATGCTGATAAGGTTTGCTTGCTATGCAGGGGCCGGGGGTCACCTCACAGCGCCTCGAGAAGGTGTCCTCTTTGATTCCCTGTGCAAATATCTTCTTAACCATGACCCGTAGGTTACACTTTTCCCCTCGTTTTTTCCAGTCAGTTGGGGCCAGAGAGACAAGCTTTTCTATGGGCGTTAGCAAGGCCAGAGTGCAGAAAGCAAAGGCACAATTGTTAGTAGGAATGCAGGTATTGAAGGGGCATTAGCTGTTGGCTGATCGCACAGGGCAATTCATACCCATTTTCAAAAGAAAAAATCAATGTTTTTAAAAAAGAAAAAAAAACATTCCCTGCAGATTCCAGACATTGGACTAGAACTCAGGTCTCCAGCATTCCAAGACCAAGAACTTACCACTTGAGCCACTGGTGGCTGTGCCTCTAAGAGTTGCTTTTGGGCGTATATATCTTTCTTCTGCATGCCCCTGTGAGCATACCCGTTTGCATTGTGAAACATGTTCACTGAAGAAAATGAGGATAGAACATCTGGCCCCCCAGCTCCACCAAATACCAGATAACTGCAGTGGCCTTTAGGTTAAGTGCTTGTTACAGCGCTGGGGGCCTGGGTTTGAGTCCTGCTTTCAGCACTTAAATGGAATAGTGGGGTAATCTCCTTGTACAGTTGCTGTGGAACATAGCAGAGAAGTGGGACTGTGAAAGTGAGGGGGTACAGGCTAAAGGAGGAGGTGGGGCACGCTAAAGGAGGAGGTAGGGCAGGCAAAAGGGAGAGGAGGGGGTGGATGCAGGGGTCCCTGTGGAGAGGAGGTGGGGTAAGAAGGGCATGGCGTAGGTTCCCTGGTAAAGGAAGGGAGGAAGAAAGCATAGAGGAGGCCAGGAAGTGCAGGGTACAAAGTAGGAAGCAGGTTTGGCTAAAGGGTAGTGCCGGATGAGGAAATAAAATGTCAGCCCACTGTGGGGTCCATTCCATCCTCCACTGGGCACCCCTTTTCCTCCTCAATGACCCCTTTCCCTACATTAGGACCCTCCTTTACACAACCCCCTCCACTATTCAGGGCCCTATTCCCTCCCCCCTCTCCCTACCGAGGGCCCACTTTATCCTACATCCCCATGCTGCTCTCGTCCTACCCCCCACTCACCCAGCCCCCTCCTCTTCTCCACAGGGACCACTTCATCCAGCCCTACCTTCCCTGCCTCCTCCTTTATTTACTCTGCACTTTTTCTCCCCCACCTCCACGGTCGTGCCTCCCTGCTTTCTTCCACCCTCCCTTTACCAGGGAACTCATTACATAACCACTGAACCTTTTAGAAGGACTGTGGGTCCCCTCAACTGATTACCCAACTACTCAGTTTCTGTGCCGAACTCGAACCCAGGCCCCCAGCGCTGTAACACAAGCAAGCACTTAACCTCTAGGCCACTGCAGTTAGCTGGTGTTTGATGGAGCAGGGGGCCAGATGGTCTTTCCTCCTTGGCTCCAGTGAACATGTTTCACAACTGAAATGGGTTGCAGAAGAAAGATTTATAAGCCCAAAAGCTACCCTCAGAAGCACAGCCACCAGTGGCTCAAGTGGTAAATGCTTGGTCTTGTGAATGCTGGAGACCTGAGTTCTAATCCAATGTCCGCATTCTCCAGGGCATGTTTTTTTTTAATTAAAAAAATATATTTTTAAAAAACCTGTATCAGCATCTCACCAGCAACTGAATGTGTCGCCTGCAGGCTACACATAGGAGGCTGCAGTAGGTGCATTAATCCATTGGGCTGTCAACCCTCCTTCCTCTGAGGGCAGAACACTGAATTTCAATGTTGCCTTCCTTTGGCAAATTAGATCTATCTTTTACCCCAATTCAGAGGATGTTTTGCTTCACGGAGAGATGATACTCATTGTGAGGTGTCAGCCACTAATAGCTAAGCAGGTCAGTTAAAAATGTGCCTTTGTCATTGGGGTGTACTGATATGTACAGGGCAGTCTTCTGTACTCTACTACTGTATGCTTTGGTATTGCTGCTTGTTCAAGATTTTTAAGTGTAAACACTCTGCTCTCAAAAGTGGAAGATTTGAAAGACTCTTGCTGTACCGAGCCTTCTTTGCCCTGGGGAAGAGAGCAGAGGCGTAGGCAGGGTAGGGCCTGAGGGGCAAGGCCCACCCAAAATCTGCAAAATCCTTTTAAATGTGGTGGCAATGAAGTGAAAAATATACTCAAATTGCTTTTAATTCCCTATAGGAGGTTCAGGGTGAGTGAGAGATACTTTAAATCAGTTCAGGCCAGCCCTATCAATGATTCAGGGATGGTTCCGTTCCTAGGACAAACGGTTCCGGAGATACGGATGATTTTGTGAAGGTAGATTCTCAAAATGAAATTTTAAAGTTCAGAATGACAGATGACAGTTTTGCAGCTTTGAATCAAAAGAAAGGACACGATTTCTATGATGCAGTTCTCAATAGGTTAAAATAGTTTGAATTAGATTATATTAAACTAAGAGATTGGGTTTTGCACAGTTCTGGCTGAGTACTCACACTATATTTTGGACAGGAATGTGACTTTGTCACGGATCGGGTCAGGATTGGCTGCGGTTCTCTTGCCACTGGGTACTGGTTCTGCGCACAGCGATTAGGGTCAGCTCTCAGCGATCTGGTCTGGGTCTGGGCTCTCTGGATCTCTGGTCTCTCTGGATAATTCTGCCTTCTGGGTCTGCTACCGGTTCTGGCAAAAGTTCTTGGCAAGGAAATCAAACAACTCACCCCGCTGTGAATAGTTTGGTTAGGTTTTGAGGCCTGCTGAAGAGAACTCAGCTTGCGGATTAGGCCTTTGCTTTGAGTTCTGGAGTCAGAGTTCTAAGTTCTGGTCTCTGTCTTGCTGGAGTCAGTCCGGATCGCTGGATGTGAAGTCGTCTGTCAGCGTGCTCCGCAAGGAAATGGAAACTGAATGTCCCTACCTGTCCTGCACAGTCTCCTTTTATGTGTTTAGAAAGTGGGTGGGTCGGCTCATTCTGCATGCCCAACCCTCTCAACTTATCATTGGCCAGTTCCTCTTGTTGGGTGTCATGACCCACGTTTGGACTATTATGCTGCAACATTTGGTGCTGTGGGCTTAGGAAATCCAAGAGGGCGGAAAAGCCCACATTTGCACCAAAATCCTTGAGAACCGCCTAGTCTTTGCACACAATAAAATGGTCGCCTGACCTGCCACCCACCAGTGTGAGCGTGAGGTACCGGAAGCGCCATGGGTAAAAGGTGGTGCCCAATGAAAAACAGCAGGGCCTGTTGGCTCAAAAAGCACTTTGAAATCACCTTTGTTTCTCTGAAATGCAAGCTAAAAATGCCTATTTTAAACATTGCAAGATATTCAAAAATCTCACTGAACACCAGCAGACAATTGGCAGAATGTATTCTTGTGTGCATACTAAATCTGGAAAGAGAAAGAGCCCAAAACAATGTTTATAACAAAACTGGCTGAGCTGTGGATGTCAGCAGCTCAAGTGAAATTGGACTGAAAGACATTAAAATCTAAATGTTTAAAATAAATGAGTGACCTACTGTTGAGTGTCACATAGTTTGCAACTGTTAAATGTCATAGTTTTGAACTTAGAATCAGCGTTCTAGCTGCATGTGTAAAAATTGCAAGTTTGGTTTGAATGTAGAAAACTGGGAACCAAAGTGACATTTGGCTGAAGCCTGGCTTGAAGAAAGTGAATTCGGCCCGGCAACTACCCCCGACAGGAGTTGAAACTTGATCAGCAGCTGTGTTCCCAAGCCTGGCTGCATTCTGCTGCCCCTGCCAAAAGGAGATGAGACCTCCCTGATTGAATCAGGGGAGGAGCACCTGGGGACTGCAGGAAACTAAACAAAGCACTGTCCTTGACCCAGGCAAATGTTAAATTAGGGGGGTCGTAAATGGCTTCCTCTTGGAAGGAAACGGGGAGGGGCACTGCATCTGTGAGCAAGCTGAGCTTGGGGGAAGTGGATAAATCAGAAATTCCACCATGTGCTTTGGAAAACCACACCCCTCGGGGCCAGAGCATAATTTTAAAAAGATGGATAATTCATAGTGCGGACTTGTAAAAATTATATAAATAACATCATCATTCTTGTGATTTTTCTGTGCACATTTTAAGAGGTGTTAGGACTCTGTGGTATGTTCTTGGGGATAGTAGCGGAAAAAAGGTTGGTACTCCAAATGTATGCATGTTAAAAATCTGACACTTTATCATCTGAAACCCATATCCCTGGTACACATTTGTGTAAAATCTGGAAAGGTTTAGAGGTCGTTATCTGGATGAAAAGGGGAGAATTCTGTCATAAGTGGACACAACATCTTACAAAGACAGGGATCGGATGGTTTGGTGCTACAGAAAATATGTTAACTGGACATATAATATTAGAAAAATGGTACATAGATAAATATGTATTTGGATCAGAAATAGATTTGTGTGCAATTTGACAAGGGGAGGATCCTCTGACCATAAACCTACCTCATCACTCTGACTCACAACCCAGTTCCCCCAATCAAGGGAGAGAGGAGGAACTGGCCAATGATAAGTTGAGAGGGTTGGGCATGCAGAATGAGCCGACCCACCGACTTTCTAAACACATAAAAGGAGACTGTGTGTTACACCTTTCCAACGCTGGTCCGTGGTCTATAGGAGAAAGATGCTTCATTCTACAAGACGGAGGGCTGCAGAACCCGGCAGAATGAGCCTTAGCACTCTAGTTCATTCACGCTGTCAGCGCACGCCGGCAGAGAGTCACGTGACCCTATTAAAGGATCGTCTATACTCGCCTCTAAGCGTCGCTACTGTTGCCAGAGACGCTCCGTAAGTTCGAATCTAGGGCTAAACCTTTCCTGACCAACTTTCTGTCTTTCGTTGCTCACTCTCTCTCTTGTTTCGCTCTTCCCAGAGACTTTGTTCCAGGTTTTCTCACTATCAATTCTCCAACACGCCAGACTCTTCCGGCATCACCCGCGCTCCCCTATCGGTTACGCTCGTTCAAGTGTACGGTGTTCAGTAGGACCCAGAGCCCCTCTCATACAGTGAGTGTCTCTTTCTTGGGTTTCGGGTTTCTCCTCACATTCCCATACTTACTCGTTCAGTCTTTTCAGGATCCCCCCCGGCGCTTCGAGAACCAGGCTCACGAGCAGATCCTTACTCCACGCTCACCCTCTCCATCACTAACGACCGTTCAGGTCAGACTCCCGTAAGGATTCTCCTTTCCTCTCCTTTCATAGTTTTCTCACTCTCCATCATCCATCACTTATCTGTCCTATTTTCTCCCGTAGGGCCTGTGCCTCAATCCATTGAAGATGCACATGTGAAGGGATTCCATCCATCCGAGAAGCCTCCATCCGCTTCATCAGGGTTTTTTCCCCCAGAGGGTTTCCCTGGGGTTCGTGCCTCCCCTCCGTGGGTATTCGAGCTGCGGTGGGGGTGCAGGCTCCTCCGGGAGATTCTTGCTTTCTGCAGTTGCTGCTCTCGTGTTGGCCGTCTGACCAGGTTAGTGTGATTGTGAGTTACTTAATATTAACAGTTAGCGACGCCCGTAAAAAAATCCTGGTTACGATCGCGAACATGGAACAGCAAATGCAGCAGCTCATGGCAGCGATGCAAGCTATGACTTTAGAAATGCAGACTCTCAAACATGATAATGCTCAGTTAAAACTACAAATTGCCCGTGTGTTTTCTGAAACCCCCCAGTCGCCCTGCCTACTGGCAAATTTGACGGAGACCCACACAAACTGAAAGAATTTTTGGACAGCTGTACAGTCCAATTTACATTTAAGTCCCGCTTTTTTCCAACTGATAAGGACAAAGTAGGGTTTCTGATTTCTCATCTTACAGGTCCGGCCCTTGCTTGGGCCACCCCTTTGGTTACTTCAGGAAATGCCATTTTAGACTCATACCAGGCTTTCTCTAATAGTCTCAGATCAATGTTTAGCCGTCAAGAGATCTCGGTATCCACACAGGAAAGACTCCTGGACCTTAAACAGGGAAATAAGGATCTCATTACATACATTACTCAGTTCAAACAATTGTTCTCCGAAGTAGGCTGGCCTGATGACGGTTTACTGACTCTCTTTCGAGGGGGGCTTAATGAAGAATTAAAAGGTGAGGTGTCGAAGGTTCCACGACCAGCTAACTTGGCCGAGATGATAACCCTAACTATGCAAATCGATTATCGTTTGTAAGAGCGCTCTCAAGAAAGGAGAAAGGGTTAAGGACATCGCTCGCATTTAGATCCGGTTTCAATCCCTAGTAAACCTTGCTCTGCTGAAGAACATATGCAGATAGGCTCTGTCAGAGGACCGTTATCTGCTACAGAAAGAGAGAGAAGACGGTCCTTAGGGCTGTGTATGTACTGTGGGTCTTCCTCCCACGTGTTACGAGATTGTCCCATAGTTCCTCCCCGTAAGTCCAGACCTCCTCAGTCGGGAAACGACAAATCCCTGCCGTAAGGGGAACCACGGCAGGAGATCAGCATCAAGGTTCCCCTATCAGAATCGAATCATCTCTTGAACCATCTTCTAGCCAACACCCCATGATTGTACTTTCCTTGACTCTTGTCTTGCATGATCAAACTATTGAAGGGGTTCCTGCTTTGCTTGATAGTGGAGCAGCAGGTAACTTCATCGATGATCAATGGGCAGCAAAAAATGGGTTGGCTAGAATCACTAAGACAGTTACCACCCCCATTCAAGGAGTTGATGGTTCTCCTTTGAGTTCAGGACCTATTCGGGAACAAACCCAACCAGTTACTTGTGTGATTGCCTCCCACCAAGAAACATTAGTCTTTCATTTGATCAGAGCCGCCCATTTTCCGGTCATCTTGGGCCTTCCATGGTTGCGCCTCCATAATCCTTATATAAATTGGAAGGCTGGAACCCTTTTTTTGGGCTCTGAATATTGTGTTTCCCATTGCATGTTCCAACACACTGTAGGTCGTCATCTTCCCACTGTGATTACAGATACTCCTGCTGTACCCTACATAGGTCAGTTAGGGAAGGTTCCAGAATGTCACCAATCATTTCATAGAGTCTTCTCAACACCACCGTAACCGACTCTTCCTCCCCATCGTAGAGACGACTGTCACATAGACCTTCTGCCTGACCAACCTATTCCGTTTGGACGCATGTACGTTCTTTCTCAACGAGAGAAGAGTGCGCTCAAGGAATATCTTCAAGCCAACCTCCAGAATGGTCTCATCACTGAGTCCAAATCCCCGGCTGGAGCCTCTTTATTCTTTATCCCGAAGAATGACACAGAGGAACTAAGACCATGCATAGACTACAGAGGACTCAATAAGATCACCATACCAGACAAATATCCTATGCCTTTAATAAAGGACATTCTAGAAGCTGTGCGGGGAGCTACGTTCTATACTAAATTGGATCTCAGAGGGGCGTATCACCTCATCAGAATCGCTCCCAACGACGAATGGAAAACTGCCTTTCGCACCCCGTTTGGTCATTTCCAATACCGCGTAATGCCATTCGGTCTGGTTAATGCGCCTGCTGTGTTCCAGCGATTTATGGACCATCTATTTTCTGATCTCCTTCTTCACTTTGTCATCGTGTACTTAGATGATATTCTGATTTTCTCCACAACTTTAAAGGAACACATCGAGCATGTCAACCTTGTGTTAGGGCGTCTGCAAGACAATCAGTTATACTGTAAGGCAGAAAAATGCGAATTCCATCAAACACAAATCACGTATCTAGGATTCGTCCTTTCCAAGAAGGGAATTTCCATGGACCCCCGAAAGGTGTCTGCAGTCTTAGAGTGGCCATCCCCAACTACAATCAAAGAGGTACAAAGATTCCTGGGGTTTGCAAATTTTTATCGTGAATTTATCCCCTGTTACTCAGAAATTATACTCCCCATTACCCGTATACTTAAAAAAGGAACAGTCTTTTCTTGGGATCCACCAGCGCAACAAGCCTTCGAAACCTTAAAAGAGTTGTTTACCTCAGCCTCTATCCTGCTCAATCCAGACCAATCCAAACCCTTTATCTTAGAAACAGATGCCTCTCAACATGCATTGGGAGCCGTTCTTCTGCAAAGAACGGAACAAGGAGTAGAACGACCTGTGGCCTACCTATCGAAAACTTTCTCTTCCGCTGAAGAACACTATTCAGTTTTAGAGAAAGAACTGTTGGCTATTAAAAGGGCCTTTGAGGAATGGCGGCATCTGTTGCTTGGGTCCCCCTTCGCAATAGAAGTTTGCACGGATCATCAAAATCTTAAGGCCTTGCAACATGCACAAACTACTAATAGCAGACAAGCAAGATGGGCCCATTTCTTTCTACCTTACCTGATTGAATTTACCGTCCTGCCAGGGAATCAAAATTTGAGGGGGGATGCTTTGTCTCGGAAGAGACCTCACTCTTCCCGGTTTTGTTCTGAAAAGATGTTTCCCACAGCAACTTTTATCGCAGTCATTTCCGATTTCCTACAACTTCTCAAACAAGAAACAACCAGAAGTCGACGCCTATGAAAGGATCTCGCTCTTACTCATCACCTTTGTAAGAATCAAGAATTATACTTTCACGCGGATCAAGTTCTGGTGCCATCAACATTCCTTCAAACAGAAGTGCTTCGAATGTGCCATGACTCTAAGGCTGCCGGACATCGGGGTGTCCAGTCCACTCTAGAACTCGTGAAAAGGCATTTTTGGTGGCCTACAGTTCAATCGGATGTTCAAGACTATGTTAAAGCATGCACTACTTGTATCCAGTCCAAAACCCCACGATCCTCTCCTTACGGGCTGCTCGCCCGAATGCCTATCCCAGAGAAACCTTGGCAAATGATTTCTACTGACTTCAGAGGCGATCTTCCGCCTTCCTCTCAGTACACGGCCATTATGGTCACCATTGACTACTTGACAAAACTCGCGCACTTCACTCCTTTAGTTAAGATTCCCGGAGCGGTTCAGATGGCTTCAATATTTCTATCAAAAGTGTTTTCTCGTCACGGTTTACCCGAGGTCATAGTATCAGACAGAGGACCTCAATATACCTCACGGTTTTGGAAGAGGGTATGTCACGTTCTCGGCATTAAGAGAGCCCTTACTTCAGGATACCATCCCCAGACCTACGGGCAGACTGAACGCCTCAATCAGACCTTGGAAGGCTACTTACGCTGTTTTGTGTCTGCAGCTCAAGATGATTGGAAAGAACTGTTACTGTTCGCTGAGTTTGCCTACAATAATGCTAAGCACTCTTCCCTCAAGACTAGTCCCTTCTACTGCTCATATGGCTACTACCCATCCTTTGTGCCTACTGTCTCTTCAGCCTCATGTAGTTTCCCCGGTGTCGATGGTCTCGTAGCCGATATTCAGAAAGGACATAGTCTCGCCCGTCTAGCTCTCCAAAATGCCCAAGACCGGGCCAAACGGTATGTGGACAAACATCGCCGTGATATGCCAGAATTGAACGTAGGGAACTATGTCTGGTTGTCCTCTCGATTCCTCCCAAGACATTTGGTTCCTTCCAAATGATCTCCTCGGTTTTTCGGGCCCTTCAAAATATTAACCATGGTAGGATCTACTGCGGTTCGGTTGGCCCTACCACCCTCGTGGTCTAAGATTCATCCAGTTTTTCATTTTTCTCAAGTAAAACTAGCTATTAGGGACCGTTTTTTACGGTCCTCCAAACCATTACCTCCCCCAGTGGTTACTAATACTGGGACTGAATACGAAGTGGCCAACATTTGCGACTCACGTTATTATAGAGGTCGCCTCTAATTCCTCATCGACTGGAAGGGTTATTTTCCAGCGGAAAGGACTTGGGAACCAGCCTCTGGGGTTCATGCTCCCCTAATGGTGCGGCGGTTTTTTCGGTTGCATCCATGGAAGCCGGGTTCTCCACCCAGGATGAGGGGGCATACTGTTACACCTTTCCAACGCTGGTCCGTGGTCTATAGGAGAAAGATGCTTCATTCTACAAGACGGAGGGCTGCAGAACCCGGCAGAATGAGCCTTAGCGCTCTAGTTGATTCATGCTGTCAGCGCACGCCGGCAGAGAGTCACGTGACCCTATTAAAGGATCGTCTATACTCGCCTCTAAGCGTCGATACTGTTGCCAGAGACGCTCCGTAAGTTCGAATCTAGGGTTAAACCTTTCCTGACCAACTTTCTGTCTTTCGTTGCTCACTCTCTCTCTTGTTTCCCTCTTCCCAGAGACTTTGTTCCAGGTTTTCTCACTATCAATTCTCCAACACGCCAGACTCTTCCGGCATCACTTGCGCTCCCCTATCCGTTACGCTTGTTCAAGTGTACGGTGTTCAGTAGGACCCAGAGCCCCTCTCATACAGTGAGTGTCTCTTTCTTGGGTTTCGGGTTTCTCCTCACATTCCCATACTTACTCGTTCAGTCTTTTCAGGATCCCCCCCCCCGGCGCTTCGAGAACCATGCTCACGAGCAGATCCTTACTCCACGTTCACCCTCTCCATCACTAACGACCGTTCAGGTCAGACTCCCGTAAGGATTCTCCTTTCCTCTCCTTTCATAGTTTTCTCACTCTCCATCATCCATCACTTACCTGTCCTATTTTCTCCCGTAGGGCCTGTGCCTCAACCCATTGAAGATGCACATGTGAAGGGATTCCATCCATCCGAGAAGCCTCCATCCGCTTCATCAGGGTTTTTTCCCCAGAGGGTTTCCCTGGGGTTCGTGCCTCCCCTCCGTGGGTATTCGAGCTGCGGTGGGGGTGCAGGCTCCTCCGGGAGATTCTTGCTTTCTGCAGTTGCTGCTCTCGTGTTGGCCGTCTGACCAGGTTAGTGTGATTGTGAGTTACTTAATATTAACACTGTGCAGGACAGGTAGGGACATTCAATTTCCATTTCCTTGCGGAGCACGCTGACAGACGACTTCACATCCAGAGATCCGGACTAACTCCAGCAAGACAGAGACCAGAACTTAGAACTCTGACTCCAGAACTCAAAGCAAAGGCCTAACCCACAAGCTGAGTTCTCTTCAGCAGGCCTCAAAACCTAACCAAACTATTCACAGCCGGGCGAGCTGTTTGAATTGTTTGCCAAGAACTTTTGCCAGAACCGGTAGCAGACCCAGAAGGCAGAATTATCCAGAGAGACCAGAGATCCAGAGAGCCCAGACCAGATCGCTGAGAGCTGACCCAAATCGCTGTGCGCAGAACCAGTACCCAGTGGCGAGAGAACCGCAGCCAATCCTGACCCGATCCGTGACGAAGTCGCATTCCTGTCCAAAATATAGTGTGAGTACTCAGCCAGAACTGTGCAAACCCCAATCTCTTAGTTTAATATAATCTAATTCAAACTATTTTAACCTATTGAGAACTGCATCATAGAAATCGTGTCCCTTCTTTTGATTCAAAGCTGCAAAACTGTCATCTGTCATTCTGAACTTTAAAATTTCATTTCGAGAATCTACCTTCACAAAATCGTCCGTATCTCCGGAACAGTTTGTCCTAGGAACGAAATGTAACTTTTATTTTAAAGCTGAGATTCTAAGCTTTCCAACGAGCCCTAGACTTTCTACATTATAGTGCCTCTGTAATTGGGCTCGACGCACGCGATTTGACATTTTTCTTCATTCCAGCCAGGTGTGAAAACATTTATCTTTTGCTTCCATCACGGAATTCTGTTTTCAACTTGATAACCATCCCTGAATCATTGATAGGGCTGGCCTGAACTGATTTAAAGTATCTCTCACTCACCCTGAACCTCCTATAGGGAATTAAAAGCAATTTGAGTATATTTTTCACTTCATTGCCACCACATTTAAAAGGATTTTGCCTGTGTTTAAAATCATACCTGTTTTCCTCTAAGCTCGCTGGGGGGAACTGGAACTTTGTATTGCATATGTGTTTATTCCTCAGAATTGTGTGTGTTACTTCCATCTCCTTACATTGCATAGGGGGGGGAGTGAATTGTCCGAGAAAAAGTGATCATATTATCTTTTGCTGAAATCATATCAAGCTTATTTCTGTACTGCCTTTTATTCATCTTTCCATTTCGTTGAAACCATAAAGCATTCTCTGATACCTTATTCCCCTGTTCCTAGTCATAAGTCACCAGAACTGTGCTATTGTAGGATTACCTATTGCTGATTACTGCTCATATTCACAAGTGTGATATCAATTATTAATTTATTATAAAAGTGTGATATATATATATATATATATATATATATATATATTGTTTAATTCTCAAATAAACCATTTAAATTTGCAAAACAAACTTACTTCTTGGCTCAGTGGGGTCAGGGGGATTCTAAGAGAGGGGTGTTATATAAGGGTGGTCATCCAGAGTACACAAACTGGACATAAAAATATATAAATAAGGGCTTCCCTTGGGCATCCCAGACCAGGCACTGACTTAGTGGGATTGCTTGATTGGAGTCATTTAACATTATGTAATGAGTTCCCTGGTAAAGGGAGGGTGGAAGAAAGCAGAGAGGCAGGACTGTGGAGGTGGGGGAGAGGAAGTGCAGAGTAAATAAAGGAGGAGGCGGGGCAGGCAAAAAGGGAAGGTAGGGCTGGATGAAGGGGTCCCTGTGGAGAAGAGGAGGGGGCTGGGTGAGTGGGGGGTAGGACGAGAGCAGCATGGGGATGTTATATAAGGGTGGTCATCCAGAGTACACGAACTGGACATAAAAATATATAAATAAGGGCTTCCCTTGGGCATCCCAGACCAGGAACTGACTTAGTGGGATTGCTTGATTGGAGTCATTTAACAAAGTGGGGGCTCTTAGCCGGGGATTCTGGATTAGATCTATCACTTGTGCAGATTAATACAGTGTGTTACCTGACAGAATATATAAATTCTGTCGGATCACCACGCCGTGTTACACTGTAAAAACACCCCTCAAAGGAACTGTCATGATGCCCGCTCCCGGGGAGGCGGTTCAAGCCCTGCGTCCCTGAAAGCGGACATCCAGTCCCCAAGGAAGGACCCAGCAACCCCATATAGGGGCCCTTTGGACAGTGTCCTGGCGCCTATGGTGCCAGGCTCATAAAAGACATCAGTCCTGGCGCCATAGGCGCCAGGCTCATTATAGGAGTCCTTGGGTGCACTTACCTGATGCAGACCATGCTGCAGGATCCCGGCCTCCTTGAGGCCTCAAAGGAACTACTTTACCTGTGGGACTAATTTACCATCCGGGCGTGGTCGGGGAAGGATACATACCTGATTGGAGGAAGGATACATACCTGGAACTTCTTCCAAGGCTATTTAAACCCCACCCGAACAGCCACACGTGCTTCGCGTTGTTCTGCATCTAGCAGCTGGAAGCTCATCGTGTCTGCTCCTGCATCCTGACTTCTGCCACGCCTGCCAGCATCCTGGATCACCTGCAAAGGAAGAGAAGAAGAGAACAGAAGAAGGAAAAGTCCTTACCTGCTAAATCCGCATCCCGGAGACATCTTGCCGACAATCCTGAAAAGGAAGACTTTTATTTAAAAGCTCATCGCGTCGATCGCTGCAGCGCCGCATTCCACTCACCTTTACAGGGCACCTCCATGTTCAGCAGCGATCATCCGGATTCGCATTAACGCCCCAGCGCCTAGGGAGAAAAAGACAAGAACAAAAGGTGAGAGAGAAAAGGGAATAAGGAGAGCTAAATCTCCATGTTAAGACTTACCTGTTGATTCATTCCCTCTTCATTTCGGGTCCGCGCCGCATCCTGGCATTTCCGGACCCCGGCCCCTAAGGGGAAAAAGAGACATCAGCGTTAATGAGCGAATGAAAAGACATTACCAAAAAACGCTCATTAAAGACTTACCTGATTTCTACAAGGATTTCACCTCTCATCTCGGGTCGGTGCCTGTTCCCCGGCATTCCGTACCCCGGCCCCTATGGGGAAAAAGACACTAGCATTAGTACATTAATGCATGGACACAAGGGGAACCTCTTATCAAAAAACTTACCTGGAATCCAAGCAAGTTTGGTTCTCACCAATCCGAAAATCCAGTGAAGTAACTGGATACCAACGCGCCCCTGCATCAGAAGCAGGATGGAGAGCTTGTCCTTCCAGACCCTAAGGTGAGACGCTACGAGGAATCACAGAAGGGTTTTGAGGAGGGTGAGAGGGGAAAGTGGGAGGCCGATTGCATTACCCCGCAGACAGTTAATCCCCTATTTTCGCCTACAGAAGGATACTTCTGCGAGCCAGATTGGGGGCCCGGTCCAGTCCGTCTTCCGAACCCTGCGCATCACCTTAGAAGAGGTCACAGCAGCGCGAACCAGGCCAGCGCCTCCGTGGGAGTCAGGTGAGCGTTACAGAACTCAAAGCCTTCCTACAAATTCCCACCCAGGCGCTATGGAAAGTTCTGAGACTGATCAGTTGGCCCAATTACTGGGGGAATTACGGGCCGAAGTACATGGCGCTCGTCAAGAGACTAATGCCCTCAGGAGGGAATTAATAATATCAAAGGAAAGAACTGATGACCTGGCCAGACAGCTTTTGCAAGGTCAAGCTGGGCAAACTCCTCTACCCGGTTCCGGAGGGAACCCGCTCCTGTGGTTTCCAGTAACCCTGTGCAGATTAATCTACCTGGAAGCATGCCGCTGGCCCCACCCGAACGCTTTGCTGGGGACCCCAAACGATTCGCCGTATTCATGAATCAGTGTCGTTTGCACTTCCTATGCAGACCTGGGGCCTTCCCTAATGATCAGACCAAGGTAGCCTTTGTATTGTCATATCTCAGCGGCTGCGCTGCCGATTGGTCAGTTCCACTGGTTACTCAAGATGACCCGATTCTCCGTGATTTTCAAGGGTTTAAAGCAAGCATGGAAAGGTTATTTGCTCGACACTCTCAGGGGCAGGCTCTGGATGACGAACTTCTATCCCTGCGACAGGGCAATCAAGACCTCCTAACCTATATTGCAAACTTTAATAGACTAATTGTGGAAACGGGATGGCCAGAGGATAAAAGAGTCACGTTGTTTTATCGAGGCCTACGCAGAGAACTTACAGATGTCTTGGCCCAAGTTGTAAATCCGCCCCAAGAATGCACAGAGTATATAGACTTAGTGGTCCAATTGGATCACAGACTTCAAAACAGAAAAGCAGATCGGTCCAGGTTTGAGACCCGGGTGTTGGTCAAGACCCATGCTAATCCCAAGGGAGTTGATGTTTCTGAGCCTATGCAAATTGGAGGGGTTAAAGGACCCTTAACTCAAAAGGAACGTGAAAGGAGGCGGCAGTTGAAATTATGTCTTTATTGTGGGAATTCTGGACACTTTCTACGAGATTGCCCGGCAAAACTGCCCCGAAAGGCGGTAGGAGCCGCTGATAAAAACCATGAAGACTCTGTTTCGGGAAACGACTCTGCCCGACAAGCGTAGGGGTCCGCTTGCCGAGCTTGAAAACTAACTCTCAGACCTTGCATTTCATTGTACCAATGGTTCTCGTAGATCCAGAACAGCCTAAGCGGTTGCATGCAATAAAGGCATACATCGATAGTGGGGCTATTGGAAACTATGTGGATCGTGAATTGGTCTCTAGGATTAACCTCCCTCTCCGTCCTAAAACCAGCAAAGATGTCATCACCACAGTCGATGGAACTGAAATTGCCTCTGGACCGGTAACACATTCCACTACTGAGGTGACTCTTATTGGTCCCGACGGCCATCGGGAAGGTGTTGTGTTTGATGTAATCAAGGCTCCACAGTTTCAGGTTATTCTTGGAATCCCTTGGTTAGAGACACATAATCCTCTAATTGATTGGCGAGCTAAGAGAATAACCTTCCCGGATTGTACACAAACCTGCTACCCAGAAAACCTGAAGATTAATCTAGCATCTGTAACCTCTGCCTCCATGAAACTACCTCCGGAATACCAAGACTTTCAGGACGTCTTTCAAAAGGAACAGGCCAACACGTTACCTCCTCACAGATCGTACGATTGCCAAATCGATCTGGTGCCCGGTGCACAACCCCCTTGTAGCAGGATTTATGCCCTTACCGAACCTGAGAACCTGCATTTGAGACAATATTTGGATCAGTACCTAGCTAATCGTTTTATTCGCCCGTCAAAGTCCCCGGCATCCTCGGCTTTGTTCTTCGTGCCCAAAAAAGAAGGCGACCTTAGAACTTGTATCGATTACAGCGCATTGAACCAGATAACGGTTAAAAACCATTATCCTCTGCCTCTGATCCCTGAACTCCTTGACCAGGTGAAGGACGCTTGCATATACACCAAGTTAGATCTCCGGGGGGCTTATCATCTGGTACGAGTTAAAGAAGGCGACGAATGGAAAACTGCCTTCCGTACTAAATACGGATTATTCGAGTACCAGGTGATGCCTTTCGGATTGTGTAACGCGCCGACTGCCTTCCAATACTTCATGAATGATGTCCTTCGGGAACTCATCGATGTTTGTGTTGTCGTATATATCGATGACATTCTGGTGTACTCCTCTTCGGAATCTGATCACAGAAAACACGTCAGGGCAGTACTTGAAAAACTGCGCCAACACAAACTATTTGCTAAATTGGAGAAATGTGTTTTCCATACCACCGAAGTCGAGTTTCTAGGTTTCATCCTGACACCCAAAGGAGTCCGAATGGAATCAAGAAAAGTGGATGCCATCCTCAAATGGCCATCACCTAGCTCTGTAAAAGGGGTTCAAAACATGCTCGGCTTTGCCAATTTCTATCGCAGGTTTATCCCGGAATTTTCACGATTGGTACAACCCATTACTGCACTCTTGAGGAAAAATAAATGTTTTGAATGGTCTGAAGAAGCCGAGCAGGCCTTTCAGGATTTAAAAGCTAAGTTTACCTCCGCACCTATATTGAAACACCCGCGTCCAGATCTCCCTTATGTTGTCGAGACTGACGCATCCAGCCTAGCCATGGGAGCTGTCCTGTCCCAAAGAGATCCCGAAACCAACCATCTGCATCCCGTAGCATTTTGGTCCAGAAAATTCTCGGCACCCGAGGTTAATTATGCAATCACTGACAAAGAGCTGTTAGCCATTAAGTCCGCTTTTAAAGCCTGGCGGCATTATCTGCTTGGCGCTCGACATACCATCACAGTGATCACTGATCACCGGAATTTACAGTATTTGAAAACCGCCAAGGCTCAGTCATCACGGCAGCTCCGATGGGCTTTGTTTTTCGCTGAATTTGATTTCGTGATTACCTATCGACCTGGCTGCAAGAATGGCAAAGCAGACGCCTTATCCCGAATTGGAGTGGGAGAATCTGATACAAACTCAGAACCAGTACCAATAATTCCCGAACAGAGGATTCTAGGCATGACTTCGTTACAGACGCTTGAAGACATTCAAGCCAGAGTGAAACAACTCCTGGACCCTACAACCTTACAGGATTGGATACAAAAGGGATCAGACTTTACCATAGATAATGGTTTACCTTATTTCCAAGGACGCTTATTCCTGCCACATAAGGAATTACACAAACTAGTTATTTCCGGTTATCATGATACATTAATAGAGGGACACCCCGGTATTGCCAAGACAGAGGAATAGGTGAAACGACAATTTTGGTGGCCCTCTTGGCGAAAAGATGTTAAATCTTTTGTGATGTCCTGTGGTGTTTGCGCCCAAAATAAAAGTCAAAAGAAAAGACCAGCCGGTCTCCTTCAACCTCTAGACATACCGCCAGCACCCTGGCACACTCTATCAATGGATTTTATTACGGACCTGCCTCCTTGTTCGGGGTACAATACTATTCTGGTAATTGTGGATTTGTTTTCCAAAATGGCCCACTTTATTCCTTTGAAAGGTTTACCTTCAGCTTCTGTCCTAGCCAAAGAATTCCTCGAAAATATTGTTCGGCTACATGGATTCCCATCTATACTAATCTCTGACCGGGGAAGCCAATTCATTTCCCACTTCTGGCGCAAATGTTGTCAAATGGCGCAGATCGACGTAAGACTATCGACCAGTCACCACCCTCAGACCAATGGTCAGACCGAGAGGACAAATCAGACCCTTGAGCAGTACTTACGGTGTATGTTACAGCAATCTGAAAGCAACTGGAAAGACATTCTTTGGATAGCCGAATACGCATATAATAATTTGGTACACTCTGGAACTGGCCACAGTCCTTTTTATACTTTGTTTGGGCATCACCCTCAAACCTCAAACCTTGACTCACCTCAGAAACTCGGAATGCCTGCAGTAGAACATCTGCATTCTACAATTACCCAAGCCTTCAAAGAGGCAACTACGCATTTACAACAAGCCAAGAGAAAATACAAGGAGAATGCTGATCTACATCGGAGTGAAGCACCTCCGTATCAGATTGGGGAACAAGTGTGGTTAGCTACTAGACATTTACCACTCAAAGGGCCTCGAACTTTTAACCCAAAATATCTGGGACCTTATTCTATTACGGCAATAATTAACCCAGTGTCTGTTAAACTTGATTTACCAGCTAATATGCGCATTCACCCTGTTTTTCATGTGTCACTTCTGAAACCAGTGGTACCCGGGACCCGACTACTCAAACCTCCAGAACCTATTCTAATAGATGGGGAGCCCGAATTCGAAGTGAAGAACATTTTAGACTCAAAAATGTTTAAGTCAAAACTGTTCTACCTAATTGATTGGAAGGGGTACGGACCTCAGGAGAGGTCGTGGGAACCCAGCGACCATGTGCATGCACCTCGATTAGTCAGAAAATTCCACCGACTCTTCCCAGACAAACCAAAACCCCCGGAGGGAACAACCTTGTGAGGGGCCTTGGGGGGGAGTGCTGTCATGATGCCCGCTCCCGGGGAGGCGGTTCAAGCCCTGCGTCCCCGAAAGCGGACATCCAGTCCCCAAGGAAGGACCCAGCAACCCCATATAGGGGCCCTTTGGACAGTGTCCTGGCGCCTATGGCGCCAGGCTCATAAAAGACATCAGTCCTGGCGCCATAGGCGCCAGGCTCATTATGGGAGTGCTTGGGTGCACTTACCTGATGCAGACCATGCTGCAGGATCCCGGCCTCCTTGAGGCCTGAAAGGAACTACTTTACCTGTGGGACTAATTTACCATCCGGGCGTGGTTGGGGAAGGATACATACCTGATTGGAGGTGGAGGAAGGATACATACCTGGAACTTCTTCCAAGGCTATTTAAACCCCACCCGAACAGCCACACGTGCTTCGCGTTGTTCTGCATCTAGCAGCTGGACGCTCACCGTGTCTGCTCCTGCATCCTGACTTCTGCCACGCCTGCCAGGATCCTGGATCACCTGCAAAGGAAGAGAAGAAGAGAACAGAAGAAGGAAAAGTCCTTACCTGCTAAATCTGCATCCCGGAGACATCTCGCCGACAATCCTGAAAAGGAAGACTTTTATTTAAAAGCTCATCGCGTCGATCGCTGCAGCGCAGCATTCCACTCACCTTTACAGGGCGTCTCCATGTTCAGCAGCGATCATCCGGATTCGCAGTCACGCCCCAGCGCCTAGGGAGAAAAAGACAAGAACAAAAGGTG
Source organism: Ambystoma mexicanum (assembly GCF_040938575.1). Lineage (NCBI taxonomy): Eukaryota > Metazoa > Chordata > Amphibia > Caudata > Ambystomatidae > Ambystoma > Ambystoma mexicanum. The sequence goes on from NC_090924.1 coordinate 279,495,599, forward strand.
AGAGAGAGAAGGGAATAAGGAAAGCTAAATCTCCATGTTAAGACTTACCTGTTGATTCATTCCCTCTTCATTTCGGGTCCGCGCCGCATCCTGGCATTTCCGGACCCCGGCCCCTAAGGGGAAAAAGAGACATCAGCGTTAATGAGCGAATGAAAAGACATTACCAAAAAACGTTCATTAAAGACTTACCTGATTTCTACAAGGATTTCACCTCTCATCTCGGGTCGGTGCCTGTTCCCCGGCATTCCGTACCCCGGCCCCTATGGGGAAAAAGACACTAGCATTAGTACATTAATGCATGGACACAAGGGGAACCTCTTATCAAAAAACTTACCTGGAAGCCAAGCAAGTTTGGTTCTCACCAATCCGAAAATCCAGTGAAGTAACTGGATACCAACGCGCCCCTGCATCAGAAGCAAGATGGAGAGCTCGTCCTTCCAGACCCTAAGGTGAGAGGCTATGAGGGGTTTCGAGGAGGGTGAGAGGGGAAAGTGGGAGGCCGATTGCATTACCCCGCAGACAGTTAATCCCCTATTTTCATCTACAGAAGGATACTTCTGCGAGCCAGATTTGGGGGCCCGGTCCAGTCTGTCTTCCGAACCCTGCGCATCACCTTAGAAGAGGTCACAGCAGCGCGAACCAGGCCAGCACCTCCGTGGGAGTCAGGTGAGCGTTACAGGAACGCTCTAAGGAAACGGTCTGTTTTGCAAAATAAAATACAAACTTCTGTAAGTCACGAAGGAAATCAAGTTCCAGAATGACGACCTTGGTAGATATGAAGATAGCTAGGGAGCACCTCTTACATAAACTGTTTGTGAGAGGTGAATGGTCTGAACAGGACCAAAATGTATGGTTGCAGGCGATCACACAACAGGTCACTACAACTGGGTCAGATATGTGGAGAGATCAGGGTCCCTTACATGTGGCCCTGAGTGAACTATATATGGCTCCTAAAGCCAAAGATGAACACAATAAGATTGCCAGGATAGCGGCATATTTGTATCTATATATGGGAGCCATGCAGGACAAATGTGCTGAAGGCCAAGATCTGGCAAATAGGCAACAGATGGCGTTAGAAAAGGCCCAATCTGACCTGGTCTCTTCTGAGCAGAGGCTGCACAGAAGCCAGGAGTCTGAAAACGAGAGTAGACAATACATCATTAAAATGAAGGAGGATATGGATATCCTGCAACAGGAAAAGGCTGACCAGGATACCAGAATTCTGGCTTTGCAGAAGGAGCACCAAGACAGTTTGGACTCCTTACTGCAGTGCCAGAAAAAGCTGGAGCAACAGATCAATTTCAACAGGGCATGCACAGAGCAGGTAGCCACCCTGCAAATCCAACTAGACAGAGAGAAAGAGGAAAGCAATAAAATGATTTTGAAAGACCTGGGTGCCCAGGCAGAGTTTGATGAAGAGCGCCAGAAAGCTGGTGCCCTTCAACGGCAGAGGGACGACCTGACGGCACAGATGCAGGCTCTTACTCAGGAAAGGGATACCTTAGGCCAGGAAGTCTGCCACTTAAAAAGGAAAATGGAAGAAAATCACCTGGCCCTCCAGGGGCTGGGTGACCTCCCAAAAGAGCATCAGAACTTGTTAGAGCACACCAGGAGGGTGGAAGATGCTCTGGCAAGAAAGGAGCAGGCCAGTAGGGATGGGACTCAGGAGGTAACCCTCCTGCAGCAAAGACTGGCCCAGTATTCCAGGACCAATCACGGGGCACAGAGAGAGAATGAGGCTCTCTGTCAGCACAATGATAGGCTCCAGCAACAGGTAGCCATGCAGGAGAGACTGATAGAGTCTAGTAAGGCCTTAACTGAGGAACTGAAAGCGCAGGGTCTTGCATTGCAACAGGGAGCAGGGGCTGATAGAGATGAAGTTTGCTGGGAAAGGGAAACACCTGAGCATAACCTCAGGAGCCCTAGTACCAGAGGCCTTCATCTCTCCCAGTCCTTGGACTCTGCCACCCCCATGTCCCCTGGCGCACATGAGCACAGGGCCACAGGGAGGGCAGATTACTATCCGGCCAAAAGTATGGGGTTCATAGGCCAGTACCTCCCAGGAATGGATGGGCGGGCATCCAGGCATGGGCACCTAAGCACAGTGCAATTTAGTGGGGAACCCAGGAGAGTAGGCCCACTAAGGGCATCCTGAAAACCTCTGCCCAGTTAGGTCAGTGGGGGGGGGTACCCAGCAAATCCTGGTAGCAAGGAGGGATCTGAAGACTCCTCTGAGCGTCACAGGACACAGGAGACCAGGTCCCCACATTCTGCCAGCCATTCCCAGGCTCGCAGAATCCGGGAAAACCTGGAAGATCAGACGGGCACCTCTGGGAGCAGTGCTTCTGAGTCGGAGGATGAATGGACCAGGGTTACTCGAACCAAAAAGGCCAATAAGGCAAAAAGGGCCTTGCTTAAGGACCCCTTAAAACAGATCAAGGCAATCAGGAGTGTCATCACGCCTTATCACAAGAACTCCAATTATTCTGTGTGGGAACACTTGGAGCTCTTTGAGCAGATGATGGAGACCTTCCATTTGAAGGACAGCAGTAGCTGCTCGAGTACGTCAATTGGACATTCTCCCCAGAATACTCCAGTTTCTTTGCGGGGCTGGAGGACCAAAACCATTCAAGATGGTCCACGTATAGGGCGGCCATCTTGAAACATTTTTCTGTTCACCGGAATCCCCAAGAGGCTCGCAAGGCAGCCTACAATTTGCAATGTGGGGAGGATCAGGCCCCACAAGAATTTGTGCAAGAATTGAAGCGTGCCTTTGCGCAGACCACCAGAAGGGTGCGCACGGACAGCAGAGAATTCATCAACACATTTTTCCATGCACTCCCCAAATACATAATGACCCAGCTCGTGAGAGATTTTCACGAGAAAAGATCTTTAAACTGGGTCATTGAGCAAGCCACCCGCATCTACGAGGTGCAGAAACCGGTGGAAAATAAGAATCAGCCCAAAAACCCCAAAACCAACAGCACCCCTGCTGCTGCCAAGGTGGCAGAGGTAAATGTTGCCCCCGTTTTAGATTTGGAGATGGGGGGACCTAAAAACCTGCCTGCACCAAATAATTCACAGCCCAGAAGGCCCTCGGGCCAGTCACAGACAGGGAGTCAAGGAGGTAGTCCCACAAATGGGGTCCCCCGCTCCCTGACTATGTAAGTCCCCGCTATAAGGGAAACAGACCAATCCTGGGTTATATGTGGACTCCTCCGGCCCAAGGGGGGGATCCAACCAACCTCCCAACCCAGGGAACTTCCCTCCGCACTTCCCACAGGAGGGCAGAAATTCACCAAATCCTGGGCAGAACTTGTTCCCCAGGTATCCACCCAACTTCCAGCCCCAAAATCATCCATCCTTCTTTCCCCACTTTCCTGAGCCCAGACAGCCTAATCCGGGAGAGGGGAGGCCAAGGGTGGAGGGGTACCCAAATCTTCCCAACCCAGGGTACTACCAGAGAAGGGATAGCTACCCTTCCCGGGATCAGCCCAGGGGAGAAAACAGAACCCCGTATCAGCCTGAGCGGGTTTCCCAACTTGAGCGCCAGGTCCAAAATATGGCCCGGGATCTGGGTCACATACTGAGGGCTCAACAGAACCCTCAGATGAGCATGCCACCACAGAATGCCCCAAACTCTGGGCCTGGTGCTCCAGAACAATGACGGGGGCAGCACCCCGATAACCCACCGGTTCCCAGGGAGGAGGCACAAGGGGAAGGGGGTTTAAAGCCTTGGAGGAAGCTTCCTTCCCAACTTGTAAACAGCCCCTGGAAAACCAGGAACTGGAAACAAAATCTCCTACCCCTGAAAGTATGCCACCCAAGGAGCAAAGAGGAGGTAGGATAAACAAAGGACCCAAACAGACCCATTTTGTGGAGGAGGTACAGGTCTTCCAATTTGAGGGAGAGGGATCCTCAGAGGATCCTGGGGAAAGTATTTTCTCCTTCAGAGATGGGGGAACTCCTCCCAAGGAAAAATGGGTCCCAAGGGATTCCAACCTAGACTGGGTAGATGTGGGGATTGAGCTGTCGCCGGCCATCATTCTATCCCAGAACCAACAAGACCGAAAACCCCTGGTTCAAACCCATCCAGGTGACAGCCTCCAAAAAGGGGGGGGCGGCCCAGAACTGGAACCAGGGGAACCAAAAACCGCATCAATATCCAGTTGCAAACTTTTTCTTTCAGATTCCCATGACTCTCCACAGAATTCTGCCCAAATCTCTTCTCTCTCAATGTCCAAAACCAGAAAATTAGCCCACCAGTTGTCCAAAAATGTGCATTATCTGTGCCCCCTTGAGGAGAAGGAGGGAAGATATTATGCCCCGGTACAAGTACAGGGGCAGGGTACAATTTTGGCACTGGTGGACACAGGATCCCAAGCTACTCTTCTGTCCAAAAGGGCCTTTGATTAACTAAATGCAGGAAGGGGGGAGAATTACCGCATTCCTCTCACCTCTCTTCCTGGACAACTCCAGAACTTTGACGGGAAGGAAATTCCCGTCGAGGGGACTGTAGATTTGGACATCAAAATTGGGCGACACAAGGTGAAACACCCGGTCATAGTAGTGACTCCAGAGGGCACCCCTTGTTTACTAGGGAATGACCTCCTGAGAAGGTGGTCACCCCTAATAGATTGCGTAAACAAGGTCCTCTGGACCCAGACTAGCCGGCCAATAAAATTAAAGCAGAGTGTCAGCCATGTTAGTGTAAACGGCACGTGCCACATGGTTGAACAAAAATCTGACCAAGTAGAATTTCACTTCCAGAACAACCAAATTCCAGACGTGACAGTAATAGCAGTAGGACAACAGACTGGTGACGGGGGATCCTCTCTATTTCTGAAAATCAACCTTCCTTCCAGTGTAAGGTGCATTCCACACTGGAGGGAAACACCCTGAAATTCTTTACTAATTCACAATCAGACATTCCCACTCCAATAGTCCAAAAAGATGTGAAATCAGCTCAGAGCCTGGCTGATGTTCAGCACATTGGAGAGCAGTTGTTCATCCCTGTTCAGTTAAATGATGGGAAGGACTCTTTTTTTTTTTTTTTTAATTTTATTTTGGTTGGCTGAAATGAATTCAACCTTTCAAAAAGTTTTTTTTTTTTTTTATCGTTACAAAAAGTTGCAATATTACAATTGTCCGGTTTTACATAAATCATTTTTGCATAATTTGTATCCAGATCCTAAACTTACAATTTTTCAAGCTTTCTATGGTCTATGTACATGTTGATTGATTTGACAAATATTACAGATTTGTTTCGGAAGTTATAAGCAATGTTCTGTTCACAAAAATAATTGACAAATAATGTTAAAAAATTAAAATTATAATAAATAAATTGAACCCACATATATCTTGAATTTTAAAATACATTTGTCGATAGGCCATAAAGAGTTAACTACGAGGTAATATCGATTTTATAAATTGCGTTAAAGCAATATGAATGGCAGTACGATTGCTTGTCATTAATATAATCCATATTTCATACGCAGAGCGATCACAATACAATTGTAAAATATTGCAGAATACACGTTTTCGTATGCCACTCAAAGCCGGACAGTCCACTACTAGGTGAGCTAGGCACTCTAATTGCGTCACATCTTTACAGAAACGGCAATATGTGTCATTTTTTGAAATTACACCTCTCCGAGCTAGAATTTGGTTTGTGGACTGTAAATTCAAACGCAATCTTAACATTTCAGAGCGAACATGCTGTGATGGGGATTTTAAAAGATAATAGGCCATTTGTTTGAGCTTCTTGTGAGGGAACAAATTCTGATCAAAATCTACATATTTTTTACAAAGGTCTTGGGTTACATTCCAATCATACCAATACAGTCTTTTCTTTGCTAAAGTAGGATTCTTGAGTAGCAAGTCGATTGAAACATTTGCATTTGCTAAAGCATTAATGACTTCTCTTGTCCATCTTTTGGGGAATGCATCATTGGAAGTACACATATACATTGCCATTGAGCCCAGCATATTATTAGTTTGTATACCCAAAAGACATTTTCGATAGAAGTTGCAAAATTTCCAAAGAATTAGACTAAACAGGGAGATACTACCGAGTTCGTACCTTAACATGCATAAGGGAGTACACACTGGTAAACACAGAACTGCTTTCCAAAATTTCCCCTCAAGTCGATCCCAGTAGATTCTGGGTTGAGGTAACAAAGTTTCAGCTCCGTAAGATAATATCGGGACAGCTTTTTGATTGAAAAAAGTTACCACATGCATTACAGTGAATTTGCCGAACTTATGTAAAATGATTTTGGCTTGTGAAATCAAGGTCATGACTTTAATTTTTACAGAGTCATCATAAGTTTGGTTTAACATAGAGCCAGAAAAAGGTAACCCCAAGTATTTATAACTTGGTACCGTTTGTAAGGGAACTTCGCGTAGGAACCATTGACTTCTCACCCTTTTTGTGTACTTTTTTTTATGACAAATCACTATCTGAGTTTTGTCCACATTGATAGTTAGATTGTTGGTGTGAGTGTAAATATCCAATTTGTTCAGGAGGTTCTGTAGACCGCGAGTCTGCGAAATGAGAACAAGATCATCAGCATACAAGAGCCATGTAATTTTTTGAGCACCTAATTTAGGAGAATCTGACAGTACCCTTTCAAAGGAGGTCCCAATGTCTAAAATGAAGAGGTTAAAAAGAGAGGACGCCAAAATACACCCCTGTTTTAATCCTCTGATTGTATTAATATTCGCAGACAGCAACCCATCAAGCGACAGCCTGACTTGCATTGTCGTGTTCGAGTGCAGTTTTTTGATTATGGTTAACAAAGACGAAGGACAGCCATAGCTCTGTAGTTTCTGGAATAGCAAAGATCTATCGACTGAGTCAAAAGCTGCCCGAAAATCGACAAATGCCATATACAGAGGTTGATTGAGTTCTGCATATTTGAATTTTAGCATATTTAGTGTGATTAAGTTTACTGAGGTGCCTATCCCTGCGACAAAACCAGTCTGGAATGGATCTCTTTTGAGCTCATTTAATGTCCAGTTATTTAGTTCTCGCACAATAATACGGCTGTACAGTTTACCAGGAGCGTCTAATAAGGCGATGGGTCTGTAATTCTGTGGGAGGCACCGATCACCTTTTTTGTGAATAGGTACAATCAAAGAGTGAGTCCATGAAGCAGGAAGCTCTTGGGATTCATTAATGTTCTCATATATATGATATAAGATTGTTGACCATATTACCGGATGATCTTTGAAAATTTTGTTTGAAAGTCCGTCTGGACCAGGCGCCCTGGACTGACTTATTTTATTGATAAAATATAAGATGTCGGATTTATCAATGTTAATGTGAAATCGTTCGTAAGGGGTGAAACTTATAGGTAAATTGCAATTAGACGGGATAGCATAGATTTTAGAAAAATAACTAATCCAGCTCGCTTCTGGAACGCTCTGTGTTTGTGACTTTATTTGCACCGGGGAGACAGCGTTGGTCAAGACTTTCCAGATTTGGGCTGTATTATTATCACGAATATTTCGTAACATTAATTCACCGTCTTGTTGAAACAATTTACTGCGATGGCTTCTCCGCCAGTTCCTGTAAGATGTTTTAATTTGCATTAATGCTGTGCGCCTAATGCTTAATGGAAGTTTCATAGCTTCTCTTTTTTTGTGACGAAATTCAGTTTTCTTGCTTTTGGTCTCCAGGTCAAACACATGTGATTTCCTGAAGGTGTAATTTTTCTGTACTCTATTATCTGAGAAATGATGTATTAGATCATAATAGGCAACTGGGGGGATAGCTGTGTTATTCCGAGCATGACAGAAGGCAGCTTGTAGGGAGATATTGAAGTTATCTAATTTATTTTCGGTCCAAATAATACGATTCAGTTGATTAGAGACTGTTAGTTGACCTAAGTTCCCCATCGTGCTACGGTTGGTTTTCAACACTTTTGAAGCCCACTGTAAGGTGAGCAATCGATGATCACTATTTAAATTTGACACAATATTAAAACAGTGAATTTGAGAAAAAAGTCTGTCATCAACATAAATGTAATCGATCGTGGCTTTGGCGCTGCCCTGTTGCCACGTGTGACTCAGCTCACTTTTATCAAATTTGCTCTCATTCAACATGCAGAATCCTCTCGTAAGCATAAGTTGTTCCCACAGTTTGCAGTTTGAATCCTCCGATAAGTTCAACGAGGGGAGGCAATGGAGATTTAAATCACCAGCAACAACTGTATGCTGTATTTCTGGAACAAGCATGATAAAATCCAACATGGAGGCAATATCATCCAAGAACCTCCCATTTTCAATGCTTTTGTGGTTCCAGTAGAGATTAACTATAGCGTACAAGATTGAATCAATAGCTATAATAGTCAATTGCGTAAATGAGTTAGGAGAATAGGAGTATAAAATACTGATGTTAGAACTTAATTTTATTGCTTTATTGCTGTAATAAGGCCAGCCATCGGGCGGCCTCTCTTTCCTTGAATGGCTGGCAAAAAGTGAGTTTCATGGTTGTTCCATACGGGAGCAATTGTCAGCCATGTCTCTTGTAAAAGAATCACATCGTGATTATTTAAGATATTTTGTGAATTATTAACCAAATGATTGAAACCACGAGTGTTCCATGAGACCAATGAGATGTATCTTTCATTCTTCGCCTTGTGCGCAAGTTAACTCCTGGAATCACAATTACAGCAGCATTTGGAGGGGGCCTCTGTAATTACATCGCTCTCCATGTGCACAATGCCCTTATTAAGTTCCCTTATGGCAGAGTCAGTCCACGTTTGAGCACTAAGAGAACCATTAACTGAATTTGTTGGGCCCAGAAGTAATATGAAACCTAGTGATAAGAGTTGGTTTTTTGCTTCCCAGATGAGATTTCTGATGACTCTTGACGTTAGCCATAGGCATGCCGTGCTTACTGAGTTATCATTGAAAAATTCAACCTGTGCTATATCCGCAGAGCCAATATCTTGCAGTAACGGAATATCGGAGAACACCTGTAATATACTTTGTCGGTTAAGTACATATTGCGGATAAGGGGCTGGCCGGCATCCCAATATTAATGCAATATTATTATCTTTTTTGGGTTTCAAAATTGATTTACCAGGTGATTTATTAGGAATATTTTGAGCAGCTGTGGGATTTTGTTTTACTACAGAAGGACGCAAAGTTTTTAGCATAGTGACAATTTCTTCATCATGGGTTGCCAAAAGAGGGGGCGACTCTATTAGTTCTGTATTTTTATCGCCTTTAAATGAGACTGAAAGTTTCGCTGATAAATATGGAGTTTGCATATTATCAATTTTCTGTGATTCAGGAGAGGGGGCTTTGAGTATTGATGGTGCAATAATTCTGCTCATGTAGGCATCAACTTCTTTTCTGATATCAGCACGACACCTAGCAATCATATCTTGTTCGTGTTCATCTTCATTCACTGAAGAGGGATGAGGAGCGCGTGCTGCTTTTATTTTAGATTTCTTGATGCATGGTAAATTGGCTTTTGTTGCAGAGGCTGAGTTCGCACTGGGTTCTGCCAAGGCCAAAGGGTGATGTGATTCCAGTGCCTCTTGTTCTTGTTCGTGGCTATTGACTGCTTTAATCAAATTATCCAAGGGCTCATAGGGCGTGACAGCTTCTTGACCTTTAGTCACAGAGCCTAATTTATTTTTACGAAGTTGACTTAGTTGTGTATACTTTCTCGTGATAGCACAGGCCGTTTGTTGACTATGTTTGTTTGGAATGGTCAGCATGTTAAAAAACTGTTTTGATCTTGTTGGCGCCTGTACTTCATTTTTTTTAACATTTTTAGTTTTTTTAGTAATCTCAAGATTTTTCTTGTTTTTTTGCTGTGATATTTTCCCGGTTGAATTGGGTTTCGCAGCAGATTTAGTCGTCTTTTTGCAAAATATTGTGTAAGGCTCTGGCGTTGGCGAGCTGATAGAGTCATGCTCTATCTGATTTTCGTTCACCGCAACGGCCTCTCTGATCACCTGTCCTATATACGGCAAGGAACCGAGTATGCCGGAGTTGTCTATGGTAATTGGAGACAATTGATTCTCTTGTTGAGCAATAGCATTTATTGCAACTAAAGTGCTTTCCGGTTCATTTGCAGACAAAGTGATTGGAGCCATACCTGATGTCATAGTGGCAACAGTAGCCATATTTGATGGCATTAAAGGCAGCTCAGTTGGATTGTTTGTCGGTGCATAAGGCTCTTTATTTGTCGAGTGCAAAGGCACTCGCCATGTTTCTTGTTTAGCCTGCCAGGCTAGAACAGCTAATAACTGGGCACTTTGTACATCCAATTTTGTGTTCAGTGTGTTGAACAAGGTGGTAATGGTTTGTAATGTTAAGTTCATCGCTCCTAGGGTTAGTTCAATTACATTTGAAGCATTAGGGGGGGTTGGAGCCTTTTGTGTAGGTGATCGCTGCCGAGGGGTGGGAAAGAGAAAGGATGAGGTAAGATTTGAATTCGTATAGCCACCCTTTGAGCACAACTTGGGAGAGAAGGAAAGATTTACAAGTGAATCTTGCTTTGTGAAATCTGAGCCAGGAGAGGGTAAATCAATGACTGCTGCATCCCCCAGCGTTTTGGCTAAGGCAGGGCTAGACTTTGCGTCGGAAAGTAGCACCAGAGATTCTCCTCTTAATACTGTGCTGTCCGATAGAGAGACATGCAAGGTGGTACCACAACCCGCCTGATTGTGGTTTGCTATTTGTGGTTCCTTGGAGTCTTTTAAAGAAGCACTTTGCATAGCGCGATCAGGATAAAAAAATCGTATATCTTTAGTACTCGCATTTGGTTTCGAGGCATTAGCAACAGAAGTCACAGCGCACTTTTTTGCGTTGGAATTCTTTAACACGTCTATTTTAACTGAGCAGGGAGTTGAAGCACAAGGCACTGCCCCCATAGATTTACCCGTTACATTTAGGAATGGCCCTTGAATGGGGGGCATGCCCGTGCGTAGTGTGTGTAAATTACGTTTCATAATGATTTGTTTTAGGGACAGTTGCTTGCCCGTGCTCACCGAGGTTGTTAAGAGAAATATTCCCCCAATTGGGAACACGTAGATTCTCTCACGAAAGGTAGACAGCAGTTAGTGTTACTGGCAGTAAGCTCCCGGGCCTCGCTTTGCTCGCGACGCCGCGGCGAAGCGGCAAAGCGGGACTTTCTCGGGACTTCGCCGGTGCGCGCGCGCGGTGCGCGCGCGATTCTTCTTATATAGGCACGCCCACACAAGGGATTACAGAGCCTGAGTATAAAGGACACAGTATGAATATATAAATATATAGTAGGTTAACAACTTAATAGCAATACTCTGCTGTTCCTGAGGGCTTCACCTTGTGGGAGCTGTAGTTGTATTCAGTATTCCGTTCTTCACGAGCGAGCAGGAAGAATAGCAGAGAGCAGCGGCAAAGCGGGACTTTCTCGGGACTTCGCCGGTGTGGGAAGGACTCTGTTCTCGGCCGAGTGTGTGTGAACAACGGTAAGAGCTTCATCAGCGAAGCCATGTTCCGCCAACTCCCAAAAGATCCAGCCATTCCCACATTCAAACTGATAGACAAATGGGAAATGGATCTGGAAACACCCAATTCGAAACATCTCCTGCCAAGCAGGTGTATGCTCAAAATCTCCATTGGCAACAAGAGCATAGTCCATAATTGTTGGGTCGTGCGAGACGTCACTGCCGCCTTTTACTTAGGCAGTGACATTCTCAATCGCTTTGCCATTAGTTTGGACCTAATAAACTTCAAAGCTTGGTCCCGATTAGCGGATAATCAGTAGTAGAGGACGGAAGACTGCCCTGCACATATCAGTACACCTCAATGACAAAGGCAAAGATTTAACTGACCTGCTTAGCTATTAGTGGCTGACACCTCACAATGAGTATCATCTCTCCGTGAAGCAAAACATCCTCTGAATTGGGGTGAAAGATAGATCTAATGTGCCAAAGGAAGGCAACATGGAAATTCAGTGTTCTGCCCTCAGAGGAAGGAGGGTCGACAGCCCAATGGGTTAATGCACCTACTGCAGCCTCCTATGTGCAGCCTGTAGGCGACACATTCAGTTGCTGGTGAGATGCTGATAAGGTTTGCTTGCTATGCAGGGGCGGGGGGGTCACCTCACAGCGCCTCGAGAAGGTGTCCTGTTTGAGTCCCAGGGCAATTATTGTATCAACCATGACCCGTAGGTTACACTTTTCCCCTCGTTTTTTCCAGTCAGTTGGGGCCAGAGAGACAAGCTTTTCTATGGGCGTTACCAAGGCCAGAGTGCAGTAAGCAAAGGCACAATTGTTAGTAGGAATGCAGGTATTGAAGGGGCATTAGCTGTTGGCTGATCGCACAGGGCAATTCATACCCATTTTCAAAAGAAAATTTAAATGTTTTTAAAAAAGAAAAAAAAACATGCCATGCAGATTCCAGACATTGGACTAGAACTCAGGTTTCCAGCATTCCAAGACCAAGCACTTACCACTTGAGCCACTGGTGGCTGAGCTTCTGAGAGTTGCTTTTGGGCGTATATATCTTTCTTCTGCATGCCCCTGTGAGCATACCCGTTGCATTGTGAAACATGTTCACTGAAGAAAATGAGGATAGAACATCTGGCCCCCCAGCTCCACCAAATACCAGCTAACTGCAGTGGCCTAGAGGTTAAGTGCTTGTTACAGCGCTGGGGGCCTGGGTTTGAGTCCTGCTTTCGGTACTTAAATGAAATAGTGGGGTAATCTACTTGTACAGCTGCTGTGGAACATAGCAGAGCAGTGAGACTGTGAAAGTGAGGGAGTGCATGCTAAAGGAGGAGATAGGGCAGGCAAAAGGGTGAGGGAGAGGTGGATGCAGGGGTCCCTGTGGGGTAAGAAGGGCAATGCGTAGGTTCCCTGGTAAAGGAAGGGAGGAAGAAAGCATAGAGGAGGCCAGGAAGTGCAGGGTATAAAGGAGGAAACAGGTTAGGATAAAGGGTTGTGCCGGATGATTAAAAAAATGTCAGCCCATTGTTGGGGTCCATTCCATCCTCCACTGCGCACCCTTTTTCCTCCTCAATGGCCCCTTTCCCCACATTAGGACCTTCCTTTACACACCCCCTCCACTATTCAGGGCCCTATTCCCCCTCACACTACCCAGGGCCCACTTTATCCTACATCCCCATGCTTCTCTCGTCCTACCCCCCCCCACTCACACAGCTCCCTCCTCTTCTCCACAGTGACCCCTTCATCCAGCCCTACCTTCCCTTTTTGCCTGCCCCGCCTCCTCCTTTATTTACTCCCTCTCCCCCACCTCCACAGTCCTGCCTCTCTGCTTTCTTCCACCCTCCCTTTACCAGGGAACTCATTACATAACCACTGAACCTTTTAGAAGGACTGTGGGTCCCCTCAACTGATTACCCAACTACTCTGTTTCTGTGCCGAAAGAAGGACTCGAACCCAGGCCCCCAGCGCTGTAACGAGGGCTGCTTTCTGTCTTTAACACCCTCAATTTTGGAGTGGCTGGCTCCACCACTGAGAATGAGGGCCTAATCCTGGTCGGAAACGGGCAGAGGTCTGCGCCCTGCGTCCTCCACGCGTCCCTAACGCTTCCAAACGCGACCACAGCCCTTATGGGCACAGCCCTATGTCCGGTGCAGCCTCTATGGTGCAGCCACCCAGGTAGCTTAGGGTTAGGTTATGTGCTCTTCAACATAAGCCTGTCCAACCAGGCCCTGGAGAGTTTCACAGCATGCTCTGTAATCCCCTAGTGATGGCGGCCTTGGTGACGATGATCTTGCTGGAATACTGATGCCTTTTTTCCTCCCACAAGCCCCAGAAGCCTAGTGAAATGAAGGGGTGTGCACCTCTCACTGGCCTCTGTTTACCTCTGGCTAACTGAAATGAGTTCTGGGCTTTCCAGGCAAATGTATCCATTCGGGAGAGAGCTAGGAATAGGAAGGCTCTTTCTGCAGGCTCGGTGGGGAAGAGTCAGAGAGCTACATGCCTGAGGCATCTTTCTTCCTCCTTCGCTCATTGTGTTCCCTAACTTCTAACTCTCTGCCAGGCCCGGCCCTGTTTCTTTTACTGCCAACCCCCCTGACCCCTCGTCTTCCACCTACTTCCCGCTCTATTATGCCTTCTCCTTTTTTGCTCTCTTCTATGGCCCTTTGAAAAGGAATGCAGGCCTAGCTAAGCCTCATGAAGGAAATCTACCAACAAAAGATGCATTCCTCGCTTATGGGAGGTGCTGTGAGATGAGCAAGAAGGGCTGAAGGGATGATTGGGTTGTTGAGTCGGGAAGCACCAGAGGCGTAGCCAAAATTGTCTAGCAAATGGGGCCTGATGCTAATGTAGTTGGGCCCACTGCACTGACAAAGATATCTAAATACCCACACAGCGCTGCTGAGTGGGCATTTACAGATTTTGGGTGGGCCTTGCCCCTCAGGCCCTACCCTGCCTACACCTCTGCTCTCTCCCCCAGGGCAAAGAGTGGGAAAGGCACGCTACAGCAAGAGTCTTTCAAATCTTTCACTTTTGAGAGCAGAGTGTTTACACTTAAAAATCTTGAACAAGCAGCAATACCAAAGCATACAGTAGTAGAGGACAGAAGACTGCCCTGCACATATCAGTACACCCCAATGACAAAGGCAAAGATTTAACTGACCTGCTTAGCTATTAGTGGCTGACACCGCACAATGAGTATCATCTCTCCGTGAAGCAAAACATCCTCTGAATTGGTGTGAAAGATAGATCTAACGTGCCAAAGGAAGGCAACATGGAAATTCAGTGTTCTGCCCTCAGAGGAAGGAGGGTCGACAGCCCAATGGGTTAATGCACCTACTGCAGCCTCCTATGTGTAGCCTGTAGGCAACACATTCAGTTGCTGGTGAGATGCTGATACGGTTTGCTTGCTATGCAGGGGCCGGGGGTCACCTCACAGCGCCTCGAGAAGGTGTCCTGTTTGAGTCCCTGTGCAAATATCTTCTGAACCATGACCCGTAGGTTACACTTTTCCCCTGGTTTTTTCCAGTCAGTTGGGGCCATAGAGACAAGCTTTTCTATGGGCGTTACCAAGGCCAGAGTGCAGAAAGCAAAGGCACAATTGTTAGTAGGAATGCAGGTATTGAAGGGGCATTAGCTGTTGGCTGAAGGCAAAGAGCAATTCATACCTATTTTCAAAAGAAAAAATAAATTTTTTAAAAAAGAAAAAAAAAACATGCCCTGCAGATTCCAGACATTGGACTAGAAATCAGGTCTCCAGCATTCCAAGACCAAGCACTTACCACTTGAGCCACTGGTGGCTGTGCTTCTGAGAAGTGCTTTTGGGCGTGTATATCTTTCTTATGCATGTCCCTGTGAGCATAACCATTTGCATTGTGAAACATGTTCACTGAAGAAAATGAGGATAGAACATCTGGCCCCCCAGCTCCACCAAATACCAGCTAACTGCAGTGGCCTAGAGGTTAAGTGCTTGTTACAGCGCTGGGGGCCTGGGTTTGAGTCCTGCTTTCGGCACTTAAATGGAATAGTGGGGTAATCTCCTTGTACAGTTGCTGTGAAACATAGCAGAGAAGTGGGACTGTGAAAGTGAGGGAGTGCAGACTAAAGGAGGAGGTAGGGCAGGCAAAAGGGTGAGGGAGGGGTGGATGCAGGGGTCCCTGTGGAGAGGAGGTGGGGAAAGAAAGGCAATGCGTAGGTTCCCTGGTAAAGGAAGGGAGGAAGAAAGCATAGAGGAGGCCAGGAAGGGCAGGGTATAAAGGAGGAAGCAGATTAGGATAAAGGGTTGTGCCGGATGAGGAAAAAAATGTCAGCCCATTGTGGGGTCCATTCCATCCTCCACTGTGCACCCTTTTTCCTCCTCAATGGCCCCTTTCCCCACATTAGGACCCTCCTTTACACACCCCCTCCACTATTCAGGCCCTATTCCCCCTCACACTACCCAGGGCCCACTTTATCCTACATCCCCATGCGTCTCTCGTCCTACCCCCCCACTCACACAGCTCCCTCCTCTTCTCCACAGTGACCCCTTCATCCAGCCCTACCTTCCCTTTTTGCCTGACCCGCCTCCTCCTTTATTTACTCTGCACTACCTCTCCCCCACCTCCACAGTCCTGCCTCTCTGCTTTCTTCCACCCTCCCTTTACCAGGGAACTCATTACATAACCACTGAACCTTTTAGAAGGACTGTGGGTCCCCTCAACTGATTACCCAACTACTCTGTTTCTGTGCCGAAAGAAGGACTCGAACCCAGGCCCCCAGCGCTGTAACGAGGGCTGCTTTCTGTCTTTAACACCCTCAATTTTGGAGTGGCTGGCTCCACCACTGAGAATGAGGGCCTAATCCTGTGCCCTGCGTCCTCCACGCGTCCCTAACGCTCCCAAACGCGACCACAGCCCTTATGGGCACAGCCCTATGTCCGGTGCAGCCTCTATGGTGCAGCCACCCAGGTAGCTTAGGGTTAGGATATGTGCTCTTCAACATAAGCCTGTCCAACCAGGCCCTGGAGAGTGTCACAGCATGCTCTGTAATCCCCTAGTGATGGCGGCCTTGGTGACGATGATCTTGCTGGAATACTGATGCCTTTTTTCCTCCCACAAGCCCCAGAAGCCTAGTGAAATGAAGGGGTGTGCACCTCTCACTGGCCTCTGTTTACCCTCTGGCTAACTGAAATGAGTTCTGGGCTTTCCAGGCAAATGTATCCATTCGGGAGAGAGCTAGGAATAGGAAGGCTCTTTCTGCAGGCTCGGTGGGGAAGAGTCAGAGAGCTACATGCCTGAGGCATCTTTCTTCCTCCTTCGCTCATTGTGTTCCCTAACTTCTAACTCTCTGCCAGGCCCGGCCCTGTTTCTTTTACTGCCAACCCCCCTGACCCCTCGTCTTCCACCTACTTCCCGCTCTATTATGCCTTCTCCTTTTTTGCTCTCTTCTATGGCCCTTTGAAAAGGAATGCAGGCCTAGCTAAGCCTCATGAAGGAAATCTACCAACAAAAGATGCATTCCTCGCTTATGGGAGGTGCTGTGAGATGAGCAAGAAGGGCTGAAGGGATGATTGGGTTGTTGAGTCGGGAAGCACCAGAGGCGTAGCCAAAATTGTCTAGCAAATGGGGCCTGATGCTAATGTAGTTGGGCCCACTGCACTGACAAAGATATCTGTAAATACCCACACAGCGCTGCTGAGTGGGCATTTACAGATTTTGGGTGGGCCTTGCCCCTCAGGCCCTACCCTGCCTACACCTCTGCTCTCTCCCCCAGGGCAAAGAGTGGGAAAGGCACGCTACAGCAAGAGTCTTTCAAAACTTTCACTTTTGAGAGCAGAGTGTTTACACTTAAAAATCTTGAACAAGCAGCAATACCAAAGCATACAGTAGTAGAGGACAGAAGACTGCCCTGCACATATCAGTACACCCCAATGACAAAGGCAAAGATTTAACTGACCTGCTTAGCTATTAGTGGCTGACACCACACAATGAGTATCATCTCTCCGTGAAGCAAAACATCCTCTGAATTGGGGTGAAAGATAGATCTAATGTGCCAAAGGAAGGCAACATGGAAATTCAGTGTTCTGCCCTCAGAGGAAGGAGGGTCGACAGCCCAATGGGTTAATGCACCTACTGCAGCCTCCTATGTGTAGCCTGTAGGCGACACATTCAGTTGCTGGTGAGATGCTGATAAGGTTTGCTTGCTATGCAGGGGCCGGGGGTCACCTCACAGCGCCTCGAGAAGGTGTCCTGTTTGAGTCCCTGTGCAAATATCTTCTGAACCATGACCCGTAGGTTACACTTTTCCCCTCGTTTTTTCCAGTCAGTTGGGGCCAGAGAGACAAGCTTTTCTATGGGCGTTACCAAGGCCAGAGTGCAGAAAACAAAGGCACAACTGTTAGTAGGAATGCAGGTATTGAAGGGGCATTAGCTGTTGGCTGATGGCACAGAGCAATTCATACCTATGTTCAAAAGAAAAAATAAATGTTTTTAAAAAAGAAAAAAAAAACATGCCTTGCAGATTCCAGACATTGGACTAGAACTCAGGTCTCCAGCATTCCAAGACCAAGCACTTACCACTTGAGCCACTGCTGGCTGTGCTTCTGAGAGGTGCTTTTGGGCGTGTATATCTTTCTTATGCATGTCCCTGTGAGCATACCCATTTGCATTGTGAAACATGTTCACTGAAGAAAATGAGGATAGAACATCTGGCCCCCCAGCTCCACCAAATACCAGCTAACTGCAGTGGCCTAGAGGTTAAGTGCTTGTTACAGCGCTGGGGGCCTGAGTTTGAGTCCTGCTTTCGGCACTTAAATGAAATAGTGGGGTAATCTCCTTGTACAGTTGCTGTGGAACATAGCAGAGAAGTGGGACTGTGAAAGTGAGGGAGTGCAGACTAAAGGAGGAGGTTAGGGCAGGCAAAAGGGTGAGGGAGGGGTGGATGCAGGGGTCCCTGTGGAGAGGAGGTGGGGTAAGAAGGGCAATGCGTAGGTTCCCTGGTAAAGGAAGAAAGCATAGAGGAGGCCAGGAAGTGCAGGGTATAAAGGAGGAAGCAGGTTAGGATAAAGGGTTGTGCCGGATGAGGAAAAAAATGTCAGCCCATTGTGGGGTCCATTCCATCCTCCACTGGGCACACTTTTTCCTCCTCAATGGCCCCTTTCCCCACATTAGGACCCTCCTTTACACACCCCCCTCCACTATTCAGGGCCCTAGTCCCCCTCACATTACCCAGGGCCCACTTTATCCTACATCCCCATGCTTCTCTCGTCCTACCCCCCCACTCACCCAGCTCCCTCCTCTTCTCCACAGTGACCCCTTCATCCAGCCCTACCTTCCCTTTTTGCCTGCCCCGCCTCCTCCTTTATTTACTCTGCACTTCCTCTCCCCCACCTCCACAGTCCTGCCTCTCTGCTTTCTTCCACCCTCCCTTTACCAGGGAACTCATTACATAACCACTGAACCTTTAAGAAGGACTGTGGGTCCCCTCAACTGATTACCCAACTACTCTGTTTTTGTGCCGAAAGAAGGACTCGAACCCAGGCCCCCAGCGCTGTAACGAGGGCTGCTTTCTGTCTTTAACACCCTCAATTTTGGAGTGGCTGGCTCCACCACTGAGAATGAGGGCCTAATCCTGGTCGGAAACGGGCAGAGGTCTGCGCCCTGCGTCCTTCACGCGTCCCTAACGCTCCCAAACGCGACCACAGCCCTTATGGGCACAGCCCTACGTCCGGTGCAGCCTCTATGGTGCAGCCACCCAGGTAGCTTAGGGTTAGGATATGTGCTCTTCAACATAAGCCTGTCCAACCAGGCCCTGGAGAGTGTCACAGCATGCTCTGTAATCCCCTAGTGATGGCGGCCTTGGTGACGATGATCTTGCTGGAATACTGATGCCTTTTTTCCTCCCACAAGCCCCAGAAGCCTAGTGAAATGAAGGGGTGTGCACCTCTCACTGGCCTCTGTTTACCCTCTGGCTAATTGAAATGAGTTCTGGGCTTTCCAGGCAAATGTATCCATTCGGGAGAGAGCTAGGAATAGGAAGGCTCTTTCTGCAGGCTCGGTGGGGAAGAGTCAGAGAGCTACATGCCTGAGGCATCTTTCTTCCTCCTTCGCTCATTGTGTTCCCTAACTTCTAACTCTCTGCCAGGCCCGGCCCTGTTTCTTTTACTGCCAACCCCCCTCGCCCCTCTTCTTCCACCTACTTCCCGCTCTATTATGCCTTCTCCTTTTTTGCTCTCTTCTATGGCCCTTTGAAAAGGAATGCAGGCCTAGCTAAGCCTCATGAAGGAAATCTACCAACAAAAGATGCATTCCTCGCTTATGGGAGGTGCTGTGAGATGAGCAAGAAGGGCTGAAGGGATGATTGGGTTGTTGAGTCGGGAAGCACCAGAGGCGTAGCCAGGATTGTCTAGCAAATGGGGCCTGATGCTAATGTAGTTGGGCCCACTGCACTGACAAAAATATCTGTAAATACCCACACAGCGCTGCTGAGTGGGCATTTACAGATTTTGGGTGGGCCTTGCCCCTAAGGCCCTACCCTGCCTACACCTCTGCTCTCTCCCCCAGGGCAAAGAGTGGGAAAGGCACGCTACAGCAAGAGTCTTTCAAATCTTTCACTTTTGAGAGCAGAGTGTTTACACTTAAAAATCTTGAACAAGCAGCAATACCAAAGCATACAGTAGTAGAGGACAGAAGACTGCCCTGCACATATCAGTACACCCCAATGACAAAGGCAAAGATTTAACTGACCTGCTTAGCTATTAGTGGCTGACACCGCACAATGAGTATCATCTCTCCGTGAAGCAAAACATCCTCTGAATTGGGGTGAAAGATAGATCTAATGTGCCAAAGAAGGCAACATGGAAATTCAGTGTTCTGCCCTCAGAGGAAGGAGGGTCGACAGCCTATGGGTTAATGCACCTACTGCAGCCTCCTATGTGTAGCCTGTAGGCGACACATTCAGTTGCTGGTGAGATGCTGATAAGGTTTGCTTGCTATGCAGGGGCCGTGGGTCACCTCACAGCGCCTCGAGAAGGTGTCCTGTTTGAGTCCCTGTGCAAATATCTTCTGAACCATGACCCGTAGGTTACACTTTTCCCCTCGTTTTTTCCAGTCAGTTGGGGCCAGAGAGACAAGCTTTTCTATGGGCGTTACCAAGGCCAGAGTGCAGAAAGCAAAGGCACAATTGTTAGTAGGAATGCAGGTATTGAAGGGGCATTAGCTGTTGGCTGAAGGCAAAGAGCAATTCATACCTATTTTCAAAAGAAAAAATAAATGTTTTTAAAAAAGAAAAAAAAACATGCCCTGCAGATTCCAGACATTGGACTAGAAATCAGGTCTCCAGCATTCCAAGACCAAGCACTTACCACTTGAGCCACTGGTGGCTGTGCTTCTGAGAGGTGCTTTTGGGCCTGTATATCTTTCTTATGCATGTCCCTGTGAGCATACCCATTTGCATTGTGAAACATGTTCACTGAAGAAAATGAGGATAGAACATCTGGCCCCCCAGCTCCACCAAATACCAGCTAACTGCAGTGGCCTAGAGGTTAAGTGCTTGTTACAGCACTGGGGGCCTGGGTTTGAGTCCTGCTTTCGACACTTAAATGGAATAGTGGGGTAATCTCCTTGTACAGTTGCTGTGGAACATAGCAGAGAAGTGGGACTGTGAAAGTGAGGGAGTGCAGACTAAAGGAGGAGGTAGGGCAGGCAAAAGGGTGAGGGAGGGGTGGATGCAGGGGTCCTTGTGGAGAGGAGGCGGGGTAAGAAGGGCAATGCGTAGGTTTCCTGGTAAAGGAAGGGAGGAAGAAAGCAAAGAGGAGGCCAGGAAGGGCAGGGTATAAAGGAGGAAGCAGGTTAGGATAAAGGGTTGTGCCGGATGAGGAAAAAAATGTCAGCCCATTGTGGGGTCCATTCCATCCTCCACTGCGCACCCTTTTTCCTCCTCAATGGCCCCTTTCCCCACATTAGGACCCTCCTTTACACACCCCCTCCACTATTCAGGGCCATATAACCCCCTCACACTACCCAGGGCCCACTTTATCCTACATCCCCATGCTTCTCTCGTCCTACCCCCCACTCACACAGCTCCCTCCTCTTCTCCACAGTGACCCCTTCATCCAGCCCTACCTTCCCTTTTTGCCTGCCCTGCCTCCTCCTTTATTTACTCTGCACTACCTCTCCCCCACCTCCACAGTCCTGCCTCTCTGCTTTCTTCCACCCTCCCTTTACCATGGAACTCATTACATAACCACTGAACCTTTTAGAAGGACTGTGGGTCCCCTCAACTGATTACCCAACTACTCTGTTTCTGTGCTGAAAGAATGACTCGAACCCAGGCCCCCAGCGCTGTGACGAGGGCTGCTTTCTGTCTTTAACACCCTCAATTTTGGAGTGGCTGGCTCCACCACTGAGAATGAGGGCCTAATCCTGGTCAGAAACGGGCAGAGGTCTGCGCCCTGCGTCCTCCACGCGTCCCTAACGCTCCCAAACGCGACCACAGCCCTTATGGGCACAGCCCTATGTCCGGTGCAGCCTCTATGGTGCAGCCACCCAGGTAGCTTAGGGTTAGGATATGTGCTCTTCAACATAAGCCTGTCCAACCAGGCCCTGGAGAGTGTCACAGCATGCTCTGTGATCCCCTAGTGATGGCGGCCTTGGTGACGATGATCTTGCTGGAATACTGATGCCTTTTTTCCTCCCACAAGCCCCAGAAGCCTAGTGAAATGAAGGGGTGTGCACCTCTCACTGGCCTCTGTTTACCCTCTGGCTAACTGAAATGAGTTCTGGGCTTTCCAGGCAAATGTATCCATTCGGGAGAGAGCTAGGAATAGGAAGGCTCTTTCTGCAGGCTCGGTGGGGAAGAGTCAGAGAGCTACATGCCTGAGGCATCTTTCTTCCTCCTTCGCTCATTGTGTTCCCTAACTTCTAACTCTCTGCCAGGCCTGGCCCTGTTTCTTTTACTGCCAACCCCCCTGACCCCTCGTCTTCCACCTACTTCCCGCTCTATTATGCCTTCTCCTTTTTTGCTCTCTTCTATGGCCCTTTGAAAAGGAATGCAGGCCTAGCTAAGCCTCATGAAGGAAATCTACCAACAAAAGATGCATTCCTCGCTTATGGGAGGTGCTGTGAGATGAGCAAGAAGGGCTGAAGGGATGATTGGGTTGTTGAGTCGGGAAGCACCAGAGGCGTAGCCAAAATTGTCTAGCAAATGGGGCCTGATGCTAATGTAGTTGGGCCCACTGCACTGACAAAGATATCTGTAAATACCCACACAGCGCTGCTGAGTGGGCATTTACAGATTTTGGGTGGGCCTTGCCCCTCAGGCCCTACCCTGCCTACACCTCTGCTCTCTCCCCCAGGGCAAAGAGTGGGAAAGGCACGCTACAGCAAGAGTCTTTCAAAACTTTCACTTTTGAGAGCAGAGTGTTTACACTTAAAAATCTTGAACAAGCAGCAATACCAAAGCATACAGTAGTAGAGGACAGAAGACTGCCCTGCACATATCAGTACACCCCAATGACAAAGGCAAAGATTTAACTGACCTGCTTAGCTATTAGTGGCTGACACCGCACAATGAGTATCATCTCTCCGTGAAGCAAAACATCCTCTGAATTGGGGTGAAAGATAGATCTAATGTGCCAAAGGAAGGCAACATGGAAATTCAGTGTTCTGCCCTCAGAGGAAGGAGGGTCGACAGCCCAATGGGTTAATGCACCTACTGCAGCCTCCTATGTGTAGCCTGTAGGCGACACATTCAGTTGCTGGTGAGATGCTGATAAGGTTTGCTTGCTATGCAGGGGCCGGGGGTCACCTCACAGCGCCTCGAGAGGGTGTCCTGTTTGAGTCCCTGTGCAAATATCTTCTGAACCATGACCCGTAGGTTACACTTTTCCCCTCGTTTTTTCCAGTCAGTTGGGGCCAGAGAGACAAGCTTTTCTATGGGCGTTACCAAGGCCAGAGTGCAGAAAACAAAGGCACAACTGTTAGTAGGAATGCAGGTATTGAAGGGGCATTAGCTGTTGGCTGATGGCACAGAGCAATTCATACCTATGTTCAAAAGAAAAAATAAATGTTTTTAAAAAAGAAAAAAAAAACATGCCTTGCAGATTCCAGACATTGGACTAGAACTCAGGTCTCCAGCATTCCAAGACCAAGCACTTACCACTTGAGCCACTGGTGGCTGTGCTTCTGAGAGGTGCTTTTGGGCGTGTATATCTTTCTTATGCATGTCCCTGTGAGCATACCCATTTGCATTGTGAAACATGTTCACTGAAGAAAATGAGGATAGAACATCTGGCCCCCCAGCTCCACCAAATACCAGCTAACTGCAGTGGCCTAGAGGTTAAGTGCTTGTTACAGCGCTGGGGGCCTGAGTTTGAGTCCTGCTTTCGGCACTTAAATGAAATAGTGGGGTAATCTCCTTGTACAGTTGCTGTGGAACATAGCAGAGAAGTGGGACTGTGAAAGTGAGGGAGTGCAGACTAAAGGAGGAGGTTAGGGCAGGCAAAAGGGTGAGGGAGGGGTGGATGCAGGGGTCCCTGTGGAGAGGAGGTGGGGTAAGAAGGGCAATGCGTAGGTTCCCTGGTAAAGGAAGAAAGCATAGAGGAGGCCAGGAAGTGCAGGGTATAAAGGAGGAAGCAGGTTAGGATAAAGGGTTGTGCCGGATGAGGAAAAAAATGTCAGCCCATTGTGGGGTCCATTCCATCCTCCACTGGGCACACTTTTTCCTCCTCAATGGCCCCTTTCCCCACATTAGGACCCTCCTTTACACACCCCCCTCCACTATTCAGGGCCCTAGTCCCCCTCACATTACCCAGGGCCCACTTTATCCTACATCCCCATGCTTCTCTCGTCCTACCCCCCCACTCACCCAGCTCCCTCCTCTTCTCCACAGTGACCCCTTCATCCAGCCCTACCTTCCCTTTTTGCCTGCCCCGCCTCCTCCTTTATTTACTCTGCACTTCCTCTCCCCCACCTCCACAGTCCTGCCTCTCTGCTTTCTTCCACCCTCCCTTTACCAGGGAACTCATTACATAACCACTGAACCTTTAAGAAGGACTGTGGGTCCCCTCAACTGATTACCCAACTACTCTGTTTTTGTGCCGAAAGAAGGACTCGAACCCAGGCCCCCAGCGCTGTAACGAGGGCTGCTTTCTGTCTTTAACACCCTCAATTTTGGAGTGGCTGGCTCCACCACTGAGAATGAGGGCCTAATCCTGGTCGGAAACGGGCAGAGGTCTGCGCCCTGCGTCCTTCACGCGTCCCTAACGCTCCCAAACGCGACCACAGCCCTTATGGGCACAGCCCTACGTCCGGTGCAGCCTCTATGGTGCAGCCACCCAGGTAGCTTAGGGTTAGGATATGTGCTCTTCAACATAAGCCTGTCCAACCAGGCCCTGGAGAGTGTCACAGCATGCTCTGTAATCCCCTAGTGATGGCGGCCTTGGTGACGATGATCTTGCTGGAATACTGATGCCTTTTTTCCTCCCACAAGCCCCAGAAGCCTAGTGAAATGAAGGGGTGTGCACCTCTCACTGGCCTCTGTTTACCCTCTGGCTAATTGAAATGAGTTCTGGGCTTTCCAGGCAAATGTATCCATTCGGGAGGGAGCTAGGAATAGGAAGGCTCTTTCTGCAGGCTCGGTGGGGAAGAGTCAGAGAGCTACATGCCTGAGGCATCTTTCTTCCTCCTTCGCTCATTGTGTTCCCTAACTTCTAACTCTCTGCCAGGCCCGGCCCTGTTTCTTTTACTGCCAACCCCCCTCACCCCTCTTCTTCCACCTACTTCCCGCTCTATTATGCCTTCTCCTTTTTTGCTCTCTTCTATGGCCCTTTGAAAAGGAATGCAGGCCTAGCTAAGCCTCATGAAGGAAATCTACCAACAAAAGATGCATTCCTCGCTTATGGGAGGTGCTGTGAGATGAGCAAGAAGGGCTGAAGGGATGATTGGGTTGTTGAGTCGGGAAGCACCAGAGGCGTAGCCAGGATTGTCTAGCAAATGGGGCCTGATGCTAATGTAGTTGGGCCCACTGCACTGACAAAAATATCTGTAAATACCCACACAGCGCTGCTGAGTGGGCATTTACAGATTTTGGGTGGGCCTTGCCCCTCAGGCCCTACCCTGCCTACACCTCTGCTCTCTCCCCCAGGGCAAAGAGTGGGAAAGGCACGCTACAGCAAGAGTCTTTCAAATCTTTCACTTTTGAGAGCAGAGTGTTTACACTTAAAAATCTTGAACAAGCAGCAATACCAAAGCATACAGTAGTAGAGGACAGAATACTGCCCTGCACATATCAGTACACCCCAATGACAAAGGCAAAGATTTAACTGACCTGCTTAGCTATTAGTGGCTGACACCGCACAATGAGTATCATCTCTCCGTGAAGCAAAACATCCTCTGAATTGGGGTGAAAGATAGATCTAATGTGCCAAAGAAGGCAACATGGAAATTCAGTGTTCTGCCCTCAGAGGAAGGAGGGTCGACAGCCTATGGGTTAATGCACCTACTGCAGCCTCCTATGTGTAGCCTGTAGGCGACACATTCAGTTGCTGGTGAGATGCTGATAAGGTTTGCTTGCTATGCAGGGGCCGTGGGTCACCTCACAGCGCCTCGAGAAGGTGTCCTGTTTGAGTCCCTGTGCAAATATCTTCTGAACCATGACCCGTAGGTTACACTTTTCCCCTCGTTTTTTCCAGTCAGTTGGGGCCAGAGAGACAAGCTTTTCTATGGGCGTTACCAAGGCCAGAGTGCAGAAAGCAAAGGCACAATTGTTAGTAGGAATGCAGGTATTGAAGGGGCATTAGCTGTTGGCTGAAGGCAAAGAGCAATTCATACCTATTTTCAAAAGAAAAAATAAATGTTTTTAAAAAAGAAAAAAAAACATGCCCTGCAGATTCCAGACATTGGACTAGAAATCAGGTCTCCAGCATTCCAAGACCAAGCACTTACCACTTGAGCCACTGGTGGCTGTGCTTCTGAGAGTTGCTTTTGGGCGTGTATATCTTTCTTATGCATGTCCCTGTGAGCATACCCATTTGCATTGTGAAACATGTTCACTGAAGAAAATGAGGATAGAACATCTGGCCCCCCAGCTCCACCAAATACCAGCTAACTGCAGTGGCCTAGAGGTTAAGTGCTTGTTACAGCGCTTGGGGCCTGGGTTTGAGTCCTGCTTTAGACACTTAAATGGAATAGTGGGGTAATCTCCTTGTACAGTTGCTGTGGAACATAGCAGAGAAGTGGGACTGTGAAAGTGAGGGAGTGCAGACTAAAGGAGGAGGTAGGGCAGGCAAAAGGGTGAGGGAGGGGTGGATGCAGGGGTCCTTGTGGAGAGGAGGCGGGGTAAGAAGGGCAATGCGTAGGTTTCCTGGTAAAGGAAGGGAGGAAGAAAGCAAAGAGGAGGCCAGGAAGGGCAGGGTATAAAGGAGGAAGCAGGTTAGGATAAAGGGTTGTGCCGGATGAGGAAAAAAATGTCAGCCCATTGTGGGGTCCATTCCATCCTCCACTGCGCACCCTTTTTCCTCCTCAATGGCCCCTTTCCCCACATTAGGACCCTCCTTTACACACCCCCTCCACTATTCAGGGCCATATAACCCCCTCACACTACCCAGGGCCCACTTTATCCTACATCCCCATGCTTCTCTCGTCCTACCCCCCACTCACACAGCTCCCTCCTCTTCTCCACAGTGACCCCTTCATCCAGCCCTACCTTCCCTTTTTGCCTGCCCTGCCTCCTCCTTTATTTACTCTGCACTACCTCTCCCCCACCTCCACAGTCCTGCCTCTCTGCTTTCTTCCACCCTCCCTTTACCATGGAACTCATTACATAACCACTGAACCTTTTAGAAGGACTGTGGGTCCCCTCAACTGATTACCCAACTACTCTGTTTCTGTGCCGAAAGAATGACTCGAACCCAGGCCCCCAGCGCTGTGACGAGGGCTGCTTTCTGTCTTTAACACCCTCAATTTTGGAGTGGCTGGCTCCACCACTGAGAATGAGGGCCTAATCCTGGTCAGAAACGGGCAGAGGTCTGCGCCCTGCGTCCTCCACGCGTCCCTAACGCTCCCAAACGCGACCACAGCCCTTATGGGCACAGCCCTATGTCCGGTGCAGCCTCTATGGTGCAGCCACCCAGGTAGCTTAGGGTTAGGATATGTGCTCTTCAACATAAGCCTGTACAACCAGGCCCTGGAGAGTGTCACAGCATGCTCTGTGATCCCCTAGTGATGGCGGCCTTGGTGACGATGATCTTGCTGGAATACTGATGCCTTTTTTCCTCCCACAAGCCCCAGAAGCCTAGTGAAATGAAGGGGTGTGCACCTCTCACTGGCCTCTGTTTACCCTCTGGCTAACTGAAATGAGTTCTGGGCTTTCCAGGCAAATGTATCCATTCGGGAGAGAGCTAGGAATAGGAAGGCTCTTTCTGCAGGCTCGGTGGGGAAGAGTCAGAGAGCTACATGCCTGAGGCATCTTTCTTCCTCCTTCGCTCATTGTGTTCCCTAACTTCTAACTCTCTGCCAGGCCCGGCCCTGTTTCTTTTACTGCCAACCCTCCTGACCCCTCGTCTTCCACCTTCTTCCCGCTCTATTATGCCTTCTCCTTTTTTGCTCTCTTCTATGGCCCTTTGAAAAGGAATGCAGGCCTAGCTAAGCCTCATGAAGGAAATCTGCCAACAAAAGATGCATTCCTCGCTTATGGGAGGTGCTGTGAGATGAGCAAGAAGGGCTGAAGGGATGATTGGGTTGTTGAGTCGGGAAGCACCAGAGGCGTAGCCAGGATTGTCTAGCAAATGGGGCCTGATGCTAATGTAGTTGGGCCCACTGCACTGACAAAGATATCTGTAAATACCCACACAGCGCTGCTGAGTGGGCATTTACAGATTTTGGGTGGGCCTTGCCCCTCAGGCCCTACCCTGCCTACACCTCTGCTCTCTCCCCCAGGGCAAAGAGTGGGAAAGGCACGCTACAGCAAGAGTCTTTCAAATCTTTCACTTTTGAGAGCAGAGTGTTTACACTTAAAAATCTTGAACAAGCAGCAATACCAAAGCATACAGTAGTAGAGGACAGAAGACAGCCCTGCACATATCAGTACACCCCAATGACAAAGGCAAAGATTTAACTGACCTGCTTAGCTATTTGTGGCTGACACCGCACAATGAGTATCATCTCTCCGTAAAGCAAAACATCCTCTGAATTGGGGTGAAAGATAGATCTAATGTGCCAAAGGAAGGCAACATGGAAATTCAGTGTTCTGCCCTCAGAGGAAGGAGGGTCGACAGCCCAATGGGTTAATGCACCTACTGCAGCCTCCTATGTGTAGCCTGTAGGCGACACATTCAGTTGCTGGTGAGATGCTGATAAGGTTTGCTTGCTATGCAGGGGCCGGGGGTCACCTCACAGCGCCTCGAGAAGGTGTCCTGTTTGAGTCCCTGTGCAAATATCTTCTAAACCATGATCCGTAGGTTACACTTTTCCCCTCGTTTTTTCCAGTCAGTTGGGGCCAGAGAGACAAGCTTTTCTATGGGCGTTACCAAGGCCAGAGTGCAGAAAGCAAAGGCACAATTGTTAGTAGGAATGCAGGTATTGAAGGGGCATTAGCTGTTGGCTGAAGGCAAAGAGCAATTCATACCTATTTTCAAAAGAAAAAATAAATGTTTTTAAAAAAGAAAACAAAAACATGCCCTGCAGATTCCAGACATTGGACTAGAAATCAGGTCTCCAGCATTCCAATACCAAGCACTTACCACTTGAGCCACTAGTGGCTGTGCTTCTGAGAGGTGCTTTTGGGCGTGTATATCTTTCTTATGCATGTCCCTGTGAGCATACCCATTTGCATTGTGAAACATGTTCACTGAAGAAAATGAGGATAGAACATCTGGCCCCCCAGCTCCACCAAATACCAGCTAACTGCAGTGGCCTAGAGGTTAAGTGCTTGTTACAGCGCTGGGGGCCTGGGTTTGAGTCCTCCTTTCGGCACTTAAATGGAATAGTGGGGTAATCTCCTTGTACAGTTGCTGTGGAACATAGCAGAGAAGTGGGACTGTGAAAGTGAGGGAGTGCAGACTAAAGGAGGAGGTAGGGCAGGCAAAAGGGTGAGGGAGGGGTGGATGCAGGGGTCCCTGTGGAGAGGAGGCGGGGAAAGAAGGGCAATGCGTAGGTTCCCTGGTAAAGGAAGGGAGGAAGAAAGCATAGAGGAGGCCAGAAAGGGCAGGGTATAAAGGAGGAAGCAGGTTAGGATAAAGGGTTGTGCCAGATGAGGAAAAAAATGTCAGCCCATTGTGGGGTCCATTCCATCCTCCACTGCGCACCCTTTTTCCTCCTCAATGGCCCCTTTCCCCACATTAGGACCCTCCTTTACACACCCCCTCCACTATTCAGGGCCATATTCCCCCTCACACTACCCAGGGCCCACTTTATCCTACATCCCTATGCTTCTCTCGTCCTACCCCCCCACTCACACAGCTCCCTCCTCTTCTCCACAGTGACCCCTTCATCCAGCCCTACCTTCCCTTTTTGCCTGCCCCGCCTCCTCCTTTATTTACTCTGCACTTCCTCTCCCCCACCTCCACAGTCCTGCCTCTCTGCTTTCTTCCACCCTCCCTTTACCAGGGAACTCATTACATAACCACTGAACCTTTTGGAAGGACTGTGGGTCCCCTCAACTGATTACCCAACTACTCTGTTTTTGTGCCGAAAGAAGGACTCGAACCCAGGCCCCCAGCGCTGTAACGAGGGCTGCTTTCTGTCTTTAACACCCTCAATTTTGGAGTGGCTGGCTCCACCACTGAGAATGAGGGCCTAATCCTGGTCGGAAACGGGCAGAGGTCTGCGCCCTCCATCCTCCACGCGTCCCTAACGCTCCCAAACGCGACCACAGCCCTTATGGGCACAGCCCTATGTCCGGTGCAGCCTCTATGGTGCAGCCACCCAGGTAGCTTAGGGTTAGGATATGTGCTCTTCAACATAAGCCTGTCCAACCAGGCCCTGGAGAGTGTCACAGCATGCTCTGTAATCCCCTAGTGATGGCGGCCTTGGTGACGATGATCTTGCTGGAATACTGATGCCTTTTTTCCTCCCGCAAGCCCCAGAAGCCTAGTGAAATGAAGGGGTGTGCACCTCTCACTGGCCTCTGTTTACCCTCTGGCTAACTGAAATGAGTTCTGGGCTTTCCAGGAAAATGTATCCATTCGGGAGAGAGCTAGGAATAGGAAGGCTCTTTCTGCAGGCTCGGTGGGGAAGAGTCAGAGAGCTACATGCCTGAGGCATCTTTCTTCCTCCTTCGCTCATTGTGTTCCCTAACTTCTAACTCTCTGCCAGGCCCGGCCCTGTTTCTTTTACTGCCACCCCCCCTGACCCCTTGTCTTCCACCTACTTCCCGCTCTATTATGCCTTCTCCTTTTTTGCTCTCTTCTATGGCCCTTTGAAAAGGAATGCAGGCCTAGCTAAGCCTCATGAAGGAAATCTACCAACAAAAGATGCATTCCTCGCTTATGGGAGGTGCTGTGAGATGAGCAAGAAGGGCTGAAGGGATGATTGGGTTGTTGAGTCGGGAAGCACCAGAGGCGTAGCCAGGATTGTCTAGCAAATGGGGCCTGATGCTAATGTAGTTGGGCCCACTGCACTGACAAAAATATCTGTAAATACCCACACAGCGCTGCTGAGTGGGCATTTACAGATTTTGGGTGGGCCTTGCCCCTCAGGCCCTACCCTGCCTACACCTCTGCTCTCTCCCCCAGGGCAAAGAGTGGGAAAGGCACACTACAGCAAGGGTCTTTCAAATCTTTCACTTTTGAGAGCAGAGTGTTTACACTTAAAAATCTTGAACAAGCAGCAATACCAAAGCATACAGTAGTAGAGGACAGAAGACTGCCCTGCACATATCAGTACACCCCAATGACAAAGGCAAAGATTTAACTGACCTGCTTAGCTATTAGTGGCTGACACCGCACAATGAGTATCATCTCTCCGTGAAGCAAAACATCCTCTGAATTGGGGTGAAAGATAGATCTAATGTGCCAAAGGAAGGCAACATGGAAATTCAGTGTTCTGCCCTCAGAGGAAGGAGGGTCGACAGCCCAATGGGTTAATGCACCTACTGCAGCCTCCTATGTGTAGCCTGTAGGCGACACATTCAGTTGCTGGTGAGATGCTGATAAGGTTTGCTTGCTATGCAGGGGCCGGGGGTCACCTCACAGCGCCTCGAGAAGGTGTCCTGTTTGAGTCCCTGTGCAAATATCTTCTGAACCATGACCCGTAGGTTACACTTTTCCCCTCGTTTTTTCCAGTCAGTTGGGGCCAGAGAGACAAGCTTTTCTATGGGCGTTACCAAGGCCAGAGTGCAGAAAGCAAAGGCACAATTGTTAGTAGGAATGCAGGTATTGAAGGGGCATTAGCTGTTGGCTGAAGGCAAAGAGCAATTCATACCTATTTTCAAAAGAAAAAATAAATGTTTTTAAAAAAGAAAAAAAAAACATGCCCTGCAGATTCCAGACATTGGACTAGAAATCAAGTCTCCAGCATTCCAAGACCAAGCACTTACCACTTGAGCCACTGGTGGCTGTGCTTCTGAGAGTTGCTTTTGGGCGTGTATATCTTTCTTATGCATGTCCCGGTGAGCATACCCATTTGCATTGTGAAACATGTTCACTGAAGAAAATGAGGATAGAACATCTGGCCCCCCAGCTCCACCAAATACCAGCTAACTGCAGTGGCCTAGAAGTTAAGTGCTTGTTACAGCGCTGGGGGCCTGGGTTTGAGTCCTGCTTTCGGCACTTAAATGGAATAGTGGGGTAATCTCCTTGTACAGTTGCTGTGGAACATAGCAGAGAAGTGGGACTGTGAAAGTGAGGGAGTGCAGACTAAAGGAGGAGGTAGGGCAGGCAAAAGGGTGAGGGAGGGGTGGATGCAGGGGTCCCTGTGGAGAGGAGGCGGGGTAAGAAGGGCAATGCGTAGGTTCCCTGGTAAAGGAAGGGAGGAAGAAAGCAAAGAGGAGGCCAGGAAGTGCAGGGTATAAAGGAGGAAGCAGGTTAGGATAAAGGGTTGTGCCGGATGAGGAAAAAAATGTCAGTCCATTGTGGGGTCCATTCCATCCTCCACTGGGCACCCTTTTTCCTCCTCAATGGCCCCTTTCCCCACATTAGGACCCTCCTTTACACACCCCCCTCCACTATTCAGGGCCCTATTCCCCCTCACACTACCCAGGGCCCACTTTATCCTACATCCCCATGCTTCTCTCGTCCTACCCCCCCACTCACCCAGCTCCCTCCTCTTCTCCACAGTGACCCCTTCATCCAGCCCTACCTTCTCTTTTTGCCTGCCCCGCCTCCTCCTTTATTTACTCTGCACTTCCTCTCCCCCACCTCCACAGTCCTGCCTCTCTGCTTTCTTCCACCCTCCCTTTACCAGGGAACTCATTACATAACCACTGAACCTTTTAGAAGGACTGTGGGTCCCCTCAACTGATTACCCAACTACTCTGTTTTTGTGCCGAAAGAAGGACTCGAACCCAGGCCCCCAGCGCTGTAACAAGGGCTGCTTTCTGTCTTTAACACCCTCAATTTTGGAGTGGCTGGCTCCACCACTGAGAATGAGGGCCTAATCCTGGTCGGAAACGGGCAGAGGTCTGCGCCCTGCGTCCTCCACGCGTCCCTAACGCTCCCAAACGCGACCACAGCCCTTATGGGCACAGCCCTATGTCTGGTGCAGCCTCTATGGTGCAGCCACCCAGGTAGCTTAGGGTTAGGATATGTGCACTTCAACATAAGCCTGTCCAACCAGGCCCTGGAGAGTGTCACAGCATGCTCTGTAATCCCCTAGTGATGGCGGCCTTGGTGACGATGATCTTGCTGGAATACTGATGCCTTTTTTCCTCCCACAAGCCCCAGAAGCCTAGTGAAATGAAGGGGTGTGCACCTCTCACTGGCCTCTGTTTACCCTCTGGCTAACTGAAATGAGTTCTGGGCTTTCCAGGCAAATGTATCCATTCGGGAGAGAGCTAGGAATAGGAAGGCTCTTTCTGCAGGCTCGGTGGGGAAGAGTCAGAGAGCTACATGCCTGAGGCATCTTTCTTCCTCCTTCGCTCATTGTGTTCCCTAACTTCTAACTCTCTGCCAGGCCGGCCCTGTTTCTTTTACTGCCAACCCCCCTTACCCCTCGTCTTCCACCTACTTCCCGCTATTTAAGCCTTCTCCTTTTTTGCTCTCTTCTATGGCCCTTTGAAAAGGAATGCAGGCCTAGCTAAGCCTCATGAAGGAAATCTACCAACAAAAGATGCATTCCTCGCTTATGGGAGGTGCTGTGAGATGAGCAAGAAGTGCTGAAGGGATGATTCGGTTGTTGAGTCGGGAAGCACCAGAGGCGTAGCCAGGATTGTCTAGCAAATGGGGCCTGATGCTAATGTAGTTGGGCCCACTGCACTGACAAAAATATCTGTAAATACCCACACAGCGCTGCTGAGTGGGCATTTACAGATTTTGGGTGGGCCTTGCCCCTCAGGCCCTACCCTGCCTACACCTCTGCTCTCTCCCCCAGGGCAAAGAGTGGGAAAGGCACGCTACAGCAAGAGTCTTTCAAATCTTTCACTTTTGAGAGCAGAGTGTTTACACTTAAAAATCCTGAACAAGCAGCAATACCAAAGCATACAGTAGTAGAGGACAGAAGACTGCCCTGCACATATCAGTACACCCCAATGACAAAGGCAAAGATTTAACTGACCTGCTTAGCTATTAGTGGCTGACACCGCACAATGAGTATCATCTCTCCGTGAAGCAAAACATCCTCTGAATTGGGGTGAAAGATAGATCTAATGTGCCAAAGGAAGGCAACATGGAAATTCAGTGTTCTGCCCTCAGAGGAAGGAGGGTCGACAGCCCAATGGGTTAATGCACCTACTGCAGCCTCCTATGTGTAGCCTGTAGGCGACACCAGGGGAGTTGCTAGGTCTGGAAAAGACACGGGGCTAAGCTGATGTCGGAACTGTTGGGACTGGGGGCTAGCTAGTCTTTTGGCTGTAGCTCCTGAGATTCTATCCGGGGCTTCAACCAAAAGATCAGGGGCTATAGCCCCCTTAGCCCCCCCCCTAGCAATGCCCCTGGGCGACACATTCAGTTGCTGGTGAGATGCTGATAAGGTTTGCTTGCTATGCAGGGGCCGGGGGTCACCTCACAGCGCCTCGAGAAGGTGTCCTGTTTGAGTCCCTGTGCAAATATCTTCTGAACCATGACCCGTAGGTTACACTTTTCCCCTAGTTTTTTCCAGTCAGTTGGGGCCAGAGAGGCAAGCTTTTCTATGGGCGTTACCAAGGCCAGAGTGCAGAAAGCAAAGGCACAATTGTTAGTAGGAATGCAGGTATTGAAGGGGCATTAGCTGTTGGCTGAAGGCACAGAGCAATTCATACCTATTTTCAAAAGAAAAAAATAAATGTTTTTAAAAGGAAAAAAAAAACATGCCCTGCAGATTCTAGACATTGGACTAGAAATCAGGTCTCCAGCATTCCAAGACCAAGCACTTACCACTTGAGCCACTGGTGGCTGTGCTTCTGAGAGTTGCTTTTGGGCGTGTATATCTTTCTTATGCATGTCCCTGTGAGAATACCCATTTGCATTGTGAAACATGTTCACTGAAGAAAATGAGGATAGAACATCTGGCCCCCCAGCTCCACCAAATACCAGCTAACTGCAGTGGCCTAGAGGTTAAGTGCTGGTTACAGCGCTGGGGGCCTGGGTTTGAGTCCTGCTTTCGGCACTTAAATGGAATAGTGGGGTAATCTCCTTGTACAGTTGATGTGGAACATAGCAGAGAAGTGGGACTGTGAAAGTGAGGGAGTGCAGACTAAAGGAGGAGGTAGGGCAGGCAAGAGGGAGGGGTGGATGCAGGGGTCCCTGTGGAGAGGAGGCGGGGTAAGAAGGGCAATGCGTAGGTTCCCTGGTAAAGGAAGGGAGGAAGAAAGCATAGAGGAGGCCAGGAAGTGCAGGGTATAAAGGAAGAAGCAGGTTAGGATAAAGGGTTGTGCCGGATGAGGAAAAAAATGTCAGCCCATTGTGGGGTCCATTCCATCCTCCACTGGGCACCCTTTTACCTCCTCAATGGCCCCTTTCCCCACATTAGGACCCTCCTTTACACACCCCCCTCCACTATTCAGGGCCCTATTCCCCCTCACACTACCCAGGGCCCACTTTATCCTACATCCCCATGCTTCTCTGGTCCTACCCCCCCACTCACCCAGCTCCCTCCTCTTCTCCACAGTGACCCCTTCATCCAGCCCTACCTTCCCTTTTTGCCTGCCCCGCCTCCTCCTTTATTTACTCTGCACTTCCTCTCCCCCACCTCCACAGTCCTGCCTCTCTGCTTTCTTCCACCCTCCCTTTACCAGGGAACTCATTACATAACCACTGAACCTTTTAGAAGGACTGTGGGTCCCCTCAACTGATTACCCAACTACTCTGTTTCTCTGCCGAAAGAAGGACTCGAACCCAGGCCTCCAGCGCTGTAACGAGGGCTGCTTTCTGTCTTTAACACCCTCAATTTTGGAGTGGCTGGCTCCACCACTGAGAATGAGGGCCTAATCCTGGTCGGAAACGGGCAGAGGTCTGCGCCCTGCGTCCTTCACGCGTCCCTAACGCTCCCAAACGCGACCACAGCCCTTATGGGCACAGCCCTATGTCCGGTGCAGCCTCTATGGTGCAGCCACCCAGGTAGCTTAGGGTTAGGATATGTGCTCTTCAACATAAGCCTGTCCAACCAGGCCCTGGAGAGTGTCACAGCATGCTCTGTGATCCCCTAGTGATGGCGGCCTTGGTGACGATGATCTTGCTGGAATACTGATGCCTTTTTTCCTCCCACAAGCCCCAGAAGCCTAGTGAAATGAAGGGGTGTGCACCTCTCACTGGCCTCTGTTTACCCTCTGGCTAACTGAAATGAGTTCTGGGCTTTCCAGGCAAATGTATCCATTCGGGAGAGAGCTAGGAATAGGAAGACTCTTTCTGCAGGCTCGGTGGGGAAGAGTCAGAGAGCTACATGCCTGAGGCATCTTTCTTCCTCCTTCGCTCATTGTGTTCCCTAACTTCTAACTCTCTGCCAGGCCCGGCCCTGTTTTTTTTACTGCCAACCCCCCTGGCCCCTCTTCTTCCACCTACTTCCCGCTCTATTATGCCTTCTCCTTTTTTGCTCTCTTCTATGGCCCTTTGAAAAGGAATGCAGGCCTAGCTAAGCCTCATGAAGGAAATCTACCAACAAAAGATGCATTCCTCGCTTATGGGAGGTGCTGTGAGATGAGCAAGAAGGGCTGAAGGGATGATTGGGTTGTTGAGTCGGGAAGCACCAGAGGCGTAGCCAGGATTGTCTAGCAAATGGGGCCTGATGCTAATGTAGTTGGGCCCACTGCACTGACAAAAATATCTGTAAATACCCACACAGCGCTGCTGAGTGGGCATTTACAGATTTTGGGTGGGCCTTGCCCCTCAGGCCCTACCCTGCCTACACCTCTGCTCTCTCCCCCAGGGCAAAGAGTGGGAAAGGCACGCTACAGCAAGAGTCTTTCAAATCTTTCACTTTTGAGAGCAGAGTGTTTACACTTAAAAATCTTGAACAAGCAGCAATACCAAAGCATACAGTAGTAGAGGACAGAAGACTGCCCTGCACATATCAGTACACCCCAATGACAAAGGCAAAGATTTAACTGACCTGCTTAGCTATTAGTGGCTGACACCGCACAATGAGTATCATCTCTCTGTGAAGCAAAACATCCTCTGAATTGGGGTGAAAGATAGATCTAATGTGACAAAGGAAGGCAACATGGAAATTCAGTGTTCTGCCCTCAGAGGAAGGAGGGTCGACAGCCCAATGGGTTAATGCACCTACTGCAGCCTCCTATGCGTAGCCTGTAGGCGACACATTCAGTTGCTGGTGAGATGCTGATAAGGTTTGCTTGCTATGCAGGGGCCGGGGGTCACCTCACAGCGCCTCGAGAAGGTGTCCTGTTTGAGTCCCTGTGCAAATATCTTCTGAACCATGACCCGTAGGTTACACTTTTCCCCTAGTTTTTTCCAGTCAGTTGGGGCCAGAGAGACAAGCTTTTCTATGGGCGTTACCAAGGCCAGAGTGCAGAAAGCAAAGGCACAATTGTTAGTAGGAATGCAGGTATTGAAGGGGCATTAGCTGTTGGCTGAAGGCACAGAGCAATTCATACCTATTTTCAAAAGAAAAAAATAAATGTTTTTAAAAAAGAAAAAAAAAAACATGCCCTGCAGATTCCAGACATTGGACTAGAAATCAGGTCTCCAGCATTCCAAGACCAAGCACTTACCACTTGAGCCACTGGTGGCTGTGCTTCTGAGAGTTGCTTTTGGGCGTGTATACCTTTCTTATGCATGTCCCGGTGAGCATACCCATTTGCATTGTGAAACATGTTCACTGAAGAAAATGAGGATAGAACATCTGGCCCCCCAGCTCCACCAAATACCAGCTCACTGCAGTGGCCTAGAGGTTGAAAGGAAGCGCCCCCAATTTCAGCACGATCCTCCCCGCAATGAGAGACAATAAGGGACTCTCCCGTAGTGGGAATAAGACCAAGACAGAGTGCGGGTGAGCGTAAGTGGGAGTTTATCCAAAGAATAGGGCATGCAAAGAACTCTGCAACCTCCGAGAGCGCTCTGTTCGACAATAGCAAAGACAGGCGTATTTCTAATACAAAAAACGTCATCAGAACCTACACACTATAGGGGGCACAAGTTAATTGGGATTGGGTGGCGTCGACTAACTATAGGTGTTGCTGCAGCGTGGTTGGTCTTGGTGTGAGGACGTCACTGGTCAGCCTCGTGGGTTGGGTTGGGCCTGGCAGGCCAGCTTGAGGTCATCCGAGCGGTGTTGGTATGCTGGGGCAGCCTGTGACAAAGATGAATACCTTTCCTGACTCGTTTGCCCTAGGCCATGCACACTGCAGTTATTCAAGAAACGACATCTAAGTTCATCAATAAATCGCTCAGCAGTTTGTCTTATAGAATAAACGCAACACATGAGGAATGCACCTCGTGAGAGGTCCGGTGGTTGTCGGTTGGGGTGAGATTTACCTGTGTCCTATTGACCGGTATTTTAGGTCGAGGGGCTGGGCTCTGGGGCCTGAGCCGAATGATACATGTCTGTCTGCCGCGTTAGAAGTTATTATATAAATGGGTCTCTGTGTCTTGTCCCAGTGATGGGGGTCGTCTTTGCACGGGGTCATGATTCTTGGGGTGGTCTAGGGAAGGGTTGTGGAATTTACGAGAGGGTGCTGGTAGTCAAACGTGGGTTTATTACCGTGCTGTAAATAACACAGGTGGCGGGCTGTGGCCTTGGGTGCGGTACCGGGGCCTCTGACTCTCTGAAGCGGCTCCAGCTTGGTTGGGGGAGGTGAGGGAGCGCGGCACAGGCCTTAGCTTCCTTATCTGGCAGGCTTGGTAGGGTGGGAGGGAGAATGGCCTTGCATATATTCACAAAGGTTTTTTCCTCGTGCGTTGCTAACTTTTGAATGCAGAACTTTTATAATGTTCCGCCTTATTTTGATGTTATTTAAACACACATATATATTTCAATTTCGCTACACATTTCTTTAATACAGTCGGTCCGAGTACCTTTTCGTTACCTAACATTATATTTACTACATGGTGTGATTATTTTATGTACATTAAACTTTACACGAGGTAGTTCTAGGTTATGGCCTACAGAAATTGATGCTCGCTGCTTTAGGTGATTAAGAAAACATATATGAGTTCAGGTTTCTACATAAAATTGTAAGAACACTTATACAGATAAAGGCTATACATTTGGTCGACATCTTTCTCTGTGGTTATAGCAGCACTAGTCCAGACCTGGGGTGGTATCATGTAACGTTACATCTTTATGGTTTATTCACAGTTTACAGGATCTGTTTAAACAGAGGTAGTTCGTTAATACCAATACTTGAATTATTTTCTACTTTCTTCAGATAGTGATGCTTCAGCTTTTTTCCCGTCACCCCGGCCTCGCGGACCAGGTCATGCGGGGTGCAATATTACATTGTGAACGATAAAATGTTACAGTGTTAGCATCTCGGGTTAGCTCATACCCGACTTTCTCATGGGAACGTGCTCGCAGCGGATCTACCAGGGCTACTGCGGCGGCGGAGATGCATGAAAGGCCCTCCAAAGGTGGGGGCCTCGTTACAGTGTGCTGAACTCACGCCATGTTTGCTAAACAAGATGGCTTCTAGGCCTAACTGAATTTTGGTATATGCAGGGAACGGATATGTGTGGGCAATGTCGTCGGCGGGTGACCCCTCCTCCACCTGGGCCCGGGTGGCATGAGGGGACGGCCACCGAGTCATGGTCCTCACCTGGGGAGAAGGCTGCAGGTGAGGAGGGCCTCGCGGCCAGTCCTCCCCTACATTTCCCCCCTTTCGTTACTAAAGTAACGAATTCTTTAGCTCTTCTAATCTTCTACATTCTTGCTCCTCTATCACTGCGTCATCCCATGCAGGTGTTCCTTTTCTAGGCATCCAGGCTCTGCATACCCCCCTCAAGCTCTCACCTCTTCTAGCATACTCATCTGGGGTACATGTTAAATATATACAGTCACCAGTTTCTTCCAAGTCTACCCAGACCTCCTCATACCATTCCAGTTCCACATCTCGGGGTTCTTTGATAGTGGTGTGCCATAGTTTATCTACTATGTACTTATCACGGCACATAGGCACTAACTGGTATCTGGGAGTGTTATCTGTTCCTGTCTGTACATGTACTTCTTGTGTCGCCTTAATTGTACCACCAGAGTTGCCCATTGTCACCATCATCATCGCACCGTTAGGGACTGCGTTAGCACAACATCGGAGGCCCACCTGGCACAGGCAGAACACCACGAGGAGGACCACCACAACTGGTATCAAGAACTTCATCGCCATTCCAAGCCATGAGGGAACCCAGGAGAAGATATTGTCGAACCATGAGCTATCTTTAGCCCCACCTTCCAGCTTCATCTTCTCTCCCAGGTTATGTACTGCTTCAATGACGTGGGACAGGGACCCATTTTCTGCGTCTTCAGAAGGTACGAACGTGCAGCACGCACTTCCTATTTTTCGGCAAACACCTCCATCGATTGCTGTTAGCAGGTCCAGAACATACCTGTTCTGCATGGTCATTAGTCGCAGAGCTCGTAGTTCCACCTTTATTATGTTGAACCCTTCTTCAGTGTCATTGGCCAGCTGAATCAGTTCCCACCGTGTGATCTGGAGCCATTTTGCATTTGCTCTTGCTTGGACACTTGAAACTAGTGAGGCAAAAAATGTTTCCACGGAGCTGAACAGGCGATACCTGTCTGGGATCTGTGCCAATAAATCGGATGATGCTTGTGATATGTAGTTTGATGCTCGCTTGTTCCGTGATAGCTCCTCTTCTTTCCCTCCGGAGGACAGGAC
Organism: Ambystoma mexicanum; assembly: GCF_040938575.1. Lineage (NCBI taxonomy): Eukaryota > Metazoa > Chordata > Amphibia > Caudata > Ambystomatidae > Ambystoma > Ambystoma mexicanum. The sequence goes on from NC_090924.1 coordinate 279,536,446, forward strand.
ATAGAGGTGCGCTTCTGCAGTGGGAGACGTCGCATCCTTGTTCATGTTTCCTTGCGTCCTTTTATTTTCGTCGACGTGACTTTCTGGAATCACCATTAGGGCCGAATGCAAAGTGGCCATTGAGCAGCTGCCACTCCAGGCCTGGGGAAGGTGCAAGTAAGCCTGATTCCCGCATACCCAGTATGTGTCCATTAGTGCTGCTGTTCCTTTTTTCATGTCTGGGATGGTGAGAGTTTTGTTACAGTTTTTGTTCGCTCCCATTGCCACTTTTCCTTCTCCCTTGAAACATAGTTCGTTTTGTATTTCACTTTGTAGCTTGAAGGGTTTCTCCATCGCTGTTACCCATGTTAGTTTAGAGATGTGTTCTTTCCATATTGGTAAGCACGTTTTTTCCATCCACCGCAGCTTGTCTGGTTGGACACCTCCCAGTGCTTCCGCTTTGCACAGTACTTCTTCATCTTTCCATTTGTTTTCGAAAAACAGCGTCCCTTGTATTGCAAAGAAAGGTTCTTTAAGACAGACCACTCCAGACGCTTTTGAATAGCACGTTTTGTTGTCCTGTATCATTTTGAAAGAGACATCGTGTGCTTGAAAGGTGTTCTTTATTCTACACAGTGTGAGATGAAGGAGACATTGGGCATCCACAATGGGCAATTCTCTTGGCAACAACACTTTGGGTGTACCTGATGCATGGGGGATGAGCGAACAGACATAGCAGCTTTCATTGGTTGTCTGTTTAGCTGTTGTACTCATATCTGCATACCATTTATTTGCTTGGTGGGGGTGTCGTGGGTCTTCCATCTTGTCTAATCCTAACCCATAATACTCATCATACCCCCTCCTGCTTGTCTCTCTTCTTCGCCTACTTCTCTCCTCCCTCCTATACCTTTTAGTTTTGATAGGTGAAAGAATAGGCCCCCCTTTCTCATTCCCTCCCCCCTTTTCCAATTCCTCATATAGGAACTTGTGTTCTGTCATCGTAATTACTTTTCCATTTTCCTCAATAAACAACAAATCGCTGTTTTGTATCGGGGCGGGAAGGGTAGTGGGGCTGTTATATATTTCAGGTAGGGACATTGTGTCATTTTTCATATCTTTATCTCTTGATTGTAACGGGGCAGCAGTGGGTGGTGCAGTATAGTAACCCCATACAAGGTATGATCCATCCCAGACCAAAAAATCACCTTCTTTAATATTCATATTTGTAATTGAATTTGTGCCAGGGGCAAGGGTGGTGTTACTCCCCCCTCCACCCACCTCGAAAATGGACATACAACCACAATCATGTAGCGAGCCCCGTTACATCTTTCTCCCATGTCTACATAATCAATGTGGAGCTCTCTGAATGGGCCATTTGGTTTTGGTATCGTTCCTCTCAGTGTGCGCAATGTCATACCTGAGTTGTAAATCTGACATGTCGTGCATTCTAAAGCCAGCCTTGTGATGTGTTCATGGAGGCAAGGTGCAAACCAATCTTCTTGTATGTCCGCCATTATGTGTTGCTTTGCGTTATGTGCGGGAAAGTGTAGTTGTTGAAATGCTATTTCTAACAATGTAACTGGCATTACCGCTTTTCCTGAACTTTTTTGTCGCCACAATAAATCAGTCGGCGATTTGCTGCATCCCCTCTTCGTCCACAGCAATTTTTCTTCTGCACTAGCTCCCTCTTGCAGCTCTATTATTTCCTGTGTGGGCATCATGTTGTATCCTGTGGGGACCTCTTGGCTTGCTGTGTGGTGCAACATGTACTCTCCTACTACACCTTTCTGTAAATACGAAGCTTCTTTGGCAGCGGCGTCTGCTGCCGCGTTCCCCAAAGATATAAAATCTGTATTTGTGGTGTGGGCTTGGCATTTTACGATGGCCACTGCCGTGGGCTCTTGCAGGGCCTCAATCAGTTCTTTCAATAATTCTGCATGTTGAACTGGTGTTCCATCTGCTCGTCGAAACCCTCTCCGCCCCCACCGTGCCAACCCGCCGTGTACTGTTGTTGTCATGTATGCTGAGTCGGTATATATTGTCACTGCGCACCCCTTGGCGGCATGCAAGGCTTCTATTAGCGCTATTAGTTCTGCTGCTTGGGCTGAATAGTGTGATGGGAGGCGGTGTTGCACTAGTGTCTCGTATTCATCTTCCTCTAATCGTACAACTGCCATACCCACATGTTTCTCTCCTGTCTCCATGTCTATTGATGCTGACCCGTCCACGAAATACACCTCTCCCTCGTTCAGGGCATTCTCAAAAATCACTTGATCCTGACCTTCGTCACCTGTGTACGTAGCGCAGTTATGGTTCTGCATGTCCTCTACGGTGCACGCCTCTGTGATGAATGTGGCCGGGTTCACTGTTTTACATCTTACTATGTGGATGTTTGCGCTGGACAGTATTATTTCATATGCTGTGGCGCGCTGTGTCGTCAATGTGCTCTTTGATCGCTCTAATATTGCAAAGAGTGAGTGTTCCACAAACAGTGTCACAGGACAGCCCATCACTATCGTGGCACTTTTCTCAATCGCGAACGCGGCTGCAGCTAGGGATTGCTCGCACGCGAAATGACCTTGCATTACTGCGTCTAGGGTGCCACTATAGTAAGCCAGTGGTTTGTGCCCTAACGATGTCTTTTGTGTCAGTACTGCTGTCATCAGTGTTCCTTTGCAGTGTGAAAATAAGAAGAATTCGCGCCCATAATCTGGATTTGCCAGTACTGGAGCGCTTGATATCAGCTCTTTTAGTGAGTTAAATGCTGTGTTCATCTCTTCTGTCCATTCTATGGCTTTGTTTTCCTGCTGTGCCTCTTTTAGTGCCTGTAACAAGGGCCTTGTGTATGCTGCATAATCCAATATCCATGCTCGGCAATAGTTGCACATACCCAGAAATTTCTGCATCTCTTTTACTGTTTTGGGCTCCCCAACTGCTCTAATCGCCTGTGCCCTGTCTGGTATGATCCGCTTGCCATCCTTTGATATCAGCTGTCCCAAGTATAGGACCTCTGTCAGACAGTATTGTAACTTCCCCTTGTCCACCTTGTACCCTTTATTGGCCAATAATGTCAGGAGTGTTATTGAGTCCTTTCTGCACTCTTCCTCAGTTTGTGCACAAATCAATAAATCATCAACGTATTTAATCACTGTGCTTTCTACAGACAAATTCCCCAGATCTTCATGTAGTACCCTGTTGAATATGCTTGGGCTCTCGCAATATCCTTGTGGTAGTCTGCAGTGTTCGAACCTCCTCCCCCCTAGTGTAAACGCTGTTAAGTACCTGCTCTCTTCTGCTAAGGGAATCGAGAAAAATGCATTTTTTAAGTCAATAACTGTGAAGTGGGATGCCGTTTTCGGAATGTTGCACAGTATTGTCGCCGGGTTCGGAACTAAAGGGAACTCCTTCTGAATCACATCATTGAGTGGGCGTAAATCCTGTATCATCCTCCATGAACCTCCCTTCGCCTTTTTAATCGGGTAAATGCATGTGTTGCATGGGGAGTTTGAGGGCACTATTATTCCTTGTGCTAGCAGTGCATCTAGTGTCTCTCTGATCCCTTCTTCTGCTTCGCGTGACAGTGGATATTGTTTTACCCGGGGTAGAATTGCTCCCGGTTTCAGTTTTATTACCACAGGCTGAACCCCATGTAATAACCCCACATCATGGGGGCCATTTGTCCATATGTTAGTGGGTACTAACCTCATGTCGTCATCAAAAAAGGCATGTGGTGCTCCTACTACTGCCATTAATTCAACTTGAGTTTTTCTGGCTGTAACTACAATGTCACACGGCATTGCTAGTTCCATCACTATTTCGCCATCTGTCTCAGTGTCAGAAAATAGCTCCTCGTCCGAGAGCTCCCTCAGTGGGATATTTGCATTTGTACACAGTACTGTCCGCCACTCACATCCTTCCATGTCAACGCCAATCACACATATTCTGTTTGCTGACACGTGTACTGCGTGTAAATCCAACGATAGCACTGACCCGGGAGCAGTGTCGGGGCTTGCTATGGGGCGGAAGAGGAACTCGGCTGGAATCCTCCAATCCATCCTTTTTAGTTCTGGTACTATGAGAGCCAATGTTCTCATGCCCTCAACAAACATCTCCTCGTTTCTTGGTAACCCTCTGATCTCTTGCATGATTGTGTGGCCGTGTATTACTGCTAATATGCGGAGGGGGCATATGCCTGGCGTCGAACATACGATACCGCTCCCGGTGAATGATATTGTCATATTTAGTTTGCTTAAGAGATCTCTCCCCAGCAAATTAATGGGAGAGTGTTCATAGTACAGTAAGGGTGCTTTCACTGTTTTACCCCCCACTGTCACATCCAATGCCTCTGTGTAAGGAACTTCAATTACAGCCCCAGAGAACCCCTGCGTCTCTAACGTTCTATTAGATAACGGGAACCGGCCCTCTCTAATGCATTATTTCTCCGCTCCCGAATCCACCATGAATATGAACTGCTTGTCTCCTATCTGCGCTCCTATCAATGGTTCCTCTGATGCATTGTGGGTCGTAGATAGTACTGGACACGCAAGTGCTCTCTGTGGGCTGTCCTATGCGGGGTGTCTCATTGCCCCCCCTTGATCAAAAATGTTCCCCGAAACTACTGACACCCCGCTGTAAGGTGCGGGAGCAGGCGCTCCGTTAGCTACTGTGGCGAAAGTGTTACCTGGCGTGTATTGCATATTGTCATTATTCTGTGGGTGGTTTTGTGTTCTGTACTGATGTCCGTTTAGTTGTGCGTTACTTCTTTGTCCTACATTTTCTGGTTGTTGGTATTGTCCCATGGGGAGGCCGTAGGGGCTTCCTGGGTGGGGGTGACCGTACTGTTCTGTCTCCTGGAACCCGTTGTTTTGTCTGCTCCTGCACTCTCTTGAGTAGTGCCCCCATCTCCCACAATTCCAGCAGCTCCCCTGTGGACCTCTGGGACCCTGCCACCCATTTCCTCCCATTCCTCCATACCCTTGTCCTCCTCTTCGGCCCCTGTACCCACCTCTTCCCCCTCTTGGGGCCCACTCTTGCCACGTTGGACCTCCGTTCTGCTCCTGCTCAGTCCACTGTCGTTGTCCTTGTTCTGCCCAATTTGCTGCTATTCTTCCTTGTATTGCTATTTGCCCCTCCTCTCCTTCGTCTCCCTCCCTCATGAGTGGGAGCCCTGCTACCGCTGCTGCAACCTTCACCAGTTTTGATTGTACCAACTTCGCCTCGTCTGCCAACCTTTTCTGTGCTACTTCCCTCTCTCTCTCTTTGATCCTTTTGCAATGGTGCACTATTATACTTTGGATCTCTGGCCACCCCTTTGCCTCAACGCCCGCTATTTTATCGAGTGCCTTCTGCACCTCTTTTGGGAGCCCTCTCTTAATGATAAAATAAAATAGAGATGTGGATTGGTGCCAGGGCGTGCCCGTTTCCGCTCTCCACATCTCCTGCACCCGGAGAATGTAATCCATAGCATCCTCCCCGTCATTCATTGTACATTGCATTACTGACTGTAAATCAGGGGTATCTGGGAATGTCTCCCGCAGTGCGTCCCACACCCTTGCTCGTACTGTATTAAAGGAAGCCCCATCATGGCGATCACAGTCCAACGTCACGGCCGGGAAACCAGCCTTTGCCCATACTCTGTCCGCTTGATCTCCTACTGCGGTTACTAGTAGGCTTTTCACATCGCCTACTGCCAACGGTATGCCGGCGGTGTGTTTCTCAAATGCATATATCCACTTGCTCGCCCCTCCTGACAGCTGGGGCAATAATTTCATTAAATTAGCCTTATCCATCTGAGCCCATGGTATATAGTTTGGTCTCCCCCCCCCTCTGTGTATCAATGGAAGTTGTAACTTCCCTTTTGCCGTTGCACCCTCCCTTTCCTTAGTCGCTGCTGACTCCAATGACGCCATCTTCCCCACCCTATTTCTTAGTCGTCCCATCCATTCGTCGTCTATAGTCCCTAGCGAACATGCACCGTCCACCTCCTCGCTTTCCCCTCCTACTGCCATACTCAACCTATCACTCTCATCCAACCCTCCTCTGACATCACATAACAAGTCCTCTCTGATCCCTCTCTCTCGTGATACATCACCAATGCTCCCTTCTACTGCTCCTACCTCTATTATTCTTGTCGGCTCTTCCTCAATTCTGAACAGTATCTCCCCCTTTTTCCATCCTTCCTCAATTTGTCTACTTTCGCTCGACGCTCTAGACGTGCGTCCTGATTGTGTAGGGGCGCACGCCGTGCGCTCACATGTGTCTTTTATTCTTGAGAGTTCATCCCTTGCCACAGTAAGCCTCGACTCTAAGTCACTCGTTAGCTTCTCTATATCCACCCTCTGTGTGCTTCCCTGGGCGCGCTCTCTGGTGCTTTCGTATGGCGGGGGGGCTGTTGGTCTTTGTGGTGTACCAGTTGTGGGGGGAGGCACATAAGTAGGGTCACTATATCCTGCTGCGGGGGCTGGTTTAGGCAATATCGGGTACAAACTAATCACCTCCGCAGGTGGTTCTGTACGTAGCTGTTCCTTTTCCTCTCTTGGAATCATCAGTGGATTATCTGTGGTGGAAGGTAGATCAATATTTGGTGCCGGAGCTTTGGGTGGGGGTACTTCCTCAAACAATCTCCAGAGGTCTAATATCTCCTTCCTATTTTGCCATTGTTTCCCCTTATACTTGAGGCTAATGCATGCTCGTACCATATCAAGAACGCTTTTGTCAAAAGACCCTCCCTCGGGCCAAATCTGGGGCAGACCCTCCCCTTTCAATTCTGTTACCCATTGATCGTGATATTTATTTATTCGTTCAGCGTATCCCGGTAAGCTCTTACAAATATGTGACAAGGGAGTTTCGGCCCCCATCCTCTAAATCACTAACACAGCCGTGTCCACCTTCTTTTACTTTTAGTTAGGTGTAGATATGTGTATGTATACCTTTATGGCACAGACAAGAGCGGACGTCTCAAAAATTATCACCCAACTTTATTCACTGCGCAAATCCTTTCTCACTCACCATAGCTCATCTCCTTCCCATTCCCATACACTCTCATGTGATTTCACTTGCAACTGATCAATTACTAGTTATGGTCAACACTCTCTGGCACCACCTCGCGGTCAACCGGTCCTCTCCAACACTCACACGGTGCGCGCACCCTTCACAATGCTTTTCCACTCACACCTCGTCTTTTTTCCTCCCTTTCCTCCCTGGCCAGCTGTCCCTGTCTTTCTGCTAAGGTTACTATGTTCACGTCTGTACGTGCCACTACTTAATCCCCACTCCTAAAAATGTGCTCCCTATTTTATAGTTCTTCTACAAGTATATTTACCTTATACCCTTTTCGCTTTCTCCCCCTGCCCCGTGGAATGGAAAAAAGAAATAGAGAGAGTAGCAATCACTAAAAAATATTCCCGGTGTCTCCTTTTGCCAGACACCAATAACTTATTTCTTACTTCTTCATATATTCCCAGTACTAGTTTAGATAGCACTATGCGGCGCCGCCTTCCACCCCCTTTCGGAGCTAGGTTTCCGTCACTTCTACCACTTCACTTATTTCTCACTCCTAATGGCCATATGCAAAGAAAAGATAAAGAAAGTTTCAAGACCCGTCTTTAGTAGACCCCCGTTATTCTTCTCCTCTACCTGTCCCCGTTCTTCTGTTCACAATTTCCCCTCCCTTCCCCTTTACGATCGCTCGCACTCAGTACTCACGTGCCCGTCTTGAACCGATAGTCTCCGAAACTGGGTCCGTCCAGGCAGTGTCACCGGTAACTCAACGGTCAGCCCCTGGCTCCGGCGAGCGGCACTCAAAGGGGATTTTTTTCCAATCGGGATCCCGTACCCTTTCTCATTGAGTGCGCACTTCTTATTGTGCCGGTCGCCGTTGGCGGGCAGCCTCCCGGAGTCGGCTCACCGTGCGTATCCCTTCTCGACCGGAGATTCTCGTGCCACAAGGGGGTCGTTAAAAAGGAGTTAGGAAAAATAATTTGGAGATATCACGCTATCGGGGTCACCACTGAAAGGAAGCGCCCCCAATTTCAGCACGATCCTCCCCGCAATGAGAGACAATAAGGGACTCTCCCGTAGTGGGAATAAGACCAAGACAGAGTGCGGGTGAGCGTAAGTGGGAGTTTATCCAAAGAATAGGGCATGCAAAGAACTCTGCAACCTCCGAGAGCGCTCTGTCCGACAATAGCAAAGACAGGCGTATTTCTAATACAAAAAACGTCATCAGAACCTACACACTATAGGGGGCACAAGTTAATTGGGATTGGGTGGCGTCGACTAACTATAGGTGTTGCTGCAGCGTGGTTGGTCTTGGTGTGAGGACGTCACTGGTCAGCCTCGTGGGTTGGGTTGGGCCTGGCAGGCCAGCTTGAGGTCATCCGAGCGGTGTTGGTATGCTGGGGCAGCCTGTGACAAAGATGAATACCTTTCCTGACTCGTTTGCCCTAGGCCATGCACACTGCAGTTATTCAAGAAACGACATCTAAGTTCATCAATAAATCGCTCAGCAGTTTGTCTTATAGAATAAACGCAACACATGAGGAATGCACCTCGTGAGAGGTCCAGTGGTTGTCGGTTGGGGTGAGATTTACCTGTGTCCTATTGACCGGTATTTTAGGTCGAGGGGCTGGGCTCTGGGGCCTGAGCCGAATGATACATGTCTGTCTGCCGCGTTAGAAGTTATTATATAAATGGGTCTCTGTGTCTTGTCCCAGTGATGGGGGTCGTCTTTGCACGGGGTCATGATTCTTGGGGTGGTCTAGGGGGAGGGTTGTGGAATTTACGAGAGGGTGCTGGTAGTCAAACGTGGGTTTATTACCGTGCTGTAAATAACACAGGTGGCGGGCTGTGGCCTTGGGTGCGGTACCGGGGCCTCTGACTCTCTGAAGCGGCTCCAGCTTGGTTGGGGGAGGTGAGGGAGCGCGGCACAGGCCTTAGCTTCCTTATCTGGCAGGCTTGGTAGGGTGGGAGGGAGAATGGCCTTGCATATATTCACAAAGGTTTTTTCCTCGTGCGTTGCTAACTTTTGAATGCAGAACTTTTATAATGTTCCGCCTTATTTTGATGTTATTTAAACACACATATATATTTCAATTTCGCTACACATTTCTTTAATACAGTCGGTCCGAGTACCTTTTCGTTACCTAACATTATATTTACTACATGGTGTGATTATTTTATGTACATTAAACTTTACACGAGGTAGTTCTAGGTTATGGCCTACAGAAATTGATGCTCGCTGCTTTAGGTGATTAAGAAAACATATATGAGTTCAGGTTTCTACATAAAATTGTAAGAACACTTATACAGATAAAGGCTATACATTTGGTCGACATCTTTCTCTGTGGTTATAGCAGCACTAGTCCAGACCTGGGGTGGTATCATGTAACGTTACATCTTTATGGCGTATTCACAGTTTACAGGATCTGTTTAAACAGAGGTAGTTCGTTAATACCAATACTTGAATTATTTTCTACTTTCTTCAGATAGTGATGCTTCAGCTTTTTTCCCGTCACCCCGGCCTCGCGGACCAGGTCATGCGGGGTGCAATATTACATTGTGAACGATAAAATGTTACAGTGTTAGCATCTCGGGTTAGCTCATACCCGACTTTCTCATGGGAACGTGCTCGCAGCGGATCTACCAGGGCTACTGCGGCGGCGGAGATGCATGAAAGGCCCTCCAAAGGTGGGGGCCTCGTTACAGTGTGCTGAACTCACGCCATGTTTGCTAAACAAGATGGCTTCTAGGCCTAACTGAATTTTGGTATATGCAGGGAACGGATATGTGTGGGCAATGTCGTCGGCGGGTGACCCCTCCTCCACCTGGGCCCGGGTGGCATGAGGGGACGGCCACCGAGTCATGGTCCTCACCTGGGGAGAAGGCTGCAGGTGAGGAGGGCCTCGCGGCCAGTCCTCCCCTACAAGGTTAAGTGCTTGTTACAGCGCTGGGGGCCTGGGTTTGAGTCCTGCTTTCGGCACTTAAATGGAATAGTGGGGTAATCTCCTTGTACAGTTGATGTGGAACATAGCAGAGAAGTGGGACTGTGAAAGTGAGGGAGTGCAGACTAAAGGAGGAGGTAGGGCAGGCAAGAGGGAGGGGTGGATGCAGGGGTCCCTGTGGAGAGGAGGCGGGGTAAGAAGGGCAATGCGTAGGTTCCCTGGTAAAGGAAGGGAGGAAGAAAGCAAAGAGGAGGCCAGGAAGTGCAGGGTATAAAGGAGGAAGCAGGTTAGGATAAAGGGTTGTGCCGGATGAGGAAAAAAATGTCAGCCCATTGTGGGGTCCATTCCATCCTCCACTGGGCACCCTTTTTCCTCCTCAATGGCCCCTTTCCCCACATTAGGACCCTCCTTTACACACCCCCCTCCACTATTCAGGGCCCTATTCCCCCTCACACTACCCAGGGCCCACTTTATCCTACATCCCCATGCTTCTCTCGTCCTACCCCCCCCACTCACCCAGCTCCCTCCTCTTCTCCACAGTGACCCCTTCATCCAGCCCTACCTTCCCTTTTTGCCTGCCCCGCCTCCTCCTTTATTTACTCTGCACTACCTCTCCCCCACCTCCACAGTCCTGCCTCTCTGCTTTCTTCCACGCTCCCTTTACCAGGGAACTCATTACATAACCACTGAACCTTTTAGAAGGACTGTGGGTCCCCTCAACTGATTACCCAACTACTCTGTTTCTGTGCCGAAAGAAGGACTCGAACCCAGGCCCCCAGCGCTGTAACGAGGGCTGCTTTCTGTCTTTAACACCCTCAATTTTGGAGTGGCTGGCTCCACCATTGAGAATGAGGGCCTAATCCTGGTGGAAACGGGCAGAGGTCTGCGCCCTGCGTCCTCCACGCGTCCCTAACGCTCCCAAACGCGACCACAGCCCTTATGGGCACAGCCCTATGTCCGGTGCAGCCTCTATGGTGCAGCCACCCAGGTAGCTTAGGGTTAGGATATGTGCTCTTCAACATAAGCCTGTCCAACCAGGCCCTGGAGAGTGTCACAGCATGCTCTGTGATCCCTTAGTGATGGCGGCCTTGGTGACGATGATCTTGCTGGAATACTGATGCCTTTTTTCCTCCCACAAGCCCCAGAAGCCTAGTGAAATGAAGGGGTGTGCACCTCTCACTGGCCTCTGTTTACCCTCTGGCTAACTGAAATGAGTTCTGGGCTTTCCAGGCAAATGTATCCATTCGGGAGAGAGCTAGGAATAGGAAGGCTCTTTCTGCAGGCTCGGTGGGGAAGAGTCAGAGAGCTACATGCCTGAGGCATCTTTCTTCCTCCTTCGCTCATTGTGTTCCCTAACTTCTAACTCTCTGCCAGGCCTGGCCCTGTTTCTTTTACTGCCAACCCCCCTGACCCCTCGTCTTCCACCTACTTCCCGCTCTATTATGCCTTCTCCTTTTTTGCTCTCTTCTATGGCCCTTTGAAAAGGAATGCAGGCCTAGCTAAGCCTCATGAAGGAAATCTACCAACAAAAGATGCATTCCTCGCTTATGGGAGGTGCTGTGAGATGAGCAAGAAGGGCTGAAGGGATGTTTGGGTTGTTGAGTCTGGAAGCACCAGAGGCGTAGCCAGGATTGTCTAGCAAATGGGGCCTGATGCTAATGTAGTTGGGCCCACTGCACTGACAAAAATATCTGTAAATACCCATACAGCGCTGCTGAGTGGGTATTTACAGATTTTGGGTGGGCCTTGCCCCTCAGGCCCTACCCTGCCTACACCTCTGCTCTCTCCCCCAGGGCAAAGAGTGGGAAAGGCACGCTACAGCAAGAGTCTTTCAAATCTTTCACTTTTGAGAGCAGAGTGTTTACACTTAAAAATCTTGAACAAGCAGCAATACCAAAGCATACAGTAGTAGAGGACAGAAGACTGCCCTGCACATATCAGTACACCCCAATGACAAAGGCAAAGATTTAACTGACCTGCTTAGCTATTAGTGGCTGACACCGCACAATGAGTATCATCTCTCCGTGAAGCAAAACATCCTCTGAATTGGGGTGAAAGATAGATCTAATGTGCCAAAGGAAGGCAACATGGAAATTCAGTGTTCTGCCCTCAGAGGAAGGAGGGTCGACAGCCCAATGGGTTAATGCACCTACTGCAGCCTCCTATGTGTAGCCTGTAGGCGACACATTCAGTTGCTGGTGAGATGCTGATAAGGTTTGCTTGCTATGCAGGGGCCAGGGGTCACCTCACAGCGCCTCGAGAAGGTGTCCTGTTTGAGTCCCTGTGCAAATATCTTCTGAACCATGACCCGTAGGTTACACTTTTCCCCTCGTTTTTTCCAGTCAGTTGGGGCCAGAGAGACAAGCTTTTCTATGGGCGTTACCAAGGCCAGAGTGCAGAAAGCAAAGGCACAATTGTTAGTAGGAATGCAGGTATTGAAGGGGCATTAGCTGTTGGCTGAAGGCACAGAGCAATTCATACCTATTTTCAAAAGAAAAAAAAAATGTTTTTAAAAAAGAAAAAAAAAACATGCCCTGCAGATTCCGGACATTGGACTAGAACTCAGGTCTCCAGCATTCCAAGTCCAAGCACTTACCACTTGAGCCACTGGTGGCTGTGCTTCTGAGAGATGCTTTTGGGCGTGTATATCTTTCTTATGCATGTCCCTGTGAGCATACCCATTTGCATTGTGAAACATGTTCACTGAAGAAAATGAGGACAGAACATCTGGCCCCCCAGCTCCACCAAATACCAGCTAACTGCAGTGGCCTAGAGGTTAAGTGCTTGTTACAGCGCTGGGGGCCTGGGTTTGAGTCCTGCTTTCGGCACTTAAATGGAATAGTGGGGTAATCTCCTTGTACAGTTGATGTGGAACATAGCAGAGAAGTGGGACTGTGAAAGTGAGGGAGTGCAGACTAAAGGAGGAGGTAGGGCAGGCAAGAGGGAGGGAGGGGTGGATGCAGCGGTCCCTGTAGAGAGGAGGCGGGGTAAGAAGGGCAATGCGTAGGTTCCCTGGTAAAGGAAGGGAGGAAGAAAGCATAGAGGAGGCCAGGAAGTGCAGGGTATAAAGGAGGAAGCAGGTTAGGATAAAGGGTTGTGCCGGATGAGGAAAAAAATGTCAGCCCATTGTGGTGTCCATTCCATCCTCCACTGGGCACCCTTTTACCTCCTCAATGGCCCCTTTCCCCACATTAGGACCCTCCTTTACACACCCCCCTCCACTATTCAGGGCCCTATTCCCCCTCACACTACCCAGGGCTCACTTTATCCTACATCCCCATGCTTCTCTCGTCCTAACCCCCCCACTCACCCAGCTCCCTCCTCTTCTCCACAGTGACCCCTTCATCCAGCCCTACCTTCCATTTTTGCCTGCCCCGCCTCCTCCTTTATTTACTCTGCACTTCCTCTCCCCCACCTCCACAGTCCTGCCTCTCTGCTTTCTTCCACCCTCCCTTTACCAGGGAACTCATTACATAACCACTGAACCTTTTAGAAGGACTGTGGGTCCCCTCAACTGATTACACAACTACTCTGTTTCTCTGCCGAAAGAAGGACTCGAACCCAGGCCCCCAGCGCTGTAACGAGGGCTGCTTTCTGTCTTTAAAACCCTCAATTTTGGAGTGGCTGGCTCCACCACTGAGAATGAGGGCCTAATCCTGGTCGGAAACGGGCAGAGGTCTGCGCCCTGCGTCCTCCACGCGTCCCTAACGCTCCCAAACGCGACCACAGCCCTTATGGGCACAGCCCTATGTCTGGTGCAGCCTCTATGGTGCAGCCACCCAGGTAGCTTAGGGTTAGGATATGTGCTCTTCAACATAAGCCTGTCCAACCAGGCCCTGGAGAGTGTCACAGCATGCTCTGTAATCCCCTAGTGATGGCGGCCTTGGTGACGATGATCTTGCTGGAATACTGATGCCTTTTTTCCTCCCACAAGCCCCAGAAGCCTAGTGAAATGAAGGGGTGTGCACCTCTCACTGGCCTCTGTTTACCCTCTGGCTAACTGAAATGAGTTCTGGGCTTTCCAGGCAAATGTATCCATTCGGGAGAGAGCTAGGAATAGGAAGGCTCTTTCTGCAGGCTCGGTGGGGAAGAGTCAGAGAGCTACATGCCTGAGGCATCTTTCTTCCTCCTTCGCTCATTGGGTTCCCTAACTTCTAACTCTCTGCCAGGCCCGGCCCTGTTTCTTTTACTGCCAACCCCCCTGACCCCTTGTCTTCCACCTACTTCCCGCTCTATTATGCCTTCTCCTTTTTTGCTCTCTTCTATGGCCCTTTGAAAAGGAATGCAGGCCTAGCTAAGCCTCATGAAGGAAATCTACCAACACAAGATGCATTCCTCGCTTATGGGAGGTGCTGTGAGATGAGCAAGAAGGGCTGAAGGGATGATTGGGTTGTTGAGTCGGGAAGCACCAGAGGCGTAGCCAGGATTGTCTAGCAAATTGTTCCTGATGCTAATGTAGTTGGGCCCACTGCACTGACAAAAATATCTGTAAATACCCACACAGCGCTGCTGAGTGGGTATTTACAGATTTTGGGTGGGCCTTGCCCCTCAGGCCCTACCCTGCCTACACCTCTGCTCTCTCCCCCAGGGCAAAGAGTGGGAAAGGCACGCTACAGCAAGAGTCTTTCAAATCTTTCACTTTTGAGAGCAGAGTGTTTACACTTAAAAATCTTGAACAAGCAGCAATACTAAAGCATACAGTAGTAGAGGACAGAAGACTGCCCTGCACATATCAGTACACCCCAATGACAAAGGCAAAGATTTAACTGACCTGCTTAGCTATTAGTGGCTGACACCGCACAATGAGTATCATCTCTCCGTGAAGCAAAACATCCTCTGAATTGGGGTGAAAGATAGATCTAATGTGCCAAAGGAAGGCAACATGGAAATTCAGTGTTCTGCCCTCAGAGGAAGGAGGGTCGACAGCCCAATGGGTTAATGCACCTACTGCAGCCTCCTATGTGTAGCCTGTAGGCGACACATTCAGTTGCTGGTGAGATGCTGATAAGGTTTGCTTGCTATGCAGGGGCCGGGGGTCACCTCACAGCGCCTCGAGAAGGTATCCTGTTTAAGTCCCTGTGCAAATATCTTCTGAACCATGACCCGTAGGTTACACTTTTCCCCTCGTTTTTTCCAGTCAGTTGGGGCCAGAGAGACAAGCTTTTCTATGGGCGTTACCAAGGCCAGAGTGCAGAAAGCAAAGGCACAATTGTTAGTAGGAATGCAGGTATTGAAGGGGCTTTAGCTGTTGGCTGAAGGCACAGAGCAATTCATACCTATTTTCAAAAGAAAAAATAAATGTTTTTAAAAAAGAAAAAAAAACATGCCCTGCAGATTCCAGACATTGGACTAGAACTCAGGTCTCCAGCATTCTAAGACCAAGCACTTACCACTTGAGCCACTGGTGGATGTGCTTCTGAGAGATGCTTTTGGGCGTGTATATCTTTCTTATGCATGTCCCTGTGAGCATACCCATTTGCATTGTGAAACATGTTCACTGAAGAAAATGAGGATAGAACATCTGGCCCCCCAGCTCCACCAAATACCAGCTAACTGCAGTGGCCTAGAAGTTAAGTGCTTGTTACAGCGCTGGGGGCCTGGGTTTGAGTCCTGCTTTCGGCACTTAAATGGAATAGTGGGGTAATCTCCTTGTACAGTTGCTGTGGAACATAGCAGAGAAGTGGGACTGTGAAAGTGAGGGAGTGCAGACTAAAGGAGGAGGTAGGGCAGGCAAAAGGGTGAGGGAGGGGTGGATGCAGGGGTCCTTGTGGAGAGGAGGCGGGGTAAGAAGGGCAATGCGTAGGTTCCCTGGTAAAGGAAGGGAGGAAGAAAGCATAGAGGAGGCCAGGAAGTGCAGGGTATAAAGGAGGAAGCAGGTTAGGATAAAGGGTTGTGCCGGATGAGGAAAAAAATGTCAGCCCATTGTGGGGTCCATTCCATCCTCCACTGGGCACCCTTTTTCCTCCTCAATGGCCCCTTTCCCCACATTAGGACCCTCCTTTACACACCCCCTCCACTATTCAGGGCCCTATTCCCCCTCACACTACCCAGGGCCCACTTTATCCTACATCCCCATGCTTCTCTCGTCCTACCCCCCCCACTCACCCAGCTCCCTCCTCTTCTCCACAGTGACCCCTTCATCCAGCCCTACCTTCCCTTTTTTCCTGCCCCGCCTCCTCCTTTATTTACTCTGCACTTCCTCTCTCCCACCTCCACAGTCCTGCCTCTCTGCTTTCTTCCACCCTCCCTTTACCAGGGAACTCATTACATAACCACTGAACCTTTTAGAAGGACTGTGGGTCCCCTCAACTGATTACCCAACTACTCTGTTTTTGTGCCGAAAGAAGGACTCGAACCCAGGCCCCCAGCGCTGTAACGAGGGCTGCTTTCTGTCTTTAACACCCTCAATTTTGGAGTGGCTGGCTCCACCACTGAGAATGAGGGCCTAATCCTGGTCGGAAACGGGCAGAGGTCTGCGCCCTGCGTCCTTCACGCGTCCCTAACGCTCCCAAACGCGATCACAGCCCTTATGGGCACAGCCCTATGTCCGGTGCAGCCTCTATGGTGCAGCCTCCCAGGTAGCTTAGGGTTAGGATATGTGCTCTTCAACATAAGCCTGTCCAACCAGGCCCTGGAGAGTGTCACAGCATGCTCTGTAATCCCCTAGTGATGGCGGCCTTGGTGACGATGATCTTGCTGGAATACTGATGCCTTTTTTCCTCCCACAAGCCCCAGAAGCCTAGTGAAATGAAGGGGTGTGCACCTCTCACTGGCCTCTGTTTACCCTCTGGCTAACTGAAATGAGTTCTGGGCTTTCCAGGCAAATGTATCCATTCGGGAGAGAGCTAGGAATAGGAAGGCTCTTTCTGCAGGCTCGGTGGGGAAGAGTCAGAGAGCTACATGCCTGAGGCATCTTTCTTCCTCCTTCGCTCATTGTGTTCCCTAACTTCTAACTCTCTGCCAGGCCCGGCCCTGTTTCTTTTACTGCCAACCCCCCTGATCCCTTGTCTTCCACCTACTTCGCGCTCTATTATGCCTTCTCCTTTTTTGCTCTCTTCTATGGCCCTTTGAAAAGGAATGCAGGCCTAGCTAAGCCTCATGAAGGAAATCTACCAACAAAAGATGCATTCCTCGCTTATGGGAGGTGCTGTGAGATGAGCAAGAAGGGCTGAAGGGATGATTGGGTTGTTGAGTCGGGAAGCACCAGAGGCGTAGCCAGGATTGTCTAGCAAATTGTTTCTGATGCTAATGTAGTTGGGCCCACTGCACTGACAAAAATATCTGTAAATATCCACACAGCGCTGCTGAGTGGGCATTTACAGATTTTGGGTGGGCCTTGCCCCTCAGGCCCTACCCTGCCTACACCTCTGCTCTCTCCCCCAGGGCAAAGAGTGGGAAAGGCACGCTACAGCAAGAGTCTTTCAAATCTTTCACTTTTGAGAGCAGAGTGTTTACACTTAAAAATCTTGAACAAGCAGCAATACCAAAGCATACAGTAGTAGAGGACAGAAGACTGCCCTGCACATATCAGTACACCCCAATGACAAAGGCAAAGATTTAACTGACCTGCTTAGCTATTAGTGGCTGACACCGCACAATGAGTATCATCTCTCCGTGAAGCAAAACATCCTCTGAATTGGGGTGAAAGATAGATCTAATGTGCCAAAGGAAGGCAACATGGAAATTCAGTGTTCTGCCCTCAGAGGAAGGAGGGTCGACAGCCCAATGGGTTAATGCACCTACTGCAGCCTCCTATGTGTAGCCTGTAGGCGACACATTCAGTTGCTGGTGAGATGCTGATAAGGTTTGCTTGCTATGCAGGGGCCGGGGGTCAACTCACAGCGCCTCGAGAAGGTGTCCTGTTTGAGTCCCTGTGCAAATATCTTCTGAACCATGACCCGTAGGTTACACTTTTCCCCTCGTTTTTTCCACTCAGTTGGGGCCAGAGAGACAAGCTTTTCTATGGGCATTACCAAGGCCAGAGTGCAGAAAGCAAAGGCACAATTGTTAGTAGGAATGCAGGTATTGAAGGGGCATTAGCTGTTGGCTGAAGGCAAAGAGCAATTCATACCTATTTTCAAAAGAAAAAATAAATGTTTTTAAAAAAGAAAAAAAAAACATGCCCTGCAGATTCCAGACATTGGACTAGAAATCAGGTCTCCAGCATACCAAGACCAAGCACTTACCACTTGAGCCACTGGTGGCTGTGCTTCTGAGAGTTGCTTTTGGGCGTGTATATCTTTCTTATGCATGTCCCTGTGAGCATACCCATTTGCATTGTGAAACATGTTCACTGAAGAAAATGAGGATAGAACATCTGGCCCCCCAGCTCCACCAAATACCAGCTAACTGCAGTGGCCTAGAAGTTAAGTGCTTGTTACAGCTCTGGGGGCCTGGGTTTGAGTCCTGCTTTCGGCACTTAAATGGAATAGTGGGGTAATCTCCTTGTACAGTTGCTGTGGAACATAGCAGAGAAGTGGGACTGTGAAAGTGAGGGAGTGCAGACTAAAGGAGGAGGTAGGGTAGGCAAAAGGGTGTGTTAGGGGTGGATGCAGGGGTCCCTGTGGAGAGGAGGCGGGGTAAGAAGGGCAATGCGTAGGTTCCCTGGTAAAGGAAGGGAGGAAGAAAGCATAGAGGAGGCCAGGAAGTGCAGCGTATAAAGGAGGAAGCAGGTTAGGATAAAGGGTTGTGCCGGATGAGGAAAAAAATGTCAGCCCATTGTGGGGTCCATTCCATCCTCCACTGGGCACCCTTTTTCCTCCTCAATGGCCCCTTTCCCCACATTAGGACCCTCCTTTACACACCCCCCTCTACTATTCAGGGCCCTATTCCCCCTCACACTACCCAGGGCCCACTTTATCCTACATCCCCATGCTTCTCTCGTCCTACCCCTCCCCACTCACCCAGCTCCCTCCTCTTCTCCACAGTGACCCCTTCATCCAGCCCTACCTTCCCTTTTTGCCTGCCCCGCCTCCTCCTTTATTTACTCTGCACTTCCTCTCCCCCACCTCCACAGTCCTGCCTCTCTGCTTTCTTCCACCCTCCCTTTACCAGGGAACTCATTACATAACCACTGAACCTTTTAGAAGGACTGTGGGTCCCCTCAACTGATTACCCAACTACTCTGTTTTTGTGCCGAAAGAAGGACTCGAACCCAGGCCCCCAGCGCTGTAACGAGGGCTGCTTTCTGTTTTTAACACCCTCAATTTTGGAGTGGCTGGCTCCACCACTGAGAATGAGGGCCTAATCCTGGTCGGAAACGGGCAGAGGTCTGCGCCCTGCGTCCTCCACGCGTCCCTAACGCTCCCAAACGCGACCACAGCCCTTATGGGCACAGCCCTATGTCTGGTGCAGCCTCTATGGTGCAGCCACCCAGGTAGCTTAGGGTTAGGATATGTGCTCTTCAACATAAGCCTGTCCAACCAGGCCCTGGAGAGTGTCACAGCATGCTCTGTAATCCCCTAGTGATGGCGGCCTTAGTGACGATGATCTTGCTGGAATACTGATGCCTTTTTTCCTCCCACAAGCCCCAGAAGCCTAGTGAAATGAAGGGGTGTGCACCTCTCACTGGCCTCTGTTTACCCTCTGGATAACTGAAATGAGTTCTGGGCTTTCCAGGCAAATGTATCCATTCGGGAGAGAGCTAGGAATAGGAAGGCTCTTTCTGCAGGCTCGGTGGGGAAGAGTCAGAGAGCTACATGCCTGAGGCATCTTTCTTCCTCCTTCGCTCATTGTGTTCCCTAACTTCTAACTCTCTGCCAGGCCCGGCCCTGTTTCTTTTACTGCCAACCCCCCTGACCCCTCGTCTTCCACCTACTTCCCGCTCTATTATGCCTTCTCCTTTTTTGCTCTCTTCTATGGCCCTTTGAAAAGGAATGCAGGCCTAGCTAAGCCTCATGAAGGAAATCTACCAACAAAAGATGCATTCCTCGCTTATGGGAGGTGCTGTGAGATGAGCAAGAAGGGCTGAAGGGATGATTGGGTTGTTGAGTCGGGAAGCACCAGAGGCGTAGCCAGGATTGTCTAGCAAATGGGGCCTGATGCTAATGTAGTTGGGCCCACTGCACTGACAAAAATATCTGTAAATACCCACACAGCGTTGCTGAGTGGGCATTTACAGATTTTGGGTGGGCCTTGCCCCTCAGGCCCTACCCTGCCTACACCTCTGCTCTCTCCCCCAGGGCAAAGAGTGGGAAAGGCACGCTACAGCAAGAGTCTTTCAAATCTTTCACTTTTGAGAGCAGAGTGTTTACACTTAAAAATCTTGAACAAGCAGCAATACCAAAGCATACAGTAGTAGAGGACAGAAGACTGCCCTGCACATATCAGTACACCCCAATGACAAAGGCAAAGATTTAACTGACCTGCTTAGCTATTAGTGGCTGACACCGCACAATGAGTATCATCTCTCCGTGAAGCAAAACATCCTCTGAATTGGGGTGAAAGATAGATCTAATGTGCCAAAGGAAGGCAACATGGAAATTCAGTGTTCTGCCCTCAGAGGAAGGAGGGTCGACAGCCCAATGGGTTAATGCACCTACTGCAGCCTCCTATGTGTAGCCTGTAGGCGACACATTCAGTTGCTGGTGAGATGCTGATAAGGTTTGCTTGCTATGCAGGGGCCGGGGGTCACCTCACAGCGCCTCGAGAAGGTGTCCTGTTTGAGTCCCTGTGCAAATATCTTCTGAACCATGACCCGTAGGTTACACTTTTCCCCTCGTTTTTTCCAGTCAGTTGGGGCCAGAGAGACAAGCTTTTCTATGGGCGTTACCAAGGCCAGAGTGCAGAAAGCAAAGGCACAATTGTTAGTAGGAAAGCAGGTATTGAAGGGGCATTAGCTGTTGGCTGAAGGCAAAGAGCAATTCATACCTATTTTCAAAAGAAAAAATAAATGTTTTAAAAAAAAAAAAAAACATGTCCTGCAGATTCCAGACATTGGACCAGAAATCAGGTCTCCAGCATTCCAAGACCAAGCATTTACCACTTGAGCCACTGGTGGCTGTGCTTCTGAGAGTTGCTTTTGGGCGTGTATATCTTTCTTATGCATGTCCCTGTGAGCATACCCATTTGCATTGTGAAACATGTTCACTGAAGAAAATGAGGATAGAACATCTGGCCCCCCAGCTCCACCAAATACCAGCTAACTGCAGTGGCCTAGAAGTTAAGTGCTTGTTACAGCGCTGGGGGCCTGGGTTTGAGTCCTGCTTTCGGCACTTAAATGGAATAGTGGGGTAATCTCCTTGTACAGTTGCTGTGGAACATAGCAGAGAAGTGGGACTGTGAAAGTGAGGGAGTGCAGACTAAAGGAGGAGGTAGGGCAGGCAAAAGGGTGAGGGAGGGGTGGATGCAGGGGTCCTTGTGGAGAGGAGGCGGGGTAAGAAGGGCAATGCGTAGGTTCCCTGGTAAAGGAAGGGAGGAAGAAAGCATAGAGGAGGCCAGGAAGTGCAGGGTATAAAGGAGGAAGCAGGTTAGGATAAAGGGTTGTGCCGGATGAGGAAAAAAATGTCAGCCCATTGTGGGGTCCATTCCATCCTCCACTGGGCACCCTTTTTCCTCCTCAATGGCCCCTTTCCCCACATTAGGACCCTCCTTTACACACCCCCTCCACTATTCAGGGCCCTATTCCCCCTCACACTACCCAGGGCCCACTTTATCCTACATCCCCATGCTTCTCTCGTCCTACCCCCCCCACTCACCCAGCTCCCTCCTCTTCTCCACAGTGACCCCTTCATCCAGCCCTACCTTCCCTTTTTTCCTGCCCCGCCTCCTCCTTTATTTACTCTGCACTTCCTCTCTCCCACCTCCACAGTCCTGCCTCTCTGCTTTCTTCCACCCTCCCTTTACCAGGGAACTCATTACATAACCACTGAACCTTTTAGAAGGACTGTGGGTCCCCTCAACTGATTACCCAACTACTCTGTTTTTGTGCCGAAAGAAGGACTCGAACCCAGGCCCCCAGCGCTGTAACGAGGGCTGCTTTCTGTCTTTAACACCCTCAATTTTGGAGTGGCTGGCTCCACCACTGAGAATGAGGGCCTAATCCTGGTCGGAAACGGGCAGAGGTCTGCGCCCTGCGTCCTTCACGCGTCCCTAACGCTCCCAAACGCGATCACAGCCCTTATGGGCACAGCCCTATGTCCTGTGCAGCCTCTATGGTGCAGCCTCCCAGGTAGCTTAGGGTTAGGATATGTGCTCTTCAACATAAGCCTGTCCAACCAGGCCCTGGAGAGTGTCACAGCATGCTCTGTAATCCCCTAGTGATGGCGGCCTTGGTGACGATGATCTTGCTGGAATACTGATGCCTTTTTTCCTCCCACAAGCCCCAGAAGCCTAGTGAAATGAAGGGGTGTGCACCTCTCACTGGCCTCTGTTTACCCTCTGGCTAACTGAAATGAGTTCTGGGCTTTCCAGGCAAATGTATCCATTCGGGAGAGAGCTAGGAATAGGAAGGCTCTTTCTGCAGGCTCGGTGGGGAAGAGTCAGAGAGCTACATGCCTGAGGCATCTTTCTTCCTCCTTCGCTCATTGTGTTCCCTAACTTCTAACTCTCTGCCAGGCCCGGCCCTGTTTCTTTTACTGCCAACCCCCCTGATCCCTTGTCTTCCACCTACTTCGCGCTCTATTATGCCTTCTCCTTTTTTGCTCTCTTCTATGGCCCTTTGAAAAGGAATGCAGGCCTAGCTAAGCCTCATGAAGGAAATCTACCAACAAAAGATGCATTCCTCGCTTATGGGAGGTGCTGTGAGATGAGCAAGAAGGGCTGAAGGGATGATTGGGTTGTTGAGTCGGGAAGCACCAGAGGCGTAGCCAGGATTGTCTAGCAAATTGTTTCTGATGCTAATGTAGTTGGGCCCACTGCACTGACAAAAATATCTGTAAATATCCACACAGCGCTGCTGAGTGGGCATTTACAGATTTTGGGTGGGCCTTGCCCCTCAGGCCCTACCCTGCCTACACCTCTGCTCTCTCCCCCAGGGCAAAGAGTGGGAAAGGCACGCTACAGCAAGAGTCTTTCAAATCTTTCACTTTTGAGAGCAGAGTGTTTACACTTAAAAATCTTGAACAAGCAGCAATACCAAAGCATACAGTAGTAGAGGACAGAAGACTGCCCTGCACATATCAGTACACCCCAATGACAAAGGCAAAGATTTAACTGACCTGCTTAGCTATTAGTGGCTGACACCGCACAATGAGTATCATCTCTCCGTGAAGCAAAACATCCTCTGAATTGGGGTGAAAGATAGATCTAATGTGCCAAAGGAAGGCAACATGGAAATTCTGTGTTCTGCCCTCAGAGGAAGGAGGGTCGACAGCCCAATGGGTTAATGCACCTACTGCAGCCTCCTATGTGTAGCCTGTAGGCGACACATTCAGTTGCTGGTGAGATGCTGATAAGGTTTGCTTGCTATGCAGGGGCCGGGGGTCACCTCACAGCGCCTCGAGAAGGTGTCCTGTTTGAGTCCCTGTGCAAATATCTTCTGAACCATGACCCGTAGGTTACACTTTTCCCCTCGTTTTTTCCAGTCAGTTGGGGCCAGAGAGACAAGCTTTTCTATGGGCATTACCAAGGCCAGAGTGCAGAAAGCAAAGGCCCAATTGTTAGTAGGAATGCAGGTATTGAAGGGGCATTAGCTGTTGGCTGAAGGCAAAGAGCAATTCATACCTATTTTCAAAAGAAAAAATAAATGTTTTTAAAAAAGAAAAAAAAAACATGCCCTGCAGATTCCAGACATTGGACTAGAAATCAGGTCTCCAGCATACCAAGACCAAGCACTTACCACTTGAGCCACTGGTGGCTGTGCTTCTGAGAGTTGCTTTTGGGCGTGTATATCTTTCTTATGCATGTCCCTGTGAGCATACCCATTTGCATTGTGAAACATGTTCACTGAAGAAAATGAGGATAGAACATCTGGCCCCCCAGCTCCACCAAATACCAGCTAACTGCAGTGGCCTAGAAGTTAAGTGCTTGTTACAGCGCTGGGGGCCTGGGTTTGAGTCCTGCTTTCGGCACTTAAATGGAATAGTGGGGTAATCTCCTTGTACAGTTGCTGTGGAACATAGCAGAGAAGTGGGACTGTGAAAGTGAGGGAGTGCAGACTAAAGGAGGAGGTAGGGTAGGCAAAAGGGTGTGTTAGGGGTGGATGCAGGGGTCCCTGTGGAGAGGAGGCGGGGTAAGAAGGGCAATGCGTAGGTTCCCTGGTAAAGGAAGGGAGGAAGAAAGCATAGAGGAGGCCAGGAAGTGCAGCGTATAAAGGAGGAAGCAGGTTAGGATAAAGGGTTGTGCCGGATGAGGAAAAAAATGTCAGCCCATTGTGGGGTCCATTCCATCCTCCACTGGGCACCCTTTTTCCTCCTCAATGGCCCCTTTCCCCACATTAGGACCCTCCTTTACACACCCCCCTCTACTATTCAGGGCCCTATTCCCCCTCACACTACCCAGGGCCCACTTTATCCTACATCCCCATGCTTCTCTCGTCCTACCCCTCCCCACTCACCCAGCTCCCTCCTCTTCTCCACAGTGACCCCTTCATCCAGCCCTACCTTCCCTTTTTGCCTGCCCCGCCTCCTCCTTTATTTACTCTGCACTTCCTCTCCCCCACCTCCACAGTCCTGCCTCTCTGCTTTCTTCCACCCTCCCTTTACCAGGGAACTCATTACATAACCACTGAACCTTTTAGAAGGACTGTGGGTCCCCTCAACTGATTACCCAACTACTCTGTTTTTGTGCCGAAAGAAGGACTCGAACCCAGGCCCCCAGCGCTGTAACGAGGGCTGCTTTCTGTTTTTAACACCCTCAATTTTGGAGTGGCTGGCTCCACCACTGAGAATGAGGGCCTAATCCTGGTCGGAAACGGGCAGAGGTCTGCGCCCTGCGTCCTCCACGCGTCCCTAACGCTCCCAAACGCGACCACAGCCCTTATGGGCACAGCCCTATGTCTGGTGCAGCCTCTATGGTGCAGCCACCCAGGTAGCTTAGGGTTAGGATATGTGCTCTTCAACATAAGCCTGTCCAACCAGGCCCTGGAGAGTGTCACAGCATGCTCTGTAATCCCCTAGTGATGGCGGCCTTAGTGACGATGATCTTGCTGGAATACTGATGCCTTTTTTCCTCCCACAAGCCCCAGAAGCCTAGTGAAATGAAGGGGTGTGCACCTCTCACTGGCCTCTGTTTACCCTCTGGATAACTGAAATGAGTTCTGGGCTTTCCAGGCAAATGTATCCATTCGGGAGAGAGCTAGGAATAGGAAGGCTCTTTCTGCAGGCTCGGTGGGGAAGAGTCAGAGAGCTACATGCCTGAGGCATCTTTCTTCCTCCTTCGCTCATTGTGTTCCCTAACTTCTAACTCTCTGCCAGGCCCGGCCCTGTTTCTTTTACTGCCAACCCCCCTGACCCCTCGTCTTCCACCTACTTCCCGCTCTATTATGCCTTCTCCTTTTTTGCTCTCTTCTATGGCCCTTTGAAAAGGAATGCAGGCCTAGCTAAGCCTCATGAAGGAAATCTACCAACAAAAGATGCATTCCTCGCTTATGGGAGGTGCTGTGAGATGAGCAAGAAGGGCTGAAGGGATGATTGGGTTGTTGAGTCGGGAAGCACCAGAGGCATAGCCAGGATTGTCTAGCAAATGGGGCCTGATGCTAATGTAGTTGGGCCCACTGCACTGACAAAAATATCTGTAAATACCCACACAGCGTTGCTGAGTGGGCATTTACAGATTTTGGGTGGGCCTTGCCCCTCAGGCCCTACCCTGCCTACACCTCTGCTCTCTCCCCCAGGGCAAAGAGTGGGAAAGGCACGCTACAGCAAGAGTCTTTCAAATCTTTCACTTTTGAGAGCAGAGTGTTTACACTTAAAAATCTTGAACAAGCAGCAATACCAAAGCATACAGTAGTAGAGGACAGAAGACTGCCCTGCACATATCAGTACACCCCAATGACAAAGGCAAAGATTTAACTGACCTGCTTAGCTATTAGTGGCTGACACCGCACAATGAGTATCATCTCTCAGTGAAGCAAAACATCCTCTGAATTGGGGTGAAAGATAGATCTAATGTGCCAAAGGAAGGCAACATGGAAATTCAGTGTTCTGCCCTCAGAGGAAGGAGGGTCGACAGCCCAATGGGTTAATGCACCTACTGCAGCCTCCTATGTGTAGCCTGTAGGCGACACATTCAGTTGCTGGTGAGATGCTGATAACGTTTGCTTGCTATGCAGGGGCCGGGGGTCACCTCACAGCGCCTCGAGAAGGTGTCCTGTTTGAGTCCCTGTGCAAATATCTTCTGAACCATGACCCGTAGGTTACACTTTTCCCCTCGTTTTTTCCAGTCAGTTGGGGCCAGAGAGACAAGCTTTTCTATGGGCGTTACCAAGGCCAGAGTGCAGAAAGCAAAGGCACAATTGTTAGTAGGAATGCAGGTATTGAAGGGGCATTAGCTGTTGGCTGAAGGCAAAGAGCAATTCATACCTATTTTCAAAAGAAAAAATAAACGTTTTTTAAAAAAAAAAAAAACATGCCCTGCAGATTCCAGACATTGGACTAGAAATCAGGTCTCCAGCATTCCAAGACCAAGCACTTACCACTTGAGCCACTGGTGGCTGTGCTTCTGAGAGCTGCTTTTGGGCGTGTATATCTTACTTATGCATGTCCCTGTGAGCATACCCATTTGCATTGTGAAACATGTTCACTGAAGAAAATGAGGATAGAACATCTGGCCCCCCAGCTCCACCAAATACCAGCTAACTGCAGTGGCCTAGAAGTTAAGTGCTTGTTACAGCGCTGGGGGCCTGGGTTTGAGTCCTGCTTTCGGCACTTAAATGGAATAGTGGGGTAATCTCCTTGTACAGTTGCTGTGGAACA
This sequence comes from Ambystoma mexicanum, assembly GCF_040938575.1. NCBI lineage: Eukaryota > Metazoa > Chordata > Amphibia > Caudata > Ambystomatidae > Ambystoma > Ambystoma mexicanum. The sequence goes on from NC_090924.1 coordinate 279,563,219, forward strand.
TAGCAGAGAAGTGGGACTGTGAAAGTGAGGGAGTGCAGACTAAAGGAGGAGGTAGGGCAGGCAAAAGGGTGAGGGAGGGGTGGATGCAGGGGTCCCTGTGGAGAGGAGGTGGGGTAAGAAGGGCAATGCGTAGGTTCCCTGGTAAAGGAAGGGAGGAAGAAAGCATAGAGGAGGCCAGGAAGTGCAGGGTATAAAGGAGGAAGCAGGTTAGGATAAAGGGTTGTGCCGGATGAGGAAAAAAATGTCAGCCCATTGTGGGGTCCATTCCATCCTCCACTGGGTACCCTTTTTCCTCCTCAATGGCCCCTTTCCCCACATTAGGACCCTCCTTTACACCCCCCCCTCCACTATTCAGGGCCCTATTCCCCCACACACTACCCAGGGCCCACTTTATCCTACATCCCCATGCTTCTCTCGTCCTACCCCCCCCACTCACCCAGCTCCCTCCTCTTCTCCACAGTGACCCCTTCATCCAGCCCTACCTTCCCTTTTTGCCTGCCCCGCCTCCTCCTTTATTTACTCTGCACTTCCTCTCCCCCACCTCCACAGTCCTGCCTCTCTGCTTTCTTCCACCCTCCCTTTACCAGGGAACTCATTACATAACCACTGAACCTTTTAGAAGGACTGTGGGTCCCCTCAACTGATTACCCAACTACTCCGTTTCTGTGCCGAAAGCAGGACTCGAACCCAGGCCCCCAGCGCTGTAACGGGGGCTGCTTTCTGTCTTTAACACCCTCAATTTTGGAGTGGCTGGCTCCACCACTGAGAATGAGGGCCTAATCCTGGCCGGAAACGGGCAGAGGTCTGCGCCCTACGTTCCCCACGCTTCCCTAACGCTCCCAAACGCGACCACAGCACTTACGGGCACAGCCCTATGTCCGGTGCAGCCTCTATGGTGCAGCCACCCAGGTAGTTTAGGGTTAGTATATGTGCTCTTCAACATAAGCCTGTCCAAGCAGGCCATGGAGAGTGTCACAGCATGCTCTGTAATCCCCTAGTGATGGCGGCCTTGGTGACGATGATCTTGCTGGAATACTGATGCCTTTTTTCCTCCCAGAAGCCCCAGAAGCCTAGTGAAATGAAGCGGTGTGCACCTCTCACTGGCCTCTGTTTACCCTCTGGCTAACTGAAATGAGTTCTGGGCTTTCCAGGCAAATGTATCCATTCGGGAGAGAGCTAGGAATAGGAAGGCTCTTTCTGCAGGCTCGGTGGGGAAGAGTCAGAGAGCTACATGCCTGAGGCATCTTTCTTCTACCTTCGCTCATTGTGTTCCCTAACTTTTAACTCTCTGCCAGGCCAGGCCCTGTTTCTTTTACTGCCAACCCCCCTGACCCCTCGTCTTCCACCTACTTCCCGCTCTATTATGCCTTCTCCTTTTTTGCTCTCTTCTATGGCCCTTTGAAAAGGAATGCAGGCCTAGCTAAGCCTCATGAAGGAAATCTACCAACAAAAGATGCATTCCTCGCTTATGGGAGGTGCTGTGAGATGTGCAAGAAGGGCTGAAGGGGTGATTGGGTTGTTGATTCGGGAAGCACCAGAGGCGTAGCCAGGATTGTCTAGCAAATGGGGCCTGACGCTAATGTAGTTGGGCCCACTGCACTGACAAAAATATCTGTAAATACCCACACAGCGCTGCTGAGTGGGCATTTACAGATTTTGGGTGGGCCTTGCCCCTCAGGCCTTGCCCCTCAGGCCCTACCCTGCCTACGCCTCTGCCTGAAACCCCACCTGAAACCTTCCCACAACAATCTTGCATCTTCACTGTTATGGTAAGTATTCAACCACGGAGTCATTGCTTGCAAGTTAACCGGGGTTGGCAGCCCACTTTTAATCAAAGCATTACACATGCGTTCGGGGGTACACTTTGGCATCATGTTTTTAACTTCATTCTTTTTTTACCTTGTTTTTTTCCTTATGGGCTGCTCCTGCGCCTCCCTTCGGTGGCAGAGGAGCTGTGCTCCTTGTTGTTCCCTCCCCAAATGGGCAACCTTCCTCTGAATTGACCCTCCAGCAATCAGCTTGCTCCCCCTGGTAGCTGGCTCTGCTAATCCAAGAGGAGTACCCATGAAAGGACGCCCTTCCCCTGCCGAGAGGACTCACCCCCTGCCCCTCCATACATGAGGTTTCTCCCCAGCGGGTTTTTCACCCCCTTCTCCTGAGAGTACCAATTTATCCAAAAACCCGCCCACATCCATTTCATCCCAGGACAAGGCTGGCCATACCTGCATTTTCAAACGGAATGCCGATCATATTGTAGCCACCCTTCGCCCCCTCGCTTTAAATAAATATCATGGATGTATTGACCATACGGCAGCATTGCTAAAGCATCTTGTGGGTACTTCCCTATCATTATTGATGTATATACCTTGAATGCTTTTAGCCACTTATGAATGGTTGCTTCACTCTTGGGTGTCTCCTTATCCCTCTTCTCCTTCTCCTTCTCCTTCTCAGATAGTTCCTTTATCCCGTTACCCAGTGGTTCCATCCCCACAAAATCAAGGATTTCTATGAACTCTTTCCTCCATACCCTCTCCTTGATTGACAAAGGTATATGCCATGATAAAGAGTTAACTGACACCCTGACTGGACCAAACCCTGGCATTGTTCTCCCATACTGAGTTATTGGCCCCTATACCCCTTCTTGTCCGGTGTTGTTGCTGAGCACCAGAGGTAACCCTGGGCCTGACACCCCTTGCCCCCACCATGCGGGTGCTTGTGTTGTCCCTGTTACCGCTAGCCCCCCTTGATCTACTGGGCCAGGCCTGTTTAAGGGGTTTGTGATGCTTACCGCCATGGGATGTTGGATTTGGGAAAGTGGCGTTGTGGTAAGGCCCCCAGTATCCACCCTAGCCACCGAGTTGGCCACTTGACCTTGAACCTGATTGAACCCCCCACCTACTGGTGGTGTGGTTGGCCAGGACCCTGGCCATTGGCTCCCCCCACCCGGCATCCCCAGGTTGAACAGGTTCCCTGGCTGTTGGTACCCCGATGCACCCCCAGCCCCTGTTCCAGGAGCTACTCCTCTCTGCTGTAGTACCGCTGCCCCACTTCCCATTTGGTTAAATGCATTTACATTCCCACTCAGCAACTCCCCGCTACCCCCATTTCCATTTCCCCATGCTTGCATACATTGCATCACCATACCTTTCACAGCCTCCAAGGATGTGGGTCCGTCCTCCCTTGCAGCCACCGGTCTGGTTGCAGGTGTGCTGGGTGGTCCCTCACTTCTTGGTGTTTCCTCAGGTGCGCGTGCCGGTACGGCTATAACCTCCTGTGTTTTTCCCCTGTTTCTTGTCCCTGCTGCCTTCGCTTTCTTGCTGTTCGCAGCTTGCTCCCTGCAAATCTTGGCCCTTTGCGTCATCACTCTTTTCCTTTTCCCCAAAGGAGGTTCTTCTTCCTCTTCGCCCAGTCCTTCCCCGTCTTGTTCCTGTATTTCTTCCTAATCCTGGAACATCAATGGGGATTCTGACCTTTCACTTGGTCCTGGCTGTTCTTCCCCTGGTTGTGACACCAAAGCCTCCATCCAATTGCTGCCATGCTTCGCCACCACCAGCTTGGCCATTACCATGAAAGCATCCATGTCCATCCTTAATGATGAGTGCAGCCTGAGCAGTCCTGTTGCTTTGCTTTGTTCCTCAGGCCATGTGTGCCTTCGAGACCACCTGAATCGCCTCTTTAGGTATTCGCGGTGTCCCGACGTGTGTGGCTGAGCTTGTGGCGAGGCTCCGATCTGCCCCTTGCGACTCCTAGCTCAAGCCGCACACTTTCCGCCTTGTATGGCCGTTGCAGTCAATGAGGCGGAGGCTTTGTGGTTGCCCCCAGCACTGTCTGAGCCAGTACTGCGCCGGTTGTATCAGTGCTTAGTCCTATTATAAGAGTCTGATGCTCTACACGGCTGAGGAATCCCGGCACAGGGAAAGATACCTTTGCTTGATTTGACCTGCTCCTCTTCGCACACACTCTCTTGCTTTTGATCCGCTTCCTCCCGGTATCGCAGCCTCCCCCGCCGTACCTTTATTGCCGTTCACGTTCGAAATTCTGTCCGGTGGCAGAGGTATCCTTCTGCGATCCACGTGTCTCCTCTCCGTCGCTGGAGCCGATCGTCCCCCGGTACTGCCTCCTCACTCGATCAGCTGTCGTCCTTCTCCAGCGTCGCCGGTGTCCTGCAGCGCAGCTCCTTCCTGCTGTTCCTCTGCTGTTCAGCACACCGCGGCGCACTTCTACATTGCTGGAGCTGGTGCCACTCTCGATCCGGTGGCTCAGGCGTGCAGCAGCTCTCAAAACGAGCAATGACCGCCGCGTAAGCAGGCTCCTCCACCCGTACTGCTTCCAACTCCCGCAGCCTCCCTTCAGACACGCAGATAACTTCCTCCTACGGCAGCAAACAAATGAAAACCTTCTTCTCTGCGTAACGGACGGGCGGGCGGGCATCCTACGGCAGTGGCTGGATGCCGTCTTCCGTCGGACCCCGCTCGTTATAAAAGGGGAAGCCCCTCCCCTTTCTTTTGTCAGCCCTTCGCAGGCTTTTCCCTGATTTCGCCAAGCTTTCGTTTTTCCCGGGCTTTCCTTCCATTTTACCGCGCTGAGGATGGCACCTCCCCTTCTTCCCAGGAGGGGGAGGCCAGGAGGACGACACTGCCCGGGTTATCGGGGGTGCCTCCTCCCCCATTTTACTTTGGGCTTTGTGTTCGTCGTCACCTGCATAACATATGAACAGCACCGACCCACCGGCAACTGCCCTCTCCTCCCCCAGCACAGACTACAGTCATCACACTCACCACCCTTCAGGGCCCTCACTCGATTCTTACCTTATTTGTAGGTCATAGCACAGAGCTTGCTCCGAGGGCACATGCAGGCAGCCACGAGGACAGGAAAAACCATGTGTGCTGTGCACTGCGACTCAGTGGCCAAAACGGTTAAGGAACCCTGCGCACATGGCACCATGTGCTTGCTCGCTGTGGCGACGCCCCCAGACCCTGCATTCTGATTGGAGGAAGCCAGAGGTCGCAAGAAAGCCAGAGGTCTCTGGCCAATCGGTCGCTCTTGCAACCTCTGGCGACCCCTAAATGACGTCCCTGGTGACAACGTCAAGAATTGAACTGATGAAAACAATTCAAAGTTATGTTTTTAGTTACCATGTGATATTAATCAAATATGTCATGTTTTGAATTTATTGTGCACAGATTGATTTATCCTTCTGGTCCTTTGTGTTAGAAGAATCTTCCTCTACGACTAGGTGCTGTTATCAACAAGCGCTTCGTTGTTTCATAATTGAAGGTGATTAACCAGATTGAGGGATCACTTGTGGTTGTTGTTCCCCCACGGCTCTTGCAGTTGGTTGTTTGTCACATTACACTGATGGTGATGCATGGGGGTTGGTGGGATGTCAGTGATTGGGCCTGGGAAGTCCCCCACATACTCTGGACCACCCCATCTCCAACAAGACCGGCTGCTGTTCATCATAATATGACGACACACTGAGCTGCAGTGAATGAGCAAACTGTGCATCCCAAACATGCCAGAGATACACAGAACCACAAGTACCACAATGCAACAGTGCAAGACAAACAGAAAGCATGTCCTGCAATGGGGCCCACGCATGGGTGTGCAGTTCAGGAAAATCCATGTGTACGGGGGTGCAAATGGTCCTTAAGGCGGTGTACATCCAAGAAGCCACAACACACCCCGGCACCAATGTCAAATGGCAAAAGTCAGCAGGAGAATCCATCACCTCACCATACAAGAGAATCAATGAACTGCGTGGCACACTGTGCATCAGCATGGGATGCCCACCCACAGACACATTGTGAGCATGCAGAAGGACACCTGCAAGCTACGCGGCCACGTCACAGCAATGTGAATCAGACACATGGGGCTCACAACGTGTCACTCAGGACAGAACATCCCCATACATGACATGTCTGCCAGATGGTATACCACGGGCGACCCCCTGTAGCAAAAGACATGGCATGTGACCCAGACCATTCCCTTGTGCCCACAACTATGACTGCTATGTATATGGGGCATCATGAAGCATGTCTGACCCCGCTCCGCCTGCGTAGGTGGGGCCTCTATCTGGAAGAGACACCTGCCCCTCTCAGACTTCAGCTGGACCTCCTTAACTTCCAGCAACTTCTCCAAACTCTGCTTATCCCTACCTCCTTCCCTCTATCCCTTCCTTGCCAATCACCCCTCTGCCGCCTAGACCGTCATGCTACTCAAAGCGTACCAGCCCCTGTCTAGTCGACACCAGCACCCTCCCACCACTTCCCAGCACCGACCTAGCTGGCACCCTACCCGGCGGCTGTGCACACCACCCTTGGGACCACGCCACCCTAGCACCTAGCCTTGTACACTCTCCCCTATCTCCTGCATCTCTTTACTACACTTGCACTTCCAAATGCCACAAGGCCTAGTAGACCCTTCTGCATATTGGCTTGTTGTGCATGGAAACGCCATTTAGTAGTATATGTGCAAAATGAAAGCACCACTCATTTTATTTTATTTTTTTATTTACTTGTATTAAATTACTTTGATTTTTACAAGAGTCGGGTATACAATAAAATTCGAACACTGGAGGCAACAAGAAAAAAGGGGATTCTTTCCAGTGTATTATTTCTGACGAGCTTCGATCTTTTCCATCGCGTGTTTCAGGATCTTAGCCGCGGCTATAGTCCATTTATTCTTTTCTCCTGACATCAGACGTGTCCACCATGTCTCTTCGTCACACATTTTTGAGACCCCAAGCAACAGAGTCAGGTAGGCTGATAGCGCCTGACTAGTTTCCGAGCACAGTGATCTTATTGCCAAGATTGTGTGCGTATGTAGTAGGTTGAGGCAAGCTTGCATGAATAGAGTTTTTTTGGTATCCTTTGGAGATGTTTCAACAATTTGTTTGTTTCACAATTTCTTTAGTCCGAATCCAATCCCATTCTTCCGTTTTTATTTTGACTCTTTGGGGGTTGGAGATTAAGTATTCCTCACTGCAATCTGTTCTAGTTGGTGCTTCATTGATTGCACCCAGGCATTCAGCATTTGACACCGGCCAGTTTTGATTTCTCCTGCAATCAACTGGTAAGGAGGGGGGCTATCGGTCATCAGTGTTTTCCTATAGAGCTGCATGGTCCTAAGTTCTACAGTCGCTGCCAAGGAAAGTAAGACACATTCTTGCCTAATTGCTGCAACAGAAGTCGATTTTGGTAGATTTAGGACAGATCTCCAAAAGTGCCCTCCAAGCTTTGTCCATATTGTCGCAGGCAAGTTCAAGGTGGCATCCATCCCATACATAATCGTCGGGACCACCTTTGTTTTATAGAAATGGATGGCCGGCGTCAGAGAGTATCTTCCACATTTTTTATCTATTGCTCTTATTTGAGCTGCTAGGTTACGGGTTTTGTCCCAAAGGGCTTGCTGCATTTTTATTTTCTGTCTTCGAGCTGTCAATCGTGACTCCCAGGTATTTAAAATCAGTGACAGTTTCAATTTTTGTGTTGTCAATGGTCCAGGTCAGCTTGTCCGTTTTTTGGGCGGTTTTCAATGATCAATATTTTCGTCTTGGACTTGTTTATTTCTAAATTGTTATCCTTAATGTAACGCGACAGGTTGTTTAGCTAACGCTGTAGTCCAATCAGAGTTTGGTCCAAGAGGATCAAGTCATCGGCGTACAGCATTCGCGATACACTGCTCTTACCTATTTTAGGCGGAGATGATCGAACATGTTTTTCTGAATCTTTGTAGTCTCCCAAAAAAGCGATGAAAAGGGCTGGGGCCAATGGACAATCTTGCTTTACCCCCCTATTTAATGGTATTTCTTCCGAGAGGGTGCCCTTTTGGCTTAGGCGCACATGCATGTTGGTGTTTGTGTGAAGAGCGATCACTGGACCCAGGAGCGACTGCGGGCAGTTCTAAGTTTCTAGCTTACTCCAGAGTTTTTTTCGATCCACTAAGTCGAACGCCTGGGTGAGATCTATAAATGCTAGAAAGACTCTTTGAGCGCCGGCTTTGAGGCTAATTTTTAGTATGTTTAATGGCAGGATGTTGACTGACGTGCCCGCGTTCTTCAGAAAGCCCTTTTGAAAGGGATCAGCAGCCGGCAAGCCTTTTGCCAATTTCTGAAATCTCACTAGGAGAAGGGATGCAAAAATCTTTCCAATAATGTTCATAAGGGCAATTGGCCGGTAGTTAACTGGATCTTCTCTATTTCCTTTTTTGTATATTATATACTGCTGACGTCCATGTGGCCGGGATGGATTTTTGCACTTTGCAGCAGCCAAAAATCTGACTGATGAAAGGTGTCCATGCTTCTGCATGGAGTTTCAGGTCTATGTTTGTTAGACCATCAGGTCCCGGACTCTTGAGTTTTTTAGTTTTATAATTGCTCTTTTGATGTTGAGTTCGTCCGTTAGAACAACCCATGATAGCTCACAATCTTTCACTGGTAAAGGGTTTGGGCCACTTGGAGGCTTAAATATGTTTGTGAAATGGGCCACCCAGATACCTTCTGCTACTGAGTTGGTGAGTTTGTCATAGGTTTGGTGATCTAGTTTCTTGATTAGGGCCCACAATTCTCTTGATTTCTTGTTGCAGACGATGTTCAGCATTTCTTCTGCGTCTCTTTGATAAAGACTCACTCTGTGGTTTCTGAGCCATGATTTATAGTTTCTCATTTCATCTCACAGGGCCGTCCCGGAAGATTGTGTGTTTTGTGTTAGGGCCTGCCTTTTCATTTGCCTTAACCGTCTTCTTCTATCCACCAACTCCTTATTGTATAAATGATGGCTTTTCACATTTTTGTTTTTCTTTACAAAGGTTAAGTTTACTTTGTATTCTGATAGCAGCGATTTGTAATTTAATGTTTCAGGACAATTAAAGTTGTGGTCTCCAAGCTGTTGTATTTAGTATCTTTGTGATAGGTCTCGAATGTTCGAAGCGGTAAGTCGGAGGCGTGTATGTTGGCTGTTTACCTCAATGTGTTTGTTATACGCAAGTTTTTGTGGGCCCCTTGTGTTCAATATCATGGTCAGGAGGCTGTGGTCGCTTTCATCAGTTCTGACTACCTTATACGTTGAAATTAAAAGTAGCAGAGAATGTGATACAAAAATGTAATCCAGGGTACCCGTGGAGCTGTCACGCTCCCAAGTGGGCAGCCGTGGGAGGCCATCTTGCAATTCTGCTACGTTGTGGAAATTACGTGAGTTCATTAGGTCTAACCATTTGGCCCCCCGCTCCTCGGTTGAAGATTTTGTTAGTTGTTTATCTCCGGTCTCAGATGAATATTTACATTTCGCATTTAGAGCTCCACAAATAGTGATGTTGGTGACCTGCTGATTCACATATATTTTGTCAATGACTTCTGCTACTGAAACACAGAAGTCATTTGTGTTTCTTTGTTGGTTCCAATAGAGGGTTATAATTGCCATATGCGTGGTTTCCCAGGCCTTCGAGGCTGTTTTCTAAGAGGCAGTATGACTCAGCAAACACTTTTGTAATGGTCATACCTGAACCAGCTCTCACCGCACGTAGTAGACCTGACGATGGGTGGCTTAGTAGGCCCTTTACGGCCGGAGAGATTTCAATTGAAAAACCGTTGAGTGATGGTTTCTCAGTCAACCAAGTCTCTTGTAGTGCCAAAATGTCAAAGGACCCAAGGTCCGGTCTGTCGGTTTTTGTCAAATGTTTATGGCCTCTGGTGTTCCAGGACCCCATCATCATTGTGTCTCGGTGAGAGTCATGTGGCACTTGCAAGAGGGGATCTTGTTGTAGCAAGTTGCCCAATTGTGGCTGCTATCTCTTGAATTTGTTGGTTAGAGCTGTGGGAAGCCACGCCCATGAACCTTTTTGCTTCTTCTCGTCCCTGGGTTTTTCTGAGGGGTCTGTTGAACCCACCTTGTGGGTATGGGTGTCAGAACTTTTTGGTGCAACGTTGGAGTGTCTTGTCATGCGGTGGGGCTCCTGTAGATCTGAAGTACTGTGTCATTCGGGTCTTGATGTGTGAGTCTGGTTTTGTCTCAGTCTTCTCTCATACTGATGCACCACTAATTAAAATAAATGTGAATGACTGAAATAGTACACTCCACAATCAATGGGCCATATGCAAATCGGTGTACTGTACAGCCACATGTAAACTGTCGTGTTACCCTGACCATTGTGTCACTGCTGGAATGATGCACCCATCCACTGTACCCAATTACATGCTCCCATGTCTGTCCCACTTACAGGTTACTCTGGATACCTGCAGCTCCAATGGTTGATGAATCCCCTGAGGAATCCACAGACACCGCAGCAGGTGGCATACAATCATGCCCACATCCAGAGCAGAGTGGCAATTGAGTACACGTTTGGCCTGTGGAAGGCACGCTTCTGATGTCTCCATCATACAGGGGGTGCTTTGATGTACAGGCCAGACAAGGTGGGTAAGATCGTGCTAGCATGCGCCATGTTGCACAACACATGCATCCAGCGTAACATTCCATGCCCCCAGATGTGGACATGCCCACCTGATGATGATGCAGTGCCTGCACGTGGCACACTTGAGGACACTGCACATGCTGAGGCCACGCTGGAGCGGATTGCCCGGTAAGAGCTAATTGAGAACTTTCCTTGATGATGCCTACCACTATACCTAGCAATGCATCCATCACTGTTAACAGCATACAATGAATAAAGTCCGATCAAGGATGCAATTGTAAAGTGTCAATCAAAATGTACATGTATTAGATGTCCCATCACATCACCCACCCCAACAACACCCTGCCCAGTCACCCACCCCAACAACACCCTACCCAATAACCCACCCCAACAGTATGCATCAACACCATGACTTTGTCCGTGACTCACTTTCGGGCACATTTGGGCTTGGGGTCTGGTTCCTGGAGCCTTGTGGTGAGACAACTCATCAAACGTCGCCTTGGTGTGCTTTCCTGGGACCCCTTAGTGGGAGTATTGGAGGTAGAGGGCTCGGAATCCTGAGCACGAATGTATTGCAGTGTTAACTGCATGGCCTGTGTTAGAGCCTATGCTGAAGCAGATGTGGCATCCATGAGCTCGCAGACCCTCTGGCCAAGTGTGACCATGGCAGCTGTGGCATGATCCAGGGTGTGTGCCTTGCGGTTGCGTATTTCACGTATCTCAATCAGTTATTCCCCTGCCATAGTGTGGATGTCCACCTGCTGGCACTCTGTCTAGTCCAGGTGTGACCGTATTGCCCTCAGGATGACATCAGGCAGTGGTGGTGGGCTATGTGGGCTTGGGGGTGTGGCTGGACTAAAGCTAGATGCGGTGTGCCCCTCATATTGCTCGAATGACTCTGTGGCCACATTCTGCTCATCATTGGAGTAAGACTCCTTGGATATCTCCAACTGTGGCATGTGACAGTGGGCATGGTGCGGGGGTGCTAGTGCATGTCGGGGCACTGTCCTGTGGCATGTGTGCACTGTCACCATCTGTGCCATTGTTGGGCACCACAACAGTGTCTGCAGGTGGCACTGGTGTTGGCTGGGCAGCTACTTCCGGAGGTGGTGCTGGCTGTGCAGCTAATGCCAGAGGTTGTACTGGCTGGGCAGCTACTGAGGGAGGCGGTGCTAGCTGTGCAGCTACTACCAGAGATGGTGCTGGCTGGGAAGCTGCAGGCGTTCCTGCTGGTGGATGGGCTGGACCTGCAGCACTGCCATGCTGTGTAATTTGGCCTGGAGTGGGACTGGCATGCGCAGAAGTGGGGGCTTCCCTGGTGGCTGCATATGAGGGTCCTACTCGTCACTGTCCATGGAGAGGGTACCTATAGGGGGGATGGGATGGGTTGTCACCAATTTGCCACACATATCGTTAGTCATGCATTCAACCCATCCCATGATGTGTGTGTACCAGTGTTTTTGTTTTCATGTGTCTCACATGGGTCATGTTCAGATGGGTGGCTATGCATAAGGGGGTTCATGCATGGGGGTTCATACATGGGGGTTCATGCAGGGGGAGTTAATGCAGGGGGTTGACGCAGGGGTCCATTCAGAGGGAAATGAATTCTACGTGTGTGCGATGTGCATGCCTGTATGATTTATCGGGGTGCTATTGCCATCGACAGGGGTGCACTGCGTGACATGTCATGTGTCAGGCCACTTGCCACGACCGTTACTCTGCGCTCTGCTGGTGGATGTATGCAAGGGGGGGACATGGACATTCATTTGTACTTATTGCCATCTGCTTGGGTCCCTGCTACTGCCTCAGCACCTCCAATGCCCTCGATCCCCTCCATGTGGAGGATGATGCTGAGGCACTCTCTTGTCTTGTGCTGCCTGGCTCCAGACAACTCTTTTGCATACTGCCGCACAGTGTCCACCAGGGCTATGAGTTCAGCATTAGCAAACTTGGGTTTGCGTTGGCGGGAGTCCTTGCCTGGGGTTCTCTGCTCCTGGGACATCTCTTTGAAGTTGTTCTGGGCCTGGATGGCTGTGGGTAACAGTGAACTAAATTGGATTGGGGTTTTTATGATGGCTGCCGTACTTCTTTCGGTTTCCGGCACCAACATTAACGCCTTTTTGATGTTAACGCCATTTTGTACGGTGGATCCGTAATTTCCTCCATTTTCAGTCCAATATTGCCGGCTGTTTATCCGCTTCATCTGTTAATACCGGCAATCCGGTATATTGAGTCTACGCTTCCTTTCAGCAATCCCAAGAGCACTGTGCCGCCCGCCGAGTCTGCTCCCCACACTTTGCCTTCTAAACCTGTTTCACCTACAGTGCCCTTTGCTGCTCGTTGCTGCACTCATGGTGTGCCCATGTAGGCCACCATCCTAGCCTGCTTCCTATTGTTATCCATCTTCCCGGTCTCAGGTTTTGCAAGCTAGTGGTTATCAGCACACAAGTCTTTGTGTTAATTCAAGCCACTTGTGTCAGGGCTGTCATCTGTTCTTCCACCCCGTGCCCTTTCATGGTCTCGGCACATTCCAAAAAGCGGTGTGGCATGCTACTCTCAAACAGGGGGATTCTGGGAGTGGCGCCGGAAGGCCCGGCCCGTCTGGCCGGTGTGGACATGCTTTCTCCACCTGCCCGGTGGCATGAATGCCATTGTTGTAGGTCCCCAGGTTGATGGAGCCTGCATCACCCCCTAGCACATCCTGGACTCCATTGGCCTGCCCAACCTCACCTCCCTGCACAGCGTTCCCTTGTGTCCAGGCCTCTACCCTCAGGTAAGTGCCTGAGCCTTCTTCCTTTGCAACCGCCAGTTCTCCCTGCACGGCCTCCTTCGCAATGCTGCTCTGGGACTCTGCGCTCCAGCACAAGTGCACTAGGTGAGTCCAAAGGCCACACTGCATGGTGCAAGCTGCACTGTCTCCATGCACTCCGGACCACCAAGCCTGCTGGGGACACTGTTGAGCTGCCTGGGAACAGACTCTGCAGGGATTGCGTTGGCTCTCTCTGGTGCACACACAGGATATATAGCCTGCAGCAGACCTCCACTAGGCTGCGGCCATCTCTGGGGCCCATTTAATAAAGGTGAGCGTCGAGCGTCAGCACATAGGGCGTTCACCTTGAGGGCTTTTTGAAAATAAAATAAAAGTGCGTACCATTAGAGCCCTGCTGCGCAGAGCGCTAAAGGCACGCAATACTTAGGTGCCAGTATGACGGCATCCCCAATTACCAGAGTCACCACAAGGAGCAAACACAGCACATTTAAAAAATAAATGAAGGCGCTGTGGCGTACGTTAATGTTAATGTTAAAGGATATTTGTACCGTGCACTATCACCACCGGAGTGGTGCTCTGGCGCTCTGGTGGATCTGAAACAATGGGGGGGGGGGTAGGTTAGGTGTGTTAGTAGGACAAAGTTTGGAGAAGAGCGAGGGAGCTGTGAAGTACTGTTGGCAGTTTCAGTTCGGTTAACACTGTTCGCCGAGCATATTGGTGTGTTATTTGGTTCTGAGTCCGTTGTCTGCTGTTGTTTATGGGTCTGTGTGTGCGTGCGGGTTGCTGCGGCTTTAAGAGGTGTGGTTGTGTTTGGTTAGAGTAGATAGGTTTTTAATCGATTTTGGGGATGGTTAGTATCCTTGTTGTTAGGAGAGATGCATATTCCTATTGTGTCACCTTTGTGATTTAGAGAAGGTTGTTTCCTTTTGGTGCTTAAGTTTCAGCGTGATAAGGCTGTCTCATCTCTTTGTCACTATGCTAACTTAACTACTTTTGTAGCTGGCACACACATGAAGGCACACTGTTAAACACAGCAAGCACGTTCAAAATACATTGAAAAAAAGCCCCCTTTGTGTAAAGGAAAAATAAAAAAAGGAAAGGTGCTGTTGCTGTGCACGGGGCAAATGTATAACATTGAGTTACGAAGTGGCTTTTAATTAAGCAATATGACCCGAGCGGCAGGGGCATTACCGACTCAGGTAATGCCCCGGGGCCCATAGTTATAGGTCCGAGCAAAGCGAGGGCCTTAACGAAGGCCCCGGGGCATTACCAGAGTCGGTAATGCCCCCGCCGCTCGGGTCATATTGCTATTAGTATCCCGGCCCGCAATATTTGCTTGACCGGGGTACTAAAAGCAATTTTTTTCTGTCCCGAAACGCTGCGGCGTTTCCGGACAGAAATAAAGAAACGGCCAAGAAAATGGCCGCCGCCATGGAAAGGGAAAACGGAGTCCGTTTTCCCTTTCCATGGCGGTCATCGGGAGCGGACGCGCTGGGAACACATGTGTTCCCAGCGCGTCCGCTCCCAAAAAAGGATCAAGAAAAAGGTAAGTGGGGTTGGGAGGGAAAAAAAAAAAAAGGAAAGCCCAAGCCGTGTGGAGGCGCGGAGCGGGGATGGCCCCGCTCCGAGTCTCCACACGGCTGGAGACTTCCCTCGTCCCCCGCCGGGGATGCAAAAAAGGATCAAGAAAAAGGTAAGCGAGGGTGGGAGTGGGAGAAAAACAAAAAAAAACGTACCTGCGTCCCCAGCGGGGGACGATGAAAGCCCCCAGCCGTATGGAGGTGCGGAGCGGGGATGTCCCCGCTCCGAGTCTCCACACGGTTGGAGACTTCCCTCGTCCCCCGCCGGGGACGCATAAACAAGAGGGTAAGTTGGGGGGGGCGGGTGGGAGGGAGGAGAGGGAGAAAAAAAATATACTTACCCGAGTCCCCGGCGGGGGGCGAAGGCAGCCTCTCAGCCGCGGGGAGGCCCCGCTTCGAGCCTCCCCATAGGCTGAGGGGTTGCCACACCCCTCGCCGGGGAAAAAGGCCGTGGAATCCCGACGGAGAGATTCCCGGCCGGGTATGGACCTGGCGAGAGCCAATCAGAATGCTTGTTTCATTCCGATTGTCTCTCGCCCGGGTACTAATAAAGATTATATTCGAACAGACCTCTGTGCAGGACCAATTCAGTACACTTTTAATGTAATATTTGTATTAAAAGTTCTCCTTTATTAAAATGAAAACGGCTGGCATGCGTTAGCTGTCAATCAGCTGTTACGCTATATCCAGCTTCAGCCAATGGCATCCTCACCCCCGTATTGGCCCGCCCCAGAAGTCCAGCTCATTAAAATTCAATTGTGATCTCTGTGCTGCCCTTTGCTTGAGGTCTTGACCTTTACAAAATACAGGGCAGATTAAGCACCCTGCACAACTTGGTTTTATTAAATAGGCCCCTTCGTCGGCATCCAGTAGCACTCCCCCCTGTGAGCTGATTTAATGATTTCATAATCAGATGTATGCATGAGCTTGGGAAGTGAAATCATTTTGCAAGACCCACTGCAAAAAGCATCATTTTAACACGGGCATACCTTGAAAGCAGTCATCGGAAGAAATAGTTAAAAAGTCAGAGACCATATGCCTATGCATTGTGCCATTGAGTTGGGGTATAACACCACCAATAAAAAGCAAACACTGGGGTAGCAATCCATATGTACAAGCATGGTAGTATTATTACATGCATGAAGATTTTCCACAATCGAAAACAATTCTTACTCTTTTCATATGCAAATGGCCTGTTCTGGCGCCTTCATTGCTGTTAAAATTACACAGATTGGCTTCTGATACACTTATTGCTAAAAGTAGCAGCATGTCTGCTTTAGTGTTTGCATTGAAGCATGGATTCATGGCAATTAGGTGAAGACCGCATGAACATTTGAGTGTACTTTTTGTTCAGGACCAGCTTGTTAACATGTGACATTAGACATATTTACTGTGGCAAAGTCCCCCGCCTGATCCCTGTTGTGGGTAACTGGGTAGGCAGAGGGGCAATCAGCCACAACCCGCTGATTGATGCTCGACTCAAAAGTCGTGTTGGGAGGATCTCCTGGTTCTCCACCTTCCCCTACACGCAGGAGGGTGGGGATCGTTACAGGGTTCCCCTTAAAGCACCTGCCCGTTAGGCGCTAAGACTGTGCAGAGGTTCGTCCACCTGCACACAATCTTGGAGCAGAAGAGAGTGACTCCCTCTCTCTCTACTGGAATATTTATGAGAGCTTACGTTCAAAGGATTCCCTTAACTGGAGAATCGCTGTAATGTGTGACTCCAGCGCACATCCTCAAATCATGGGAGGCAGTGAGAGTATTTCCAAAATTCTGGAAGCAGATTGTAAAGCCGTGGGCAGGCCTGGCTGAAGATGTGTGGGTGCCCATTTCAACATGGTGGTTGCCCGTGTAGGGCGAACCACCGACAACCAGACAAGGAATTGACAATCCTCTAAGGAAAAAGGCTTGTTGCACCTCTTGCAAGGATTACAAGGTTTTATTTCACAAATAAAATAGCATGTAAGTAGGGGCATTCAAACCAGATTACCATGGAGTGCACTGACTAGTTCAAAGCAGGACAGTACATTTTAAAGGCAATTGTCGTCAAACATGATGCAAGCAATATACAGTGCTAATTCCCCTGATTCATTGGGCACCGCTACGGCCATACCACCTGCTCCATATGGGATACCATGTGATTGGTTATCATTACCCTGAGCCAGCCTCCTTCCACGTTGTCTCTGGCCTTGTTACTATTGAGTCCCAGAGAGGTGATTGGATCCCTAATTGAGAATGCTTTTTTCCTCACGTACAACTCATCTGATGCGCACCTGGTAGTCGTACATCAGCTCAGTGGATACTCTCGAGGTCAACTTAGCCCTCTGAAATGCAAGGCGCTTCTTTGGATCCCAGACACATAGGCACACCCACCATGCCTCCCCGGTACTGACCTAGATTTGTTATCCTCACCCTGTGCACCTCGCAGTACAAATCACAAGACATCCTGCTCTGTGCTCCCCCTTGACAGCAGCCCCCTCCCTGAACCTTCACCTCGGCTCTGCCAGGACCACAATAATCACTCACCTTGTGAAGGATTTAAGAGTTCTAATGGTGGGCATCTGGTAGTTCAAATAGAGTGACCAGTATCATGAGGGCACCAGGGCCCTAAATCTGGACAAGGCTGTCTTGGCAGCCGAAGGCCTCTGTTCTGGCTTCCAGGAGATCGTCCTCCAGGGACAGGCGCAGCCCTGCTCACGCTTGGCTATTCACATTCCTTTCTAGTTGTATAGACCTGCCACGTGAGACAATGGGATGGTTGAATCTATTAGGTGTGAAAGCCTTTCAGTTGACCACCTGAACTGGGAAACGTGTGTTGGTGCTAAAACGTGTATTGGTGCTAAAATGCAAGAATGTACTATTGCGAATGCTGGAACCTGGCCTTTCTAGGCCCCAATCTCAAAAAGGGCAAAAGTCCACCACTTATTGTCGCTAGGCTGGGATGACTCTCTTACCCTCCATCACTGTGACCTATAAAATTCTCTCACCTGTATAGGACACCCCCCTGTCGCCTACAATAACCCTTCTATGTTATCATGTGTCCCTAATACATTTTCCTCAACTTTAATCGCTTTGGGGGGCAGCTGACTTCGATATGCATCCCAACATTCCCCCTTTAGTTAATCCTACATTAACTAACTCTGCTGCCACCCTAGCTGCTTCTTGAACCCTGCATGTTCCTTCCTTTGTTATCCAGACCCTATACACATCGCACCAACTTTCACCCACCCGGGCATATTGCTCTGGGGTACATGCAAGATAAATACACCCTCCATCACCTGACAGGTCAACCCAGTGTTCTGTGTAATTTTCTGGATCTGTGGGGGGAGGGGGGATGGTCACAGTTCCCTTGGGATCTATGAGTTTCTCAATCCTCACAAAACTGGGTTTAATAGGATCTTCTGTCTGGGCCTGTCCATCTTTTGTGCCACAAGGTGCACTACTTGCTCCAACTGAAACCATCATCATTGAGCTATTTGGGATGTTCTTTACGCAGTGCCAAAGGATCATCTGGCACGTGCAGAGCATCACCAACAGAAGTACTATGATAGGGACCAATATCTTTACCAGAACTCCCAGCCATGATGGTGTCCACGAGAACACTGCATCAAACCAATCACCTGCTTCAATTCCTCCTTCACCTTCCATACCAGTCTTTAGTCTGTGTAGGGCCCCTATGATGTGTGAAAGGGACCAATTTTCTGCATTGTTGGGGGGTATGTATGTGCAGCATGACAGTCCAATGTTCTTGCATAGCCCTCACTCCATGGCCATTAATAGATCCAATACATAACGGTTCTGGATGGTCATCAGCCTGATAGCCCGCTTCTTGCTCTTGATCGCCTTAAAATCCTTGCTCCACATCATTCGCCAACTGGATCATCTCCCATCATACTATCAGGAGCCATTTTTAATTTACTGGTGTCTGGATTACTGGCAGCAGGATAGATGCAAAGAACACTTCCGTCTTGCTAAACGGCCGATACTTGTCTGGTATTTCTTTCAGTAACTTGGAGGATTCTTCGGTATAGATAATTTGATGGCCTCTTCTGTCTACGCAGTGATCACTTCTTTCTCTGTGTCTCTAGGGACTGGGGTATGGGCTGTCTTGGCTGTGCTGCAACAGGTGTCGGGGCTATTGCAAGGTGTGCTTCAGGAACTACAATTATGGCTGAATGCAGTGTCACCAATGAAAATACGCCCCACCATGATGGTGAGAGGTGCAAATACGCCTGTTGGCCACACACACAATACAAATGCATTAATGCTGCTGTGCCTTTGTTTATGTCTGGAATGTATAGTGTCTTGTTTAGTTGGTCCCTGCTGGAACGCTGCTGAGGCCTTGGAAACACAGTCTATATTCTTCTCGTACTTGCACTTTCACCAGGGTTTCTCTAGTTTCAATCCACGTTAGCTTTGGGATATGGGTGTTCCATATTGTGATGCATTTGTTGTTCACGTCCCATCTAACTTCTTCATCCAATCCCACCAGTCACCCGGCTGAGCAGCTCACTACTGCTTCTTGCCATCCGTCGGATACGAATAGTACACCTTCCATCCTCAGAAGTGGGCTTGGTTTGCACTATGGGTCTTCAGCATTTTTGATGCAATTTGCTTCATCTCTATCCATCCCCACGAATTCTACACTGTGCCCCTGAAGCAGGCTGCAAACCCGACATAGCCCTAGATAGACTAAACACTGAGCTTCTAGAGATAACATCTCCTGGGGTACTAACATGTTGGGTGCTCCTGATACTTGGGGGATCAAGGAGCAGACATAGCAGCTTCCATTTGCCCTCTGTTTCTCCACCGAGCTCATATGGCTATATCGCATTGTTAAATTCTGGATGGTGCACATCTGTCATTGTATCTAATCCAGGTCCTCTGTATTCATTTTAACCTCTTCTTTCACCAACCTCCCTCTTTACTCTACATGGCTACTTCCATTTAACTGTGCTGGTCCCTTGTGCTTCTGCCCACCCATCAATACCTCTGTGGAGCTGTCAGTGTATATTTTTTCTTTCCCAAATATGTTCTCTCAGGTTTTCTTGTGCCTACCCCTATCACACACACCCTGTATATGCCTCAACAATATAACATTACTCCTTATATAAATGTTTCTTATGATAAGAGAATTAAAACACAAACAGGTGAATATATCCAGTTTCCAGTAACAGAAATGGGGCTGTCATGCTCTAGACAAACCTGGAAATGTGTGTTTAATTTGAAAAGCATTATATAGACATACTATGGCAGTGAAAAGAACATTAACACAAGCACCAAACATTTTTAGCAGCTAACACTCCAGAAAGGAGGATCGTTGATGTTGGTGCCCCGTTCAGTGAGCTGAGTTGACGTTGTAGTGATGAGATAAATATGTTGACAGGGAAAAGACACATTTGTGTGTGTGTGTGTGTGTGTGTGTATATATATATATATATATATATATATAATATATATATTTATTTTTTTTGAAAAGGGAAACTAAGCATTAGTAACCCAAGGAGGTTTGTACTCTAGCCAATCTGCCAGCAAAAAATACGGGATGCCCAGTAAAAAAACCAGCCTGACAAAAAGTCAGTTCCTCATAGTATCCAGTTTATTCATTATTTCACCATTTGAAATAAAAAAAAGAGAGAGAACCACAGTAAGAGTTTTGCTGCGTGCTCGCTGATTGTTCACATACTAAGAATCTAGACACCCAATAGTAATACATATACAAACAACAACACCTCTCTATGGTGTTTGCTCCACAGTTGTCCCTTTTCTCTTTCCTCACCACGCAAAACTTTCGATACCAGGATAAATACTGAAACCATGGCAGCCATTTTATAGTGGTTTGCATGCATCTCATAGCGTGCAGTCATAAATACAAAAGAAATTCCTATGTGCATAGAAATTACATTAAATTTAAACCTATTCTGGGGATTACAAAAATATGTTCACCTTTTTCTGTTATTCTTATTGTGGCACCCACATTTTTGCTTCATAAATGCACAGTTGATAATTCATAAGGAAAATTCCATTTTATAGTGCATGCTGCATCGAAATTAATAATTGAAAATTAATTATTGACCAACCAATGGAGATACTTCATTTTAAAGTGTTTAGTGCATAGAAATTATAGCAGCCATAGTCATTATTCCATTAATAAAGTGCTTAGTGCAATGTTATAGAGTACATAAATTGTACTCCTAAAGTGCTAAGTGCATGATCACTACAGCTGCCACAATTATTATTTCGATATTAAAATGGTAAATGCAATTACTAAAAAATGTTTTTCTCCTGGCCAATTAAAGTAGATCAATGGACCACAAATTAGAACATTTCTAGTCAATGTAACTACATGGCGGACATATGGTAAAACCTCCCCATCAGTACTTTATGCACATAATTTGTCTAATGCACACAAGTAACAATCCTAATTTCCACAAAAAATGTTTACAATAAAGTGCATAGTGCTCACTTAGTCCATTTGACAAACAATTAACTCAGATTTCTTAATGTACTAATATTCAATAGTGTCCTGATACAATCGCATGAGATGTACTTTAGTATTAATGGAACAAGCTGTGAAAAAGTTAAAAGACCACCATGAGACAGTATATCCCACATTACCAAAAAATATTAAAAAGCATAACAGAAAACTCTCAAAATGCCAAAGTGAAACAAAGACTACATGATAAAAATCTAGCAGCTTCATTAATTCAAGATCTTCTTCTATAGTAGATGGCAGTCATTTACTCATTCCATGTAAATAGGACATTCTGCACAGGAATGAGGATATATAGTAAAAAGATAATAGCTATAATGATGCTAAAACTTCTGGCTTATGCATTTAGGTTCCCAAAAACATGTACAATTCTTCATCAAGATTATGTCCCTTTGGCTTTTTGGTCTCAAGATCTAAGATGTATCTTGTTTCCATTTGTCGAAGTTCAAGTTCTCTGTTGCCCCCTCGAGGATTCTCCTTAACATGATACAAACCAAAAAATCTCAAACTGTCAATCTTCCCTTCATGGACTTCTCTAAAATGTACAGCCATCGGATACGAGGTGTCAAAGTTCTTTATAGCTCTCATGTGCTGTAACACTTTAAGTTTCAAATTACCAATGGTGCTCCCAATATACCACAAATCACAGGAGCACATGAGAGCATATACAACAAATTCTGTGTTGCATGTGATTCTCGCCTTTAATTCCACCGTATGGCCTAAAATCGGATGTACATAAGTAGTTCTGTCCACGGCATGATGACAAATAATCTTTTCTAAAGATAAATGTCCACAATATATATATACGAACAGAGAAATCCTACTTCTAATCCTGCAAAATAAAGCATATTATGTATCAAGTACTGAGCATCTGAATCATCAAGATTATTACTTTTCATACACTTAAGCGATCACGCATTGGATTGTAATGTTTCATGTGCCAGAGGTGCGGTATGGGGGACGTGCAAAAATCTGCAAGGTGCACCCAATACCGCAATTCCTTCACTTTGACCTCAAAGGGAGTGGCGTACACGAACATAAAGGGACCACTGTACCTGGGATCACTCCATCTTCAAACAAAGTTGTGAATATATATACTGTCACAAGGGGCCAACTGGAGAGGAGGTGAGTTCACATAGTCAGGTGCAGCGCTGGTGTCCTCTTCTGTTTGCTGTGGTGCTATCTGTTAAGAAATACGTTTGGTTAAGCACATCAAAACAGACAGATATTATTTAAACTCATCCCCTAAAATGGATTCAGCCTTATGCATATCAGAAGCACTCCCAACTCGAAACACTGGTGTGTTCATATGCCTGCCCATCACAATTCCATGTGGGGACAAATGGTGATCCTTACAGGGCTGCGTCTGCATGCTGAAAAGGGCCAAGGGCAAACAGTAGACCGAATTTTTCTTGAAGCCAACACACAACTTTGATAACTTGGTCTTCAGGAGGCTGTTCATTCATTCGTTTGACTACACCATTGGCCTCGGGATGATAAATGGAACACAACTTATGCTTTATAACTAATAGAGCTGTGGTTTCTTTAAACAGCTAATTGAAGAAGTGTCTGCCATTATCTGACCTTACTACTTCGCACACTCCCCATCGGGGAATCACTTCTTGTACAAGAAATCTGGCTGCACTTTTGGCGTCTGGATGTGAGCATGGACCAGCCTCAACCCAACGGGAGGAGGGGCACACAACTAGTATTAAGTATCAGAATGTGTTGCACCATTCTCCCTTGTCAGTGCAGTTGATATGAAGTTCATGGAATGGCCCAGTAGGACAAGGCAGAGTACCTCATAATGTCTCCAGTGTTTGCCCAGTTTTGTAACTGACGGATAGCACATTTATATACACACATATTTAACAATTCCTACATGTTCGCTGTTCGGCACTTACCAGTCCTCCTATATGTCTGCAGTAATGTGCTGCTTTGACACATGAGAAGGAAAGTGTAGTTGCTGAAACATGATCATCACCACCTCATGGGGCATCACCACTTTACCTGTAGCCCGCTGTCTCCACATCAGGTCTGTTGGAGACTGAACACACCCTCTCTTGACCCACAGCGCTTCTTCCTCTGGTGGTGCCGTGCAATTCAATAATTTCACATCTTGGAAGGGATGTGTAAGGGGCTGACAGCTGTACCTGCATGTTTGCAACTTCAGGGTATTCTGCAATGGCTGGTATCGAGAGATATGCTGCATAATTTGCTGTAGCATCTGCTTCAGCGTTTCCAAGAGAAATGTTGTCTGTGTTATTGGTGTGAGTGGCACATTTCACCACTGCTGCTAGAGTGGGCCGCAATAGGGCATACATTAGCCTTTCAGTAAAGCTGCATATTGCATCATGGATCCATCCGCCCTTTTAAATCCCCTCATTTTCCAGCAAGCTAACCCAGAATGCAAGGCAGTTGTGAAATACACAGAGTCGGAAAACATAGTCACTCAGCACCCCAGCGATGCAGCCAATGCTGCAATTCAGGCAATATATGTTGGGCTGCTTGGGGCTGAGTAGTGAATGGATACCCTTTTTTGCACTAATGTTTCATAATCTTCATCCACTAACTGGACCACTGCTGCTCCTGTGTGCCTCCTGCATATCTCCTGGCCAATAGTCGCTGACTTATCTACAAAGAACACTTCCCCATAGTCAAGGGCATAGTCTCACGCTTTTGGTTTGTTTTCGTCTGGTCCCTCATAAGTTGTGCAATCATGTATGCCATCATCATCAGTAACAATCTCTGTCAGAAACATAGCTAGATTCACAGTTTTACACCTCACTATGTGGATGTTGGGGCTGGGCACTATAACTTCATAGGTGGATGCTCAGTGTGGTCAGTGTGGATTTAGATTTCTCTAGGATGGCAAACACTGCATGCTCTACGTAGAACGTCACAGAACACCCCATCGTAATTGTGGCTTGACTTCTCAATGGCAAACACCACAGCAGCGAGCGCTTGTTCACACGGGAATTGTCCTTGCATTACAGAGTCTAACATGCCACTATAATAGCCCAAGGGCTTATGGCCCATCATGCTCTTTTGTTTGAATACAGCTGCTACCATTTGCCCATCAGAAAAGGTAAAACTCATGTGTGTAGTCAGTCAGGCGTGGCAAGGACCAAAGCCATGGCAATCACCTCTTACAATTCTTGGAAACTAGAAAGCATGTCCTCTGTCCATGTGATTGTGCGCTTCATGTTTTGGGCCTCTTTGAGTGCTTGTAACGGCGGTCATGTGTAAGTGGTATAGTCGAATTCCCATGCCCTGCAGTAATTACACAACCCAAAGAATTTCTGCATGTCTTTTACCGTTACTGGCTGTGGCATACTGTGCACTGCTGCAGCACGTTCAGGTGTTACTTTCTTCCCATTAATAGAAATAAACTGACCCAGGTATAAAACTTCCTGTTGGCGGCAATACTGCAGTTTGGCTCTGCCCACTTTGTGCCCTTTGTCAGCTAACAGTTGCAACACAATTATAGAATCAGTTCTACATTGCTGTTTGTCGGTGCTGCACACCAACCGATCATCCAGATACTGAATAATGGTGCTGGGCACGTCTATATTTCCCAAGTCTGTATGTAGCACCCTATTAAAAATGCTGGGAGACTCTCAGTACCCCTGGGGCATTCTTGTATGTTGGAATGACATCCCACCATGCATAGACGCTGTGATGTATTGGAAATCAGTGTGCAACAGAACTGAGAAGAATGCATTTTTCAGGTCGAAGACAGTGAAATGGGTTGTGGGTATATTGCATAATATTGTCGCAGGGTTGGGAACCACAGGAAACTCTGCTTGTACAATGTAATTTAGAGGACGCAAACCCTGAATCATTCTCCAACTGGACCCTTTTGCTTTCTTAATAGTTTATATGGCTGTGTTGCAGTGAGAATGGCAGGGTACAATGATGCCTTGGTGTAAGAGTGCATTGATGGTGTCATCTATTCCCTCTTCTGCTGCCTTTGATAATGGTGCTGCTTTACTCTGGGCAACAGAGCTCCTAGATAAGAGTGATTTGTATGGGAGCAACACTGCTCAAGAGCCCTACGTCATGTGGGTTGGTCATCCACAAAATGTTGGGGATCTGTGCCAGATCTTATTGGACGAACAATGGAACACTTCCTGCCACAAACATGGGACATGCGATACTGGATCATAATTTCACTGGGGACACACAGAGCCGACACTATTTCTCTGTTATCGTCCTTGTCTTCAAACAGGTCGAAGTGATTCAGTTCCTTCAATGTCTTTGTCAGGTCTATACATAACACAGGCGCCAATGCCCACCCTCAGTGGCTACCCCTATCAAGACAATCCTTGTTTTTGACACCACTACTCCTTCAATGCCCAACATGAGAATTGTTCCTGCAACGTGTTCTTGGGGCAAAGCAGGTCTGAATATAAAGTATAATAGTATTCTCCAATACTCATTTCCCAATCGAGGGATTCAATTTAACAACACTGTGACTCTGCAGATTAACAAATCTGGATATGCTGGAATCCCCCGGGTAGCCATTTCACTTCCTAAGGCATAAATAATCACCATAGCTCTTATGTGACACATCCCTGCGGTCGAACACACCACCCCCCTTGCAGTGAACAAGATAGTCAGTTTCAGCTTACTGAGCATGTCTCGTCCTAACAAGTTGACAGGGGATGTTTCTGTAAACAACAAGGGGGCTCACACTGTCTTGCACCCTACTTTGATGGCCAATTCTTCTGTAAAAAGTTCCAATTTCACTGTCCCAGATAAGCCCTGCATGTCCATCATTTCACCTGAAAAAGGATAATGTCCCTCCTTTTATATGATTTGGTGGCACCTGTATCCACCATGAAAATGAAAGGTCTGTTGCCTAGCTCCACACCCACCAAGGGTTCCTCTTCTGGGTCAGCAGTGACTGACAGTACTGGGCACGCAAGAGTTCTCTGTGGGCTGTCCTAGTCTGAATAAGTATTCGTCCATGGAAAAACGAAAGGGTTCCCGCCTAGCACACTCGCCCCCTTGTAATGTGCGGCAGTACCATTGGAGACTACATTACTGTTGGGTATTTGAGGCACCTGTGATGGGGGCGGATGGGTGGCATTTGCCGCTTGGTTGCTGGAGACTGGTGCTTGAAGCTGCAGGAACTGTGGGGGAGTGGCTATTTGAGCCAGGGATTGTGGGGCACCATATGGAACTGCAGTGGGGCCTGAAGCATAGGGCCACTGGTATGGGGCTGGTGCTCTTGGAGCATCTCTTTGTACCTACCTCCGACCTACTTCTATACTCTCTTAATAAATGTTCCATGCACTCACATGTCCAACGCTGCCCTGTATTTCCCCCCTCAGCCCCATTCCTCTAAATCCTCCTCTCCCCCCTCTCTGTCCCATAAATCCCACTCTTCCAGGCTGATATCCTCCTTGGGGCCACCCTTGATATTGTGGTTGAAACCCACCAATCCATTCATATCCTCCTGCCCATGCAGGTGCTGTTCTCATGTCTGTCTGTTCTGCCCTGTTCTTCGTCTGTGTCTCTTGCAGGGCTGACACTACTGCTCCTTTCACTGATATCTTTGCTAACTTCTTTTGGACTAGTTTTGCTTCCTCTGTCTGAAGATGTTGGCCCTAGTCCGTCTCTTTTTCTTTCTCTGTTTACAGTGATGTGTAATTATGCACTGTATTTCCACCCATCCCTTCGCTGCTATCCCCACAATCTTATGGAGTGCTTTCTGTACCTTTTTGGGAAGCCCCTTCTTAACCACAAAATAGAAGAATGGGATGGACAGATCCCAAGATTCACCTGTTTCTGCCCTCCACATCTTTTGTGTCTGTAAAATATACTGGGCGGGGTCTTCATCTCCCATTGAGCGCTGCACTTCTGCCCTGATATCATTGAAATGGGTCTGTCATAAATATCATCCGGCAATCACACACCAGGATATCCATGATTGTACCCATTTGTCATCAGCCTGGTCTCCCAATATGGTAAAAATAAACTTTTGAGAATGCCCACGGCCAATGTAACACCTCCAGTCTGTTGTTCAAATGCATAGATCCACTTCTCCGGCCTTGCAGTGAGAGGTGGAAGTGTTATTAAATTATTTTTATCCATATGCGGCCACAGAATATACTGAGACCTTGGACATCAAAGGCCTTCTTAATATATGGAGGCTCTACCTCGCTTCCATTTCTTCCTTAAAGATACAGCGCTGTCTTCTTCCCTAACTCGGAAAGGACCCTGTTGCTGCATTATCCTCATTACTGCACATAATAAAAAATATAAAAAGTCAAAATCGCCACGTGGTCCTTCAATTACCTCTCCCACCCCTCAATTATTATGTCACCGAACTCTTTCACATGCTGCAACACTCACGCTCATCCCCCTTGCGCCTCCCCACATTATTCTCTCCTGCAAAAGGTGCACTTACATCTGCGCTTTCTCCTGAGCTCCTCTGTCACAGGGTACCATCAACTGCCTGCACAATTGGGGAGCAGCGCCCTGCTCCAAGTACCAGACAGGAATTCTGGCAACACGGCTCCTGTAAACCACTCCAGGTTGTGCACAAGGAGACTGGTCGCCGCAGGTGGGCACTGCCCCTCTGGATGTGTGACCAGGAATCCTCCATCTCTTCGGAAAATCTAGGATCACGTCGGGGTCACCATATTCTGAAGGGCAAACCACCAGCAACCAGACCAGGAATTGACAATCCTCTAAGGAAAAAGACTTGGTGCACCTCTTGCAAGGATAACAAGGTTTTATTTCACAAATAAAATAACTTGTCGGTCATTCAAACCCAACTTGCATGGAGTACACTAACTAACTAGTTCAAAGCAGGACAGTACATTTTAAAGGCATTTGTCGTTACACATGATGCAAGCAATATCCACTGCTCACTACCCTCATTCATTGGGCTCCCCTATAGCCATACCAACCGCTCCATATTGGATGCCACATGATTATCATTACTTTGAGCCAGTCCCCTTCCACGTGGTCTCTGGCCATGTTACTGTTGGATCCCTGAGAGGTGATTGGATCCCTAATTGAGAATGATTTTCCCGCCACCAACAACCCACGTGATGTGCACCTGGTAGAGGGACATGAGCTCAGTGGATATTTTGAGGTCAACTTAGCCCACAGAAATGTAATGCACATCTTTGGATCCCAGAAACGAAGGCGCTCCCACTATGCCTCCCCGGTACTGACCTAGAATTATTATCCTCACCCTGTGCAACTCGCAGTACAAATCACAAGACATCCTGCTCTGTGCTCACCCCTTGGCAGCAGTCCCTTCCCTGAACGGTCACCTGGACTCTGCCAGGACGACACTAATCAGTCACCTTGTGAGGGATTTAAGAGTTCTAATGGTGGCCATCTGGTAGTTCAAATAGAGTGACTAATCATGGGGGCACCGGGGCCCTAAATCTGGACA
Organism: Ambystoma mexicanum; assembly: GCF_040938575.1. Classification (NCBI taxonomy): domain Eukaryota; kingdom Metazoa; phylum Chordata; class Amphibia; order Caudata; family Ambystomatidae; genus Ambystoma; species Ambystoma mexicanum. The sequence goes on from NC_090924.1 coordinate 279,591,889, forward strand.
GGGCTGTTTTGGCAGCCCACGACCTCTGATCTGGCTCCCAGGAGATTGTCCTCCAGGGACCGGCGCACCCCTACTCACGCTTGGCTATTCACATTCATTTCTAGTTGCATAGGTCTGTTGCGTGAGACAGGTGGAAGGTTGTATCTATTTGGTGTTAAGGCCTGGCAGTCGGCCGCCTGAACTGGGAACGGGTATGGGAAACATGTATTGGTGTTAAAATGCAAGAGTGTACTATTGCGAATGCTGGGACAGGCCTTTCTAGGTCCCAATCTCAAAAATGGCAATAGTTCAGCACCCATTGTTGCAGTGCTGGGATGTCTCTCTTACCCTCTATCACTCTGAGCTATAATATTCTGTTGCCCCTACAGGGCACCCTCCCCCCTACAATCACCCTTGAACATAATCATGTGTCCCTAATACATTTTCCTCAACCTAAATCGCTTTGTGGGGCGGGGGACTTGGATATGCATCCCAACACCTGCCCCCCAATTTGCTTAGAGTGGAAGGCAGTCTGAGGCACCCGTTGGGGGCATACATTATAAAGGAGATAAAGATAATAGCTGCCAATTATCACAAGACGGTGAGCCAGCAGGTAGCTGAAACACTGAATGCCCCCTGAATAGCAATGAATCCTTCAGCTTAGTAAGCAAGTGGCTAACACAGAGGACCCAGTGTTGAAAGGCATCAAGGTGATAACACTTCTGTTTTCCCCAAACGAAGTGATGGCTGCTGGGCTCCTGCAAACACACCTTGAAAAGCCAGCACTGCAGAGCGCACACTGTAAGCCCCAGAATGGGTAGTATAGCTCAGTATTCTGGGTAGTATAGATTAGTGGCAATACGCTCGTCTTGGAAGCAAGACGCCGCAGAGCAAGGCAGGTTTGAATCCCGGGTCCACTCTTAGAAACCTCTTCGGTATTAAGCGCGTTATGAAAAATAAAATTCTAACGTAAGCAATATATAAAGGTATATATTGCTGCGTTATTCGACTGCTGACTGGTGATATGGAGGCAGTTGCTGGGGGCCCCTCTGAGTCCAAAGTCCATTTAATTTGAAAGGTTTGAAAGGCCCTGGTGCCATCCCTGGTCACGGGCTAGCTGCCATCCAAGTCCACTGCACAGTGAACACGCCAAAGGAAATGCAACAAACAGACAAAACATACCAATCAGATAAATTAACTATTAAATACCCTCACACCTGCAGAGCCTTGCCCATAGTCCAGTTCTATGGAAGGAGTTACCTGGGTGTAAGAGAACAGTCCAGACGCTGACAAATACCAATCCCAAGTTCCTGCGTTCCTGAGTTTTCATAGATGAGGGACAGTCGGGGAGTTGGGTTAAGGCCCTACAAAAGTGAGAGCTTGAGGCAGAGAAGTGTGATGGCTAGGAGGAAGAGCTCATTCGGTGCAGACAAGAGAAATGCACAGATGGAGCTGGGGAAGGAGCTTCAGCTGGATCAAGAGCATAAGATAGGAGGCTGCAGGAGAGCCCCAAGAGTCTAGGGAAAGACAGACCCTGTAAGTAGGAAATTAAGAGATCCAGGGGGATAGGACACGGAAGACCCAGGGGGCTGGAGAAAAGCCCAAAACATAGGCGGGAGTGTGAACCGGAGGGTTGGGAGCACACATACAAAGAAGGCTGGCTGGTGAGGATCCCAGAAAGCAGGGAAAGGAATGACTCAGTATGAGATTGGGCAGAGAAAGAACAAGAACAAATACTTGGAAGGACAGACGCACAGGAAGCTGAAGAGAGAAATACTCAGGCGGTTCGGAAGAGAAAGACCATGAGGGGTAGAAAAAGATTTTATTGGAGGTGTAGCATAAGAAAGTATTATCAGACCAGGGGAGGTGGCTAGGTAGTTGTTGAAAGAATTTGAAGAGTTGGAGGAGTGGAGAAACATCTGAAAGGAGGAGGTGAAAGAGAGAACTGTGGGGAATCATGAAAGAACATCAAGGAGGTGAAGAACAATGAGGATGGGAGTATAAGGACATGAAGAGAGAAAGTGGCGGAACATCAAAGAAGTGAAGGAGGAAGTGGAGACAGGAAGTTAAACGGCCATGTGCAAGAAAATCAAGGCACTCAAGGAGGAGGCGGTAGAAATAAATGTGGAAGAGTGAACTATTGTTAAGGATAAGGATGACGGAAGTTACCTCAGCAGAAAGGTGGAAAAGCCGTAGTGAGCAAAACAAGGCGATGTATCCCAAGTCGTAGTGTGTAGAGTGGCAGGTGAAGCTCAGAATTGACAGACAGAGACAGGAAGGTCTAAAGCAGGACTCTGTAGGAGCAAGAATTGGGACAAGATGCTGAGAGAGAGACTGGAGTATGTGGTTGGAGAATCCAGACCCTGAGCGAATGGAAGTGGTAAAAAGAACCCAGTGAGTATCCTTAGGGAATCCTCCAGTCATCCTGTGGAATCCATGCCTTGGTTGAAAGCCAGCTCCATTCCAATACCACACAATGAGCCCAGTAAACGGCTTAATTCCCTAGAATAGACCCAAACTGCAGCCTGTTGATGGGGCAGGCTCGTCATCCTGTCGGTGGTGGGATTCTCTGCCCCTTGTGACAGTCGGAAGAATTGTGCAAATCCCCTTAATACCAAAACTGTACCAGGAGATGCACAGGGAAAGAAGGTAGGTGCAGGAGCCCTAAAATTGGGGGTTCTTTTTCTGGGTGTTGCCCAGAAAAAGAAGGAAGAAGGGTGTGAGACTCCTGTGAATTTAAGATACTTATTATGTTATAACAGAGTTGTGGACTCGTGTGCATGCACTCCTTGAATGCATTCCGTGATGATGTCACTTTTATCCATAAATAGATTTATAAAAAATTGGGGTGCGTGATAATCAGGGGACACCATAACATCCAGAATTCCGGCTATGCGCATTAGCACTTAGATATCATTTCTGTGGTAGGTAAGGTGTTACCATACACCTAACCATGCCATCATATATAGCTAATAGAGATAAATTACTAAAGGGTTACATGAGACATACTTACTATCATGTTCTATATAGGAATGCAAATGATAAGACGGAGTACAACAATATAATACACCGGCAGTACCCAAGAGCACAAGCACAGATGAGCCACATGGATCATGTGAGTCTACAATTGTAGCAGTCTTTAAGTCTATGGGCCTCATTACGAGTCTGGCGGGTTGACGACGGACTTATAAAGTCTTACCAGCGCCTGACTTCCCGGTGCCATTGGGAGATTCCAAGTCCAGCGGCCCAGGAAGTTAGACGCCGGTCAAATGTAAGTCCCCATTCCCATAGAGTCCTACGGAAGCACTGGCACTGTTGCTAACAGTGGCGGTGCTTCCGTGACCGGTCTGCCTACAGTGACTACTGCGCCCAAATGGGTCAGACCTGTGCTCCAGCAGACAGACTCATAGTTTGCTGGTCTGGAAACAAGGGTGTTGGTGAGCTTACCGGCACCCTTGTTTTCGGACTGGCAGACTTATAATGAGGCCCTATGATTCATATTCTACCAGGATACTTGATAAAAGCTCTCAAAATAGGGAGAATTTTTTTTATGCACAGCTAATGTGGACTAGACCATGGAAAAGCGCTTAGAGAAAAGGCAGACATTCCTATACTAACACACAACTATACCAGAATAAGCTTAGACATCACCGTTTGGTTTATGCTTGTTAATGTCCTAGTAATAGAACATTTATTAACATATTCTTTAATTTGTTTTCGCTTTTCTTTGTTCTTTCCATCCTTTTTCTTGAAAAAATATGGTTTCTAATTGTCACAGTTACTATGCAATAGAAACATTATAAAAGTACATCACGAGAGCCCAGCTAAGCCTTGATAAAGCCCAGCAGGCAAAACTGATGGTCATGCAGTCAGTCTGTTTTTAAATGTGCACAACAGTGTAATTATTGTATGAAAAGACCTGATTTTGAAAGTGCACAACAGTAACAATGGTATACAACGCCTATTTATGAACACACAACAGTGTAACGATTATATGCAAAAAATTTAACAAGAATTTGGTTTTCTACATACTTATGTACATGTGAAATAACCAGACAGTTACATTACTCTGTGAAGTAACAGAGCTATGATTTCAAATGCACTAATGTATATTAAAAATGGTACACCTAAACTAGGTCTACTTGAGTCCATTCAAGGAGCACATGCACACGAGTCCACAACGCACCATTGGGTTGCATGCTGAGATCTGCAGAGTAAATCTGCTCCGGTAATAGAGTCATTAGTGATATTGATGTATTAAAGAGTGTTGCAGTAAGTTCGGCAACCGCATACTTTTTACATTGTTATTATGTTAATCTGCCACAGGAACTGGAGAGCACATTTCTGAGAGTAGACGACAGAAGAACTGGCTCCGGACCAATGAAAAAATCCTACTAAAAACTGTGTCGCTCACCCATAAATCTCTTAGCAACGCCGCACCTATCTACCTCTCTGAGAGATTCCACAAACGGACATCCCTAAGGCCAACCAGATCAGCAAACAGGGATTGTTTGTCCATCCCTAGATTCAAACTATCCACGATCGGAGGTAATAGTTTCTTTGTCAAAGCGGCCAAACTATGGAACTCCCTGCCTCCTATATTGATAGTAGACCAGTCCTACCAGAACTTCAGAACTAATACTATCATATGGTTAAAATCCACAGACCATTAACTTGCACGATGCATAATCCATGCCTGTGTTACTGCAATGCAACCAGTAATGCCCACCTGTCATCCCCATGGCGCTAACCTCAATTTTGTGTACTCTGCCTTGTAATATCTGTAAATTTCTGTATATCCTGCTTTTGTAAGTAATGTATTGCACTTTATGATTCACTGTAACTAAGCTTCACATATCCTTGTAACCGTTGCGCCCTGATACCCTTGGGTCTGGTGCGCATCACAAATAATAAAACAAACAAACAAACTTACAGAGAAATGGGAGAACTTTTCGTTGGGACTCTCTTTGACTTCAATGAGAAAAATGTTCTTTTAAGTTGTCCCAAAGCACTGTCCATACATTCTGGCGAAAACCATCTTGATAAGGTAGAGAGGCAGATGTACACATCATCTATAGAGCCCACTCCCTCACCTCTGTCATATTGCAAGAACAGCAAGAAAGCACTGTGTTTCACACCTGGTATCATCCCAATACCACATCGAAGATATGAGAGACGTTATGCACTCAGACAACCGTACCGAATGTACCCTCGAACTGAGGCAGTAGACATGAGTCTGCAGACACGACTGGACATGGAAGAACTATAAGTAAAGTCTGACAGGTTCAAAGTGACATCATAAAGAGAGAAGATACATTGGCGTACTAAACGTGATGTATAGATATCTGGGGAATGAAGATGTAGCAGAAGCAACAAACTAATGATACATGCGAATATGAAGAAAGCCATAAACACTTAGAAGATGAGTAAAAAGAGATGCAGTAGATGTATATATGCAGAAACGCAAGGTAGATAAGACAACGTAGAAGCTTGCTAATGTAGGAAATATAACATGAGTAAAGCAGCCATGTTAATAAAATGGATGTTGGCATTGTATAATTGCAAGCGAGAAGCCTTGAGGAGAGAGACCAAGGCTGCAGAGCTGACAGGCGCTGGAATACAGCTTTGTGCAAAACAAAGGGTATTTGCTTGACTCAGAATCAAGGATGCCACAGCAAGAAGCAACTGCAAGGCCCGAAAGCAGTTGAAGAGGATAAGCCATGTACATAGGACCCATTTCTGTTAGATTAAGTAAAGGAGTGAATCATTTTGGGTGCCAAGTATTGAACAATCAAAGATGCAGAAAGCACATGAAAGACAGAGCAACCAAGTCTCCAGAGGCCAAGAGGAGTAATAGCACCCAGTATAATTGAATCAAATAGTACTAAATAAAAGGACAGAATGGACAAAATCATGGTTGTCTCACACGTGGTGTAAGACCAGAAGACAAGGCCTATTCATAAAGCTCCAGATGAAGATAGCAGTGTATGTTCACTCCCTTTAAAGTTCTGAGGAAGAGAACAGCCAGCAAGGTCAACTACAAAGAGGAAGCCTTGGCTCAGGGCCTAACAGAGAGATGGTAGGCTAATTATCTAAGGAGGGCAGTTGTCTGATGTTGTTCCCCTGAACCTGTGTCTCGTTGCTTATGTGCTGCTAACAAGCCAAATGTCCAAGGTTGAAAGAGCGCGCCAACCAATCATGAGGGTCTATGAAATGGTGGACCATACATTGGTGCAGAAGCCTTTCCGCTGCTGGTATTATGCTATTATCTGTATTTTATGTAGTTAGAGATTGTTCAAGGCAGGCCTACCAGATATGGGGCAGCCAATGATGATACTAACACGTATAGGAACTATATGTTCCCTTAACCAATCCCTTTGCCCAATAGGTGTTTAATGTTTGTACCGTAGGATGTCATAGCTGACGTACATTGCGGTATAAAGCCTTTTTGTGTAATTGAAATGCGCTGAGGGTGTTTGAGCTAAAATCTGTTTGTTCACCAGGTTTCTCTACTTTATTGAACTGATTATAAAGTAGTATTTTGCCATATTCTTTGAGTCTGATTATTTGGGCCGGAGATCATTTATTTGGTAATCCCATTTGCCACTTGGAACGCTCTACTATGCTACTACACATGCTACTACACATTTTGGTAGCGGTGCGGATGGTTCAGATCCAGACTCTTAGATTTGTTTATGTCGTCCACCGTTAGACAGAAGATCACAGCGTTTCCTGTGCAGAGCGGAGAAAAAACACATGTGAAACGAGACAGTCGGCAAATGCCTCTTTGAAGAAATTCTTGTCTGATCCCTGCTGGCCCCCTCGCGTACTGAAGGCAAACTGGTCGATTGGTGCAGAGTCAATACCAAAAAGATCGAACTGAGCAAACGATGTAAGTGCAACATTGAAAGTGGCAAATAAAAGGGGAGGGATTGTATTGAAAGAGTAAATATATAGTGAGGAAGCGGGAACAGGATTTGTTTTAAGAGAGAGGGAGAGAGACTGACTTGATTCCTATTCTCAAGGAGATAGAAGGTAACGCATAACACTCCAGGGTGGGGTATTTTATTTTTTTTTAGAGAGGAGTCCTGAGGCAAGGCCGACATGAAGAATATGTTAAACACTCCAAAATAGGGTAAAATGGAGATAAGATGTGTTTTACTAGAGAAAGTAAAGAAAGACTATCATAGAAATTGTTGTGCACATTTGTTTGGGGTTATATGTCAGTGTAAAAAGTTAATTTGTTTAAGTAGAAATATAGAATAGTAATAATCTAGCTGTTTATCCGACCTTAAAACCAAGCGATTAGCGCCAATCAATCATAGGAGGATAACAGTTGAGGGAAGAAATAGAGCAAAATAAGATTAATAGGTTGTCAATAATAAAAAAATAGGATAGCAAGAATTGATAGAATTATAATAAAAGAGCAAAGAGAATATTATTGTGCAGGCTTGAAAATTGGTTGAAGATGCCCAGCGCCTCAATGCCCTTGGGCTGTTAGTGTGCTTTACAAATGTAAAAAATAAATAAATAATAAACAGTTTTTGGGAAATGGGCAGAGATTGATGGTGCTTGCCAGAGTTGATTGTTGTGATATAATGAATTAAAGTAACAGCAGAATAAAAGGTCCAGTAAGTAGTAACAGTTTAAAATGACTTTTCATCATCGAGGACACTCCTCTTTTACATTTGTACAAACCATTACTGAGGTATGCACATAAGATTAGGAAATATCATACTGAATGGGTAAGAGGCATGTCTGACAAAATGTTAATGCCGTGGCCTCAATAGGGTTCCCTATAAAGAACAGTATTACAACACATGACAACATACTTACATGCTGTGTACTCAGGGAAGGAGCTACAAAAATGGTTAGCTACTTTATAGCTATGGAAAATGTATCAAAGCGAGAGAGAAGACACACCCGAGAGGCAGTGGATGCTTAATCAGCATGAGGGGGAGGGCGCACCACCCTCGGCTCCTCTTTCTCCTTCTGAAAACGAGTACAGACACTGAGAAACAGGGATTCTATCATCTAAATGAGTTAAAAGCAGCGACGGGGTAAATTAATCCAATATATGCCCCCCCCGCTTATCCTAGTGAAGATAGTACAGAGGAAAGTAAAAGTGAGGAGCACAATGAGAGAAAGAAAATGAGAAGAGGGAGATGAGAAGACAGTAAGAGCAAGAGCAAAAGGAAATGAGAAGGAGCACAGAACAAAGGGATGATGAAATAGATCACACTGTTAACAGATGTGTAATACCAGTTGGAGAACGATGCCAAGAAAAGAGAAGGACACAACAGCCCCGCAGGAGCTGCACAGACATGGGCTGTTGAGCATGAGGCAGAAGGCATAGGGAAAAGGATTAGGTAATTATATAGGCAGATGAGGGAAAAAGATGATTACAAGATCAGAGGGAGAATCGAAGGATCTCCGCCGAGAGAAACAAGAGATAGATCGGATGATGTAATGATGGACAAGCATAGAACCCTGTCCCTAAGCAGACTAGATCTTGATGACGAGGAAAGGGATAACAGACATACCAGTTGTGGTATAATGATGTCAGATGAAGAAAGGGAACAGAGCGCGAGGAGAGTGCGTGCGCGGCTCTCTGATAGATCCAGACATAGGCAAGGGGGTAAAGTGGTCAGATTTAGGAGATCCAGAAGCAAAAACACCAGAACAAATATCATATCCCGAACAACCACAAGGACGGTTGTACAATGTAGGGGAAATGGCCCTGCCTTATGTAAGTAGATTGAGGTCATTACCAGGACAAGGATGAGTGGGCAAAACTAGCCCTACCTGGAAAACAAGAAGCACAGGTGGATACGATTGTAAAACAGGATTTCCACAATTTCTGTTATTAGAGTGAGGACAACCACAATATCTACCATGTCCACAGATGTATAAAGACAATTTGAGATTCAAATTATCTAGTTTGACTGCAGGAGTGGGTACATGGATTTATGAGTTAGAAAGAATGACGGCAGTAATGACATTAGCAATCGGTGCCATAAAAGGCCTACTAGCAGCTATCCTAGGGGAGAGAGCTGATGACATTTGAAGACAAGAGGGATATGTGAGTGTGACAGCACAAAACATGACACACGATGGAGCGCCATTTAATAATTGCAGAGCAGACGTATGGAGGGCCCTTAGAGAACAGTATCCTGATACGTCAGACATGGGCATGATGATGACAAGGAAAATGGGAGAGGATGAAGATCCTGTTGCTTATATTCAGGAGATTCAAGAACGTTGGTGCCTTGAGATGAGGGAACCATGAGATAAGACTGTACCATTATTTTATCAGATTTCATGTCAGGTATGGAAGCGAAACCAAGGCCAGAAATACAGTTGACTAACGTACATCATTGTCGATTGTTACAAGAGAAGAATAAGAAAAAAGCTGAGAATTGAAAGATTGAGGAAGCAAAGTTAGTTCAGAATTTCTTTTTCGAAATTTTCCATAGAAGGAGCAGTACTGCCAATCAGTGATGGAGTGGTTACACAAGAATTACAGCCTACACAGCCAATCAATGTAGGGTACCCAGTAGACCAGGTTACAAGCTTTGGCCTTGTGGTAGAGGGAATGGACCCAGAGAACGAGGAGGCAGATTTCAAAACCCTCAAGTGGGAGGAGGATTTAATGGAGGACATCTGCAACAATGTTGGAACTGTGGGAGAATGGGAAATATGGGCTGCACATGTAGAAGAAGAGGGGGCATGCAGCAGAACTGGCAAGCTCCAAGAGGGGGGAACATGCTATTTTGCCTAGTATAGTACAGAACCACCAGAGTATTATGCTCAAGATCACACGCAGTATCAGACACATGCGCTGCAAACACAGCAAATGCAGCAGATTCTGCTGCAATAACAGTCACCACAAGGGCAACCACAGCAAGGTCCTATGCAAACACAAGTACATACAACACAACAGGTGACAATGCCACAAGGGAATGCGAATACCAGACCCCCACAAACACTCCACAAACACCTATACCCAGGATAGGGAGTTTGACAGTGGTGGGAGGAAATCCTTTCATGGGTACAGCGATGAATGCATATCCACAATACAAAAGCCCACAGAGCGACATGATGTGTTCAGTACCATTAGTGACACCAGACCCCCCAAGAGGAACCGAGGGTCAGGGTAATGATAGGAGGCAAGACAATTGTTTTTCATGCAGACACTGGAGCAACTTGTTCCTGTGTGGAGCAACTTGTTCCTGTGTGCAAGAGGGAAAGTACCCAATGCCTGCCATTGCCATGAATGAGCAGGGATTCTCTGGGGCTATGAGTTTAGTTCCTTTTACTGATGAATTACCAATTTCAATAGGAGAACATGATTTATCTATGCCGCTATTGTCTTCCCAACACACACCAGTTAACATATTAGGACATGACTTAATGACAAAACGTAACACGACAATATCTTTTACTGACAAATGGATAATATGTTCCACTCCAGTGATACATTACGTGAATGTAAGAGAATTTATACTAGCATTTACAGGCCAAAAAGCATTGCAAGGTGTCCCTCTATACCCTTAAGTATTTTTGTATTGAGTAAATATTTTTTTAACATGGCTTCCTGGATTGATAGGTAAATTGCTGAGAATGCCTGATGAAATTCTTTTTAGACCACATATACCTATGGATGACAAGGAAGGACAAGTTGGTTGCTCACGGGACAGATGATGAAGGAATATCATGGAGAACATTAATAGCTCTTTACGAACGATATAGACTAACAGACTTGACAGATGAGGAGCTGTCCAGAGTATTGAAATGATGAACTAGTATTTTTTATAAGCCTTCCCTACTCGATAACCCCACAACACTGTTTAAAAATGATGTTTGCAGTTGTTGTCTTCCCGGTTAAGAAAAACGCTGATTCGCAAAATATGTTTTTATGTTTTGTGTAAACGAAATGCATTGTTGTTTTTTTAACATGTCGAGTTTTCTTATGTACTAATTAAAATATGTTTATCTCTATCCCTTTTTCCTGTTTGGATCTATAAACCAACATGATTTGTTAACACTTGGTGCAACTAGTCACACCTAGCATGTGTGTAGGCGGGTAGCTGTATTTAGTGGCATTCCTGTTTATACACGTTTGCATTTTGTCCTCAGCCACACAGCCCCCTAAAAAAGAGGACTTTTCTAGCTCGAAACGCTTGATTTACTCCCGAGAATAGGCAAAGACCACAGAGAATGGCATTGGCAAGAAAGAAACGGTTATTAATCCAGGAAGATATAGAAAAAGTGCCAAGCATTTTATGGACCAACAGTCCATATGACGTGGGTCTATTGAGCGGAGCAGGAACAGTTAAAATTAAGCTTAAACCAGGAACAATTTCACTACAAGCAAAACAGTACCCCATGTTCAGTGAAGCAGATAATGTTATATTTTAAACCATTTCTGCTTTAGTACAGCAGGGAATACTAGTACCATTGGACTTCACATGTAACACGGCTCTGTACCCAGTAAAGAAACCAATGGGGGAGGGGCATGGAGAATCATTCAGGATCTACGCCCCCAAACAATATTCTCAAAGCAGAGCTTCCTCCGGTGCCGAATCCAGCTATGATATTATGTAACATGCCTGTTACAGCTAAATATTTTACAGTAGTATATTTAAAAAATGCTTTCTTTTCAATTACCCTCCATGAGGACTCCTACGATTTGACTTCCTTTTCATATAGAAATCAGCTGTGGAAACATACGAGATTACCATAGGAGTACTGTGAGTCCCCATCAATCTTTAATAGGGTTCTTCAGATGGACCTAGGCAGCATAAAACTTGAGAGCACGATTATTCAGGATATAGATGACATATTAGTTTGTGGTGAGACAGAGGAAAAATGCAGAGAAGATTCAGTCCAGTTAATGACAGTATTATCAGGTAAAGGATGCAAAGTGGACACAGAGAAACTACAGCATTGCCAGGAAGAGGTCCTGTAACCAGGGCAGCTAATCTCTCAAGAGGGGAGAAAGGTGACACCTGAGAGAGCACAAGCAATCATGAAAACTCTAAAACCTAGTAGTGAGGGAAATGCAGCAATTTTTAGGCCTATGTAATTATTGTAGGGCCTGTGTATTTGATTATAGTACATATATTAGACCACTTTTAAAAGGACTTAAAGAAGCACAGATAGGTAAAGATGACATAACATGGACAGTAGGATTTGAAGAGTTAAAGAGGGCAATTTGTACAGCCCCTGTGTTAGGGATTCCAGACTAGAAAGAGTAGTTTTATTTGTTTTCACATTCAAATTGAGTGGTAATGACAGCAGTCCTTACGCAGAAGACAACATTAGGACATGCACATAAACCATTAACTTATTACAGTGGGATTTTAGACCCAGTAATGAGAGGGCATTACCCTTGTGAACAAGCATTAGCGTTCAATGACGTTATACTCGAGCATTCCTTATTCGCCATTTTGGAGAAACCTAAAAGCACATTGACAACACAAAGAGTGTCAGGTTATGAGGTGATTATCTCAAACCCAGCGATCAAAATTGTTAGATGTAGAGTAGTGAATCCAGTGTCATGACCCTAGTCAGTGAGCATAGTCCTCATTCAGGCATTCATGCTAGGCAGGGAACATTATATCAATCAGCAGGTCAAAGGAGGGTGTTAGCCTGGCACATATGGCATTTACACCATCCACAGCATCCACTTTCATAGACTCCTGTGATGTTCAACAATAATTGCATACACTTAACATAGCCGCTGCAAGACCCATTTACAAGTAGCAGCACGGTTCTAGTCATATTTGCAGAGGAGCTACTTAAGCCCTGCCTCCGCTGGAACGCGCGCTTTGCGTCTGCTCTGCTGACAGCGGGTAACGCAACCAGAGTTTCTCCTCACAGCACCTGTAAAAAAAATGAGATAATAGAGACATTAGTTTTACGAAACACTACAGAGTACCATAGTTTTCAGACGAGACTTACCCGACAGAAGTTATCTGCGACGCTGTTATCTTCAGTTAAGAACATTTATTCGCTCGCAGTATCTTCAGTCAGAAGTTTCACTCAAAGCCGCAGCAGCTTCAGTAAGCAGTTTTTTGCTCGCAGCCGCAGCATCTTCAGTCAGAAGTTTCTTCCGCAGCCAACGCATCTTCTAAAGGCTTTTTCCTCAGCTTTCCGAAAACCTGCAGACAACACAAGAGGTATTTATATATAAAAACTAACTTAACAGTTTTACTGAGAAGATGTTTTATAAGCGTTTACGTACCTGAAGGTTCTTCAAGTTTTTACCTCACAGTTGTTACCGCGCTCCACCTTGAAGGCTGCAGTTACTCCGTATTGGCAAATGTACGTTTTAAAATGTTTTCTCATCCTGAGTAACTCCGCAGCCATCTGCAGCCTTAATTCTTTCCCAAATTCCTAAAACCTGTAAAAAAGAGAAAAAGAACAAAATAAATTAGAAAGAGAGATCTCTCCAACGTAGGAATCAAATAAAGCCCTTAAAGATTACTGCATCTTCACTTACTTACTTACCCAAAGACTAATTCTTAAAAGAATAGACTTTTCAAGGCAAAAAGCTATAGAGTTCATATGAAACCCAAGTTATCATTGTTTCTCCATCTCTGCGCGCCCCTGTAAAAAAGCAAGATGGAGAGCTCCACAATCATAAAACACAGGTGAGAAGGGAATTCAGCTCTAGAGTTTGAAGGGAGTGATTTAAGAGAATACATATCTCATGTAGTATATCTCAGTTAATAGATGTTATAGCATTTCTATTGTTGTCAATTGTTTGTTCAAACAGAAAAAGAATCCTAAAGGCTCCAAAGTATCAGGTCCACAGGCTGGAAAGGTGTTACGCTCCTGAGGAGTCCAGGTAAGCGTTACATCCAGCAACATTAATAGCAGAACCAGTAGAGAAGGAGGATTGTGTACATGATTGCACAACATAAACTGAGTTTTATGATGATGTTCCCCACGTTAAAGAAAACACTCTAAGAGGGTGGGTAATTTTATTCATTGATGGCTCTTCAAAAATGGATCAAATGACAGGAGAAAGGCATGCGGGATCGGCAGTAGTGAAGTTAAAACAGAATAGTGAATTGGAAGTAGTGATAGGTGCGAGATTGCTTTCACACTGTTCAGTACAGGCTGCAGATTTAGTGGCGTGTATTCCTGCACTTCAGAGATACGAGGAAGTAATAGTGTCCCCTGACTCCGCCTATGTAACGTCAACCGTTCATGCAGGTTTGTCACGCTGGAAAAGGAAGGGCTTCATTTGCGCAGACGGCACACCAGTGCAACATGCACCGCTGTTGGACAAGCTTATTAAGGTACCAAAGCTGCCATTAGCTATCGCTGTGGTGAAGTGCACAGCCCATAATAAGAGGGCAGACATAATTCTTTGTGGTAACGAAGCCGCAGATGTTGAAGCAAAAAGAGCAGCATATTTTCCTAATATTTCTAATTTTGAAGTAGAAAGTGTTAAGCAATTGTCAGAACGTTGCATGATGATGAAAGAAGGCTTTACTATGTTAACCATTGTACAGTTAATTAAGCTGCAGGGTCGAGCTCCACAAGAAGAACAGAGTTTATTGAAAAGACAGGGGTGTTCTTTATCCCCCACAGAGGTGAGACAGGATAGTACTGCAAAGCCAGTTATGCCTCTAGCAATATTGAGAATTGCGCTGGATCAGCTTCACTATCCTGCGCATACAACCAGGGAGAATCTTGTGGTCATGATCGCAGAACACTGTTTTTCTTCGCCAAATTTGTTGGAACATTGTCATGGTCATCAGGGCGAGAACGCAAACAATAAAGGGCCACATACACAGGGGGCCCGGGTGGACACAGTCCTGGCGCCTTTGTCGCCAGGCTCATGAATAACAGTAAGCAAGAATATTTATTTGGGTTAAGAGTGCTTTATTATGGACATAGCACCAAATCTTCTGGAACACTGACATCTTCATCTTGGCACCGCAGCTCATCTTCAGATCATCCGGAACGCTGCAATCTTCATCTAAGCACTGCAGCTCATCTTCAAATCTTCCGGAACACTGAAATATTCATCTTGGCACTGCAGCGCGACACGCTCCGTCTGCAACAGCAATGAAAGGCAAGGTTAGACACTTAAAAGCCAATCAGTTTAAGGTTCTGCTACTACTGAACCTCGCGCTTTTCCTTAAACCATCGCTTACCTGCTGTCGGACATTGCGGATTCATCCATCTTCCACCCGGCTGCGTCTCGTGCCACACAGCTGCTTTTGTGCCGCATTTCCACCTATTGGGAAGAAAAACGAAGAGAAACATTATTCAGGAATTGACAACAATATTGGGAGCAATAATACAAAAATATTCAAATGAGAAGAGACAAAGAGAAAACAGAAAGGGAAAGAGATAAGAGACAGACACTTATTACCAACCTGGAGAAGCATAGTAGCAGCTGGACTGGACTATTACTTACCGGGGATCAGTGAAGGAAAGAGGTCCCATCGCTAAGTACCCCTGCCAGAAGTAGCAGGACGGAGAGCTTATCATCAATAATTAACAGGTGAGCCTTATGGGCCGGTACATGCTCACAGAAACCACACCTTGGGGAGAAGAGTTTGAGAGGTACAATAGTCACAGATCAGCACACTCACCTTCTCTCATATCCACACAGGAACAGTGTCACCAATTGCCGCCGCTCACAGTTTATCTGCAGAGGGAGAGGCCTGACGGGGTGATCCAATTCCTGGGAGGGCTGCAACCGTGCCCCAACGCCTCCGCAGAGACCAGGTGAGCGTAACAGAACGCGAAGCCTCTACGACTCTCTGCCTGGGTATTATGGAAACGTCAGAAACAGACCAATTAGCCCAATTACTGGGGGAATCACGGGCTGAAGTACATGCTTCAAGACAGGAAACGAGTGCATTAAGGAGGGAACTTATTGTAACTCGAGACGACTTGGCAAGACAGATGCTACAGGCACAAGCAGGACAGGTTCCCTTGCCTGGGATGGCCCATTCTTCAACACCACAGCAATAAACACTGGTTCAGGTGGTTCTTCCAGGGGCAGTGTGTTATGCTCACCTGGCTCCCACAGAGGCGTCGATTGGAACTGGACAACTGCGGTCTTCACCAATGTGACGCGTAGGGCCGAGATGACGGACTGGCCCACCTAGCTTAAATCCACCCCTGCTGTTCTCCCCACAGATCACCTTTGATGTCCCCTCTTATAGTCTCACCTGATGGTTTGAAAAGATGAGCTCTCCATCCTGCATTGAGCGCAGGGGCGCGTTGATAACCAGTTGCTTCACTGGCTCGAAGGAATTGGTGAGTTCCAGAACAATATTGACTCTGAGATTCCCGGCAAGACGCCGTAAGTATAAAGTTCGTAAGAGTTCAAATGCCTGACTTTCACTCTTGTCCGATTCCTTGCAGGTTGCAGCTTGACCCTAATGAAGAGTTCCTCGTGGCAACCGGTAGTATTCTGGTAAGGATTTGTATTTTCCAACACAGTTCGATAAAATAATGTCAATATGTAACCTGTTGCTTTCTCCCTTATTCAGGCGCTGAGAGAAAGTATGAAGTCTTGGGGAATAATACCTCTGGCGGTAAAATCAGGTAAGTCTATTGTGGTGAGGAGAGGGTTCCCCTTGTTAGTCCCTTTGTTTCACCTTGCCATCCTTTTGTTTCCCCTTAGAGGCCGGGGTTCGGCAAAGATGCAGCGGAAGGTGCGCCGACCCGTGAAGAGGAATAGTACCCTCGGTGGTAAAATCAGGTAAGTCTATGGGGGGTAACTAATATTCCTCTGTGTATTCCCTTGGCTCACCTTGCTGTTCTTGTCTTCTCCTTAGGTGCCGGAGTGCGGCGGGAACATGCAGGAGGATGCGTTGGAATGTGAAGATGCTGCGAAGGCCGGTGAGTTCAGCGCGGCGCTGCAGCAGGCGAGGCGACGTGCATAAAACTAACTTCTTTTTTCCAGCTCGAAGGCGCGATGGATCGGGAATTCAGGTAAGGATTAAAGGTATTGCTCTTCTAACCTTTTCTCCTTCTTTCTCCCTTTTTTCTAGGAGCTCCAAACTCGAGGCGGGCGTGGCAGAAGGCTGGATGCAGACTTGCAGGCACGATGAGCGTTACGCTGCTGGATGCAGAATAACGCGAAGCGTGTGCTACTCTTCGGGCGTGGTTTAAATAGCGTCCAAAGTAGTCCCAGGTAAGTATTCCTCCCCAGCCACGCCCGAGTAAAAAATAGTCCCTAAGTAAAGTAGTCCCTTCCAAGCCTCTTTTGGCTTGGAGCTCTTGCAGCATGGTCTGCATAGGGTAAGTTTGCAGCATGGTCTGCATCAGGTAAGTTTTAATCTATGAGCCTGGCGCCTATGGCGCCAGGACTGACTCTCCATATGAGCCTGGCGCCATAGGCGCCAGGACTGGACCCAAATAACCCCTAGCAGGGGTTGTTGGGCTTGCTTAGGATAACTTGATGCCTGCTTCCGGGGTTGCTGGACGTGGTCTGGGTCCCCGGGGGTAGGCATCATGACACAGTGCCCCTAGCCCCGCCCAAACGCTTCATCTGCGATCCAAACAAGTTCACCATATTCATGAACCAATGTCGCCTTAATTTCTTATGCAGACCAGGAGCCTTTTACTAACAATCAAGCCAAAGTCGCATTCGTACTCTCATATCTAGGAGGCAACGCGGCGGACTGGTCAATACCATTGGTAACTCAAGATGATCCTTTGCTTCGGAACTTTGGGGATTTTCAGCATGAGATGGAGAAATTGTTTGCCCGACATACTCAAGGACAAGCTCTGGACAACGAATTGTTGTTACTCAGACAGGGGAATCAAGATCTATTAACCTACATTGCAACCTTCAATTGTCTCATAGCTCAGACCAACTGGCCAGAAGAAAAGAGAACTACGCTCTTTTATTGAGGGTTACGTGGAGAACTTAAGGATGTGTTGGCTCAAGTTGTGAACACACCTGAGGGGTGTGCGGACTACATAGACCTGACAGTGCAAATCGATCATAGGTTGCAGAATAGGAAAATGTATCGAGCCAGAACAGAGGGACAGTCAGTTTATGTGCGACCCTATGAGAACCAGACCAAACCACATGAACAGTCGGAACCAATGCAAATTGGTGGATTACGGAGCCCCCTTACCAAGGCGGAAAGAGAGAAAAGAAGACAGCAACAACTCTGCTTATACTCTGGTAAAGCAGGTCACTTCCTCAGAGGAGAAGAAGAAGAAGAAGAAGAAGGAGAAGAAGAAGAAGAAGAAGAAGCAGGAGAAGGAGGAGAAGGAGAAGGAGAAGGAGAAGGAGAAGGAGAAGGAGAAGGAGAAGGAGAAGGAGAAGGAGAAGGAGAAGGAGAAGGAGAAGGAGAAGGAGAAGGAGAAGGAGAAGGAGAAGGAGAAGGAGAAGGAGAAGGAGAAGGAGAAGGAGAAGGAGAAGGAGAAGAAGAAGAAGAAGAAGAAAAAGAAGAGGAAGACGACTCGGGGAAACTCCAATGCCAGGCAAGCGTAGGGGTCCACTTGTCGAGCGATAAAAAGGAATCCGTGCAGACCTCACATCTAGGCCTTCCGGTACTTTTGGTGAATCGCAAGCAACCGTCAAAGATATATGCCTTGGAGGCATACATTGACAGTGGAGCTGTGGGAAACTACATTGACCAAGATCTGGCTATCCGAATAGGCCTTCCTCTCCAACAAAAGCAGAAATCGGAAAACGTCACTACAGTGGATGGCTCTCAGCTATCATCCGGCCCGGTGACAAAATACATCGAGAAAGTCAAGCTTCTGTGTCAGGACGGGCATCAAGAGGACATTACCTTCGATCTCATCAGTGCTCCTCAGTTCCAGATGATATTGGGAATGTCTTGGCTGGAGACCCATAATCCTAGAATCGACTGGCGAAAATGAGTTCTGACCTTTCCTCAAGACTGTGCCGACAACTGTTACAACAAAGATGTCGTCAACCTGAAACCCAAGAAAGGAAGCGTGCGGGGCCTCACTGGCTCTTTACCACTTGAATACCTGGATTACCAGGATGTCTTCCAAAAAGAGCAAGCCAATGTTTTACCCCTGTACAGACCCTACGATTGCCAAATAGATCTTCTGCCCGGAGCCCAAATCCCTTGCAGCCGGATTTACGCTCTAACAGAGCAGGAAAACCAACATCTTAGAACTTACCTGGATCAGTACCTGGCAAACGGTTTCCTCCATCCATCCAAGTCCCCTGCTTCCTAGCCCCTCTTCTTCGTGCCTAAGAGGAGGGGGACCTAAGAACCTGTATCAATTACAGAGCAATCAATCAGATCACAGTAAAAAAACGATATCCCTTACTACTTATACCAGAGCTCCTGGATCAGGTGATACACGCTCAGATTTACACAAAGCTGGATTTGCGAGGAGCCTACCATCGTGTGAGAGTCAAAAAAGGAGAGGAGTGGAAGACGCCCTTCTGCATGAAATATGGCCTCTTTGAATACCAGGTCATGCCCTTCGGATTATGTAACGCCCCCCGCGGCGTTCCAATTCTTTATGACTGACATGCTCCGTGAACTGTTGGATTTTTGCGCACTTGTCTACATAGATGACATTCCCATCTACTCAAATTCCAAGGAAGAACATGCCGGGCATGTCCGGGCAGTCTTGGAGAAGCTTTGACAACACCAGTTGTATGCCAAGCTGGAAAAATGTTTCTTCCATGTGACCGAGGTCGAATTTCTCAGTTTCATGCTCACACCACAGGGCGTACATATGGACACACGAAAGGTGGACGCAATCCTAAAATGGCCCTCACCAACATCCACGACAGGAGTACAAAGTGTGGTTGGATTTGCCAATTTCTATCGTCGATTTATACCTGGGTTCTCACAAATGGTACACCCAATTACCTCCCTGCTGAGAAAGAACAAGAAATTCCATTGGTCTACAGAAGCTGAAGAAGTCTTTCGGAAGCTGAAACTAACATTTACCACAGCACCAGTTCTTCAACACCCTCGACCAGACCTGCCATACGTGGTTGAAACAGATGCTTCAAACGTAGCAATGGGAGCAGTATTGTCCCAACGCGACCCTGAAACAGGACAGTTACATCCAGTCGCATTCTGGTCCCGCAAATGTTCTGCCTCCGAATTGAACTACGCGATCACGGATAAGGAATTACTGGCGATTAAAGCAGCATTCAAGGCATGGAGACATTATCTTCTTGGGGCAAGACACAAGGGTCACCGTCATCACGGACCACCGTAACTTACAATACTTGAAGACCACCAAAGCACAATCCTCGTGTCAACTTAGTTGGGCTCTCTTTTTTGCAGAATACGACTTTACTATCACCTATAGACCTGGAGTACGGAATAGAAAGGCAGATGCACTATCACACATGAGTGAAGAAAAAGAGACTTTTACAACATCCGATCCCGTGGTCATCATTCCCGAAGAACGAATCCAAACCAAGATCGCCGCCACCACGTGTGTAGATGACTTAAAAACCAGTTTGCAATCCCAGATGAATCAGTCAACACAACAGGAATGGCTTTTAAAGGGAGACCGGTACACCATCGAAAACAACCTACCATATTTTCAAGGACGCTTATATATTCAGGACAAGAAACTGCAAAATCAAATCATCACGAACTACCATGATTAGTGGAAGGACATCCAGGAATAGCCAAAACTCAGGCTAAGATAAAGCAACACTACTGGTGGTCAACTTGGAGAAAAGATATCGCCCAGTTTATTTCAGCCTGTGGTGTCTGCGCACAACACAAGTCTCAGAAGCAAAACTCTGCTGGCTTGCTACATCCCTTGATGGTACCGCCAGCACCTACCTTGTGTCACGACCCTTAACCAAAACCCCCACTGGCATGTCCACATGCCAGGTAAGGGCAGGGTTCGGGGTTCCATTAGGGCCTCGGAGGCCTTGCACCATCTTCCAAGACTCTCTTGGAGTCAGTCCTGGCGCCTTTGGCACCAGGCTCATATTCAGTACGAGGAACATCTTTGAAGGGGACTACTTTTCCTTGGGCCTGCAGTCAACATGGAGGCATTCACACAGTCTAGTTCCCTAGAACTAGACTATGAGGTATAGTATTTTGGGTGTGGTAGCCTGGGACTACTTTACCTGGACTACTTTGCTGGGAGGCTATTTAAACCACACCCAAGCAACAGAACGCACTTCACGTTATTCTGCAGCCAGCAGCGTAATGCTCACCATGTCCAGTGTCCTTGATACCGGCAATCATCGGAGAAACGAGCCTCCACAGGAGAAAAAGAACATCATTAATAGACTCTTACCTGCGAACTCCATCCTGTATCCGCCTGACGCTCGTCCCTGCTTCTGCTTACTCGTGGTCACCCATCCAGCAATCTGCATCTTCTGGACACTGCATACTCACCGGAATGAAACAACCTGAAAGGAGAGGGAGAAAGACAACGTTAGAAAAGGTTACTTATGGTGTAAGCCTCAAACATCACAAGAACCTCACCTGGCTGGCCACCTCTTGGCTGGCATCGTGCCGGAATACCACACTCACCGAAGAAGACCATCGCGACCTGTTAGGAGAGAAGAAACACAGGTTAGCAAATACAAGGCAAAGCAGCACCGCGCATAGCACGTTACTTACCGAATCATAGTGTGCTTCTTGCGCCATCCATTACCAGCAGGTGCTCAATCCAACCAGCGCGAAACGCTGAATCTCCGGCTCACCTAGGAGGGAAAGAAAAGACATAAACCACAAAAGAAAGGAAGACAAGAACACATACAAAGACTGCTGCAGTAAGACCTATCTTAAAGACACTTGTATGGGCTCGCACCAGTGAAGTAACTCGGTTGCCCAAGCCCACTGAAGACTACGTACCCCTGCAAAGAAGGCAGGATGGAGAGCTCGCCAAATATTACAATAAGGTGCGGAGAGGGCCTAAGGGTCGAACCCAGGGGAGGTGGGAGAAGACCTTACCTGATCTTGAATCCAGTCCTCCTGTGCTTTCAGGCCCGACTTGCTTTGAAGGCACCACACGGGATCGGGAAGAGGGTTCCAGGCGCAAATCAATCAACCAGGGCTGAGTGGCGTCCCCATGCATACCAGATGAGAGTAACAGAAACGCGAAGCCTCTATAACATAATCCACCTGGGCGCCATGGAGACATCAGAAATTGACCAGTTGGCTCAATTATTAGGACAGTTACGCCACAAAGTTCATTCAGCCAGGCAAGAGACTAGCGCTTTAAGGAGGGACCTAGTTGTAACCAAGGATTGCACCGAGGAAATCAGCAGGCAGTTACTACAATCACAGGCCGGACAAACTCCATTGCCTGGAAACAACCCACCGGCACAAGCATCCACCTTATGAACCGCTCCAGTACAGATTACACTACCCGGAGCAGTTCCTTTAGCATCACCGGAATGATTCTCAGGTGACCCCAGGAAGTATGCTGCATTCATGAATCAATGTCGCCTTCATTTCCTCTGCAGACCTGGTGCATTCCCCAACGATCAGGCACGGGCAGCTTTTGTTTTGTCATGCCTGAGCCGAAGTGCAGCGGATTGGTCAGTGCCGCTTGTGAGCCATGATGATCCATTACTACAAGGCTTTGGGGGGGTTCCAGAGGGAAACGGAGAAGCTCTTTGCTCCACATACCCAAGAGCGAGCAGTAGACAATTAACTCTTGTCACTCCGGCAGGGGAATCAAGACTTATTAACGTACATTGCAACCTTCAATAGGTTAGTTGCTGAAACGAGGTGGCCCAAAGACAAAAGAACCGCATTGTTTCACTGAGGCCTATGAGGAGAATTGAAGGACGTTCTGGCCCAGGTGGTTGATCCACCTAGAGACTGTAGCGAATTTATTAACCTGGTTGTGCAACTAGATCACCGATTGCAAGACCGGGAGGCAGATCGGTCTAGGTCAGACACTCGGGCCGTGTATGTGCGGTCTAGGGACAGTGCTTCACGCATGTCTGAAAACACTGTAGAACCCATGCAAATCGGAGGTATACGACCACCATTAACAATAGCAGAAAGGGACAAGAGAAGGCAACAACAGTTATGTTTGTACAGCGTAAAACCAGGACACTTCCTCAAGGACTGCCCAGTGAAGCCCCCAAGAAGAACCATAGGGGCCACGGAGAAGGGCGAGAGAAAGGAGTCAGAAAACTACACAGCTCGACAAATGTAGAGGTCAGTTTGTCGTGTGAGAAGAAAGAGCCACCGAACTCACACTTTGCAATACCAGTGATCCTAGTCAATCATCAACAACTGTCTTGGATGCACGCCGTTGAGGCATACATAGACAGCGGAGCAGTTGGGAACTATATTGATCAAGAACTGGCAGCAGAGATGGGGCTTCCCTTATGTTTC
The DNA here is from genome assembly GCF_040938575.1 of Ambystoma mexicanum. Taxonomy (NCBI): domain Eukaryota; kingdom Metazoa; phylum Chordata; class Amphibia; order Caudata; family Ambystomatidae; genus Ambystoma; species Ambystoma mexicanum. Next base: position 279,615,198 of record NC_090924.1, read on the forward strand.
AAGCTGACCACAGAAAAGGTAACCACCGTGGATGGGACAGAAATAGCTTCCGGACCAGTAACCCAATGTACAGCAGGAGTAACCCTGCTGTGCCAGGTTGGACACCGGGAATCGATTTCCTTCGATCTCATCAAGGCGCCTCAGTTCCGGCTAATATTAGGGATGCCATGGTTAGTTGCTCACAATCCTCAGATAGACTGGCGTGCAAGGAAGTTGACCTTTCCCGATGACTGTGCTCCTACCTGTTATTACCAAGAAGAGAACCCCAATTTCTGCACCCCTGAGATTCCTAGAACAGCGGCATCAACCCTAGCACACTACCGAGAGAATATCAAGATTTCCAGGACGTGTTCCAGAAGGAGCAAGCTAACACACTACCACCGCACAGGCCCTATGACTGCCAGATTGACCTCATACCTGGTGCGCAAATTCCTTGTGGCAGAATCTATGCACTCACAGAACCAGAAAACCTGCATTTGAAATCCTATCTAGACCATTACTTGGCAAATGGATTTATCCGCCCATCTAAATCACCGGCAGCCAGTCCGTTATTCTTCGTACCAAAGAAGGAAGGGGACTTGAGGACCCGCATCGACTACCGCACATTAAACCGGATCACCGTAAAAAATCGTTACTCCCTGCCACTTATTCCCGAAATGTTAGACCAAGTCAAGGATGCCCAGATTTATACCAAGCAAGACCTTAGAGGAGCGTACCCCACCTGGTTCGAGTTAAAAAAGGAGATGAATGGAAAACCGCCTTCCGTACCAAATATGGCTTGTATGAATACCAGGTAATGCCTTTTGGACTTTCCAACGCTCCCGCGGCGTTCCAATATTTCATGAATGATGTCCTGCAGGAATTAATTGATGTTTGCGCCTTGGTCTACATAGATGACATCCTAGTGTATTCAGCCTCGAGACAAGATCATGTCAAGCACGTCCGCTCCATTCTCACCAAACTCCGCCAACATCGACTATATGCAAAACTTGAAAAATGCTTTTTTCACGTAACCGAAGTGGAATTCCTTGGTTTCATCCTCACTCCGAAAGGCATCAGAATGGATGTACACAAAGTAGATGCCATTCTTAAGTGGCCTTCTCCAACTTCGTTAAAAGGGGTCCAGAGCATGCTGGGCTTTGCGAACTTCTACCGCCGGTTCATCCCAGACTTCTCTCAAATTGTACAACCGATTACGTTACTACTACGAAAAAACAATAAAAAATTAATGTGGACAGAAGAAGCAGAAAGAGCCTTTCAAGAGCTTAAGAGAAGATTCACTTCCGCTCCAATCCAACAACACCCTCGTTCGTCCCTTATATTGTGTAAACCGATGCCTCCAGCATAGCTATGGGGTCTGTTCTTTCACAAAAGGACCCCGAAACCGGCCAGTTACACCACATGGCCTTCTGGTCGCGAAAGTTTTCACCTCCTGAACTCAATTATGCCATCACCGACAAGGAGCTCCTGGCCATTAAATCTGCTTTCAAAGCATGGCGACATTATCTCTTAGGGGCCAGACATACGGTCACAGTAATCACGGACCATCGGAACCTGCAATACTTGAAAACAGCAAAGGCTCAATCATCGCGTCAACTGTGGTGGGCCCTTTTCTTCACAGAGTATGATTATGTAATCACATATTGACCAGGAGTAAGGAATGGGAAGGCTGACACCTAATCTCGCATGGGCATTGACGAAAAGGTGTATGCAACTCCAGATCCGGTAGCCATCATTCCTGAGGACAAACTCTTAGACCTCACGACGGCTTTGACACAAACCGTGTCAAAACTGATATATTGTTTCGTCCTCATTGTATATGTTGGCCTATGCCCAGTCGCTTTGCGAGGAAATCTGCATCGCAAGGTCGTGACCTTAAGTTAATCAAGCCTCCATTTTAGGTTAAAGCCGCCATTTTGGCTTGTCGTGCAAAGACACCCTGTGGCCTAAAATGGGCGACTTGTGTTCTCTTGTTCTTATGTTAACCTCTTCAACCTCTGTAGGCGAGTTAATGTCCAACCTTCCTGCAGGCTACATGTTAGGGTCATGTAGACCTTGTCCTTTGTTGACCTCGGGATCAGGGGATTATTTGAATTGGCGATGTTAACCTACAAGTATACAAGAACAATAATGCTATTTAAACATGACGTGCGAAACATCTGTTTGACCTGCATTGAAGCAAATGTGTAAAGAGTGTAAAGTTAAACCCAGGGAATAATAGTATTTGTTAAGTAAATGTATTAAGAAGTAAACCACATGCACGAGAGTATGTAAATTAGGAATGAACCTGGCGTGAACCCTAGCCCAGTACATGATTAACTTGTAGGAGGCTGGACATCTTTACGAAGAAACTGTACAAATATGCTGATGTCCAGCTAGCAATTCCTGTTCACTGCTCACGTTGAACCTGCTGGTGGTCTCTGTGATGTACTGACGGCCAAATAGCTATTTGTGTACTTTGTTTTGTAAACTGTTCAGTGTTGAAATAAAGATTCTGGGACTCTTTACAAGCCCGTGTTGGTGTATTTCTCTTTGCATGTTGTAAAAGCCTTAATACTGTATTTTCTGATTCCACAGATGGCGCCTGAATAGGGACCCTCAAGATTGACTTCGTCTCGTTGAAGGTTGGCTCGGCTATCGGACCGGGATCGGACAGTGCCAACAAAACAGCCCCTCTGGACGAGAAGCAAATTCATCGACAGAACAGCACGATCCGATCCCTGAACGGTGAGCTGTAGCCCGAGACGACGTCTTGACGAGGGTCCATATATCGAGGTGGGTAAATTTGCCGAAATCACCAGACACGTGGGTCCTTAGATTGTCCTTAGTAACCCGATCGGGCCTCCCAATCCTTTGGTCAGGTGAATCGTGACCCGATTCTTAATTTAACCCTGACAATTTGAATTTGGCGCATTGTACTCACGAGCACAATTATTTGACCAGGTAACACCAGAATTCTGATATGCCTGAGAAAGTGTCTGCCTGCTTCAGGGCATTATTCCGCAGGGACAGACAATCTTTGGAAGTTAGCCGTCCCACACCACAGGAGGGGTCGCCGGCATGTACTATGTACTGTAAGAAAGGCTTTGGTAGTATAGCATTTAATGATATTTGGCAAAGACAGACCAGACATAACCCTACTCTTCGGTGGCCAACCAACGGTAGCTTTGAAATCCCTCGGTTAGAATATTTAGAGTCTGTATTGATAAAGAAACAGGCTAGACCTGCAGCATTTGACGCATTGCACAGTTGTAAAACAGAAGCTTTGCAGCAATAAAAGAGTAGAGAGAAACATATGTGTCGACATATGACGAATGGCGAAAAGGCACTGTTATATGATCAAAATAAACAAATGGAATCAGTTAGGAACACGGACAGAGCGTTTCAATTAGGCATTCAGAAAATGTACCCTTCGAAAGATTTCCATACGTCCGATGAATTGATTAACAAACTTTTGCATGAACGAAGGCCCGATGCCTCTGCGCCACCCCCGTACGTCCCTCCTCCTGGTGCTTTGCCTCTTCCTGTCGTTATTCCTCCTTCTATAGTCCCCCCGGACCTTCCTATTGTTCTTTCTGTTGTTCCTCCAGTCTTCGCTCCTTTGCCTGCCCCCTTGCCTCCACCTATTGACATTCAGAATGTGCCTACTCTTCCTCTTCCAAGTGATTCTGCATCGCTAGTAGTAGACCAGGGAGCGAGATCAAGGGTTGTGACTCGTAATACTGTGTCCCCAGATAAAAAGAATGAATTGATTGCTTGGGCTAAACATTGTATGGAGAAGGGTGAACAAGCTGATGTTTTTTCCACACTCGAAAATCTAAAAAGTATTCCTGAGAAAAATGTTTTTACTGAAGGATTGGGAATTCATTTGAGCATAATGTGGAATAGATTAAATGATGTAGATCTCCCACAAGGGTTACGGGATTTGAACACCTTAGCGTTGTTAGAGATACTGCGGAGAAAGTATATGAGCATGTCAGGAGGATTTTTGTGTATAGGAAGGAGTTGGAAGAGTTACAGAATGAAGAAGCAGATGGTGATAGTTTAGGCGCTATATTCTTACAGAAACGGTTTTCTCCTCGCCGTGAATTGATAGGTGAGGAAGCGCGAATTTGTACAAAGGATGCGATAAGATGGATTTCGGATATGTCGATAACTCCAGATGAAGTATATGACACGTATAGTCAGTATACGTTAGAAATGCAAAAGAAAGTGATACAGGTTATGGTAGAATACCTGCAGGATGAGTGTGTAAAAAGAAAGATTTGTTGTCCCGCAGAATTGTTGGGTGTTTATAAGAGAGCCTTTTTGATTGATACCTCTTTGACTGCCTTAGCGCTTGATTTGGCTCTGTTGCTTAGTAAGCGTTCGGAGCTACCTACTTCTCAGTTGCCCATGAGAGAGGTCCCTCCGACATTTGTCCCAAAAGTTGAGATTGCGGCCGATGCTGCACGAGGTATAGTCATTGTGGACATTCCTGCACATTATGTTTCGCAGTTTGTTCACGTCCCGTTCTCGAGACAGGAAGTGAACACCATAAAGCAATCTATTCCTGATATAAGAAAGAATCCGACGGGGTTCTATAAAGAAATAGAGTCGGTCTTACAATCATCGGTATTCACCTTAAGTGATATTGATTTATTATTTCCCGTACTCCTGCCAGTTGATTTGTGGAAACAGATTAGGACTGTAGATGATGTATCTGGGTTAGGAGATACATGGGATAATATGGTTAGGCTCGACAGAGAAAGACCAGCTGGCGAGAGACCGCCTCAAGTGATATTGACTTTGCCTGATAGGATTATTGTAAAATTAAAAACCATAGTTCCTGAAAAAAGAATTATTTGGGACAAGCTTACAGCCTGTGTCCAAGGAAAGTCTGAGGGTGCTACCGAGTTCTTCAATCGGTTCGAACAGGTATTTTCAGATTTCAGTGGACAAAACTTAGGCACATAGTCAGGGAAAAGGCTGTTTGTCGACAAATTTGTACGTGGATTGCTGCCTGACATCCAGTTACAGATTATGTCCTCCGAAAGCGCTTGGTAGGCGGAGTCTCAATCAGAAGTACTGCACATGGCTCAGTACTATGAAAATCGTGATGAAAAGGAAAAACTTGAGAAAAGAAAGGGTGACCTGAAAACAAAAGTACTATTACAACAGATTGTTAGAAGCCCTAGAGGGGGTAATACGCAATTTAGAGGTCAATATGTTCCACAGGGAAGTATGCCCCTGGCTCCGGTAACCATTAACCAGTGTGCCTATTGTCGACAGGAAGGCCACTGGCGCGCACAATGTCCGACCTTGCAGCAAAGGTCATTTGGGAACATGGGTAGACGATCCAGAGATCGCCCAGGTGTAGGGGGCCCTGGTAGAGGTCAGTTTACGCCAGAATCACAGCAACCTTTTTCTCAGGATAAATAAGTATCGAGTGTGGATAATAGAAACATTTTTGATCATCCTTCTGCCGCGTACCTCTCTGAAGAACTTCCTTTTGATGACATTCTGTTTCGTTAGGATTGCCCGAAGCAGGATTTGGAACCAACGCCTATTCCCGTTCATCAGAAAGGTCCCTACGTTGAGATGGTGGTGGGAAATAGGAAGCATCTATTTTTAGTAGATACGGGAGCACAAAAGTGTTCCATTGACCATTCATGGGTTCCAAACATTCCCCTGTCAGGGCAATCCAACGTTTCCGTAGGGTTTTCAGGCACACCTGTATTTTGTCCAGTCTCTTTGCCGGTACCGGTAACAGTGGGTCCCTTCACGGAGCAGTGTCCATTTCTACTTACTACAAACTGTGGAGAGAATTTGCTGGGGTTAAATTTGTTGAAGGAATTGAATGCAGTAATACATTGCTCCCCGGACAGAGTTCGGTTAACAATTTCACCTCAGCAATCACTCGCCTCTCAGTTTTTGACTCGACCTTTACCACCAGAATTCAGTAACATTCCAGAATGCTTATGGGAAATTGATGATAATGATGTGGGCATTCTTCAAATTGAACCTGTTAAAATTATTCTGAAACATGGTGTAAAACTGCCTCGCATTCCACAGTATAAAATCTCAGTTGAAGGCGAACAGGCTTTGAAATGCATAGTTTCTGACTTTGTACATCGTGGAGTAATTGAGGAAATTACAGGTAGTTTGTGTAACAGCCCGATTGTGCCGGTGTACAAAAAAGGTGATAATGCGATTCCTTTTCGGTTTATAATTCATTTGAGTGCTATTAACAAAATTGTGGCTCCTCAATTTCCCATTGTACCTGATGTGACTATGATACTAACTATGATTCCGGCTTCTGCCACTCACTTTAGCGTTGTTGACCTCAAAAATGCGTTTTTCAGTATTCCTATACACAAGGATAGTAGGTATTTGTTCGCGTTTACCCTAGGTGGACGCTCGTTCACATTCACTCGTGCACCACAAGGGTGCACCGAGAGTCAAGTATTTATAGTAGAGCATTGAAAGAGCAACTCGATACTCTCGAATTGCCGACTACTTGCACGTTACTACAGTATGTAGATGATCTCCTCTTGGCTGCTGATTCTGAAAGTGCCTGTAAAGAAGGCACCATGTTGTTGCTTTGTCATCTAGCAAAACATGGTCATATAGCTTCATTCAAAAAATTCCAATATTGTTGCCAGGAGGTCGCCTATTTAGGCTATCTCCTGTCAAAGGAGGCAAGAAGGTTGACACCTGAACGAATAAAAACTATTTCTGGCATGTCTGTCCCAAATACGCAGAAGGAAGTCAGAGCCCTGATAGGTATGGCTTCTTACTGTAGATTGTGGATCCCTAATTTTTCGTTAACGATTAAACCAATGCTGGCTTTGACAAAGAAGGCATTTCTTTGCCATTGCCATGGACTTTGGAACACCAGACAGCATTTGATTTACTCAAAACCGCGCTGTGTTCGGCACCGGTTTTAGGAACTCCAAATTATGAAAAGGCCTTTGTGTTGATTGTGCATGAACGTGATGGATGTGCTTTGGCTGTGTTAACGCAGGAACATGGAGGGAAGAATAGGCTGTGCGGCTATTTCTCATCCGTCCTTGATCCTGTTATATGCGCTTTGCCGAGATGTTTGAGAGCTGTCGCTACTGCTGCTGCGCTACTTCCCTCGCTCTGCGTAAAACAGAGCGAGGGAATGTCCTGGGTCATGCGTTAACCCTAATGGTACCTCACTCTGTAGATGTTCTATTAAATAGAACTCAAACGCAACGCCTTACTTCCACACGATTGACAAGATACAAATTGATATTGTTTGCTCCCCACATTCAAATTCAGAGGTGTTGTGTATTAAATCCAGCTGAACTTTTACCTGTCCCGCAAAATACTGTTGATGGTGACGAAACGTCACATGATTGCCTTTACACTACAGAACAAGAGATTAAAGGTAGAATCGATTTGAAAGATACGCCTTTGAATAGCCCACAAGGAGAGCTATTTTGTGATGGCTCCTGTTTCAAACTTCCGAATGGTACATCCACGGCTGCTTATGCCGTCACTACCTTAAGCACGATTGTGGAAACCAAAAGAATTATGCATAATTCCGCGCAGGCCGCAAAAATGATAGCATTAACTCGAGCTTGTGAACTTTCTGAAGGGCTTACAGTAAATATATATACCGACAGTCAGTATGCCTTTGGGGTGGTTCACACCGGTAGACTCTGGAAAGAAAGAGGTTTCTTGACCTCACATGGCACAAAAATACAGCACAGCACTTTAATAGTGCGATTACTTTCAGCGCTCGCACTCCCTGTTCAGTTAGCCATTGTAAAATGTACAGCACATCAGAAGGTTACAGATGATATAGGAAAAGGGAATGCTTTCGCTGATCAGATAGCTAAACAAACTGCCACTGATTTTAGTTCAGAAATGTATGCTGTAAGGGAAACTGTAAATGTTTACACTTTTGGTGAAAGTATTGATTCTGTAAAAGACATTCAAGCAGATGCTACTGTAGAGGAGACCAAGAAATGGGTCGAGGGTGCAGGGAGATTGGATGATGATGGGTGTTGGGTGGACAATGTTGAAGAAAAATGGTTACTCCCGGACACCTATATTACAATGATGGTCATTATGGCTCATGGTCCGACCCATGTCTGTGCGCGCAAATTGACTAAAATGTTACACAGTGTATGGGCCAATGAGACAATTTTCAAAATTGCGGAGCGCTTGTCCAAGGGTGCATGGTCTGCTTACAGCATAATATAGGAAAAGGTACCTCGACTCCTAGAGGATGTTTCGCTCCACCTTCTGTTCCGTTTGAGGTCATCCACTTTGATTTTATTGAGATGGAACGTTGCAACTATCTTAAATACGTGTTAGTTGTCATTTGTGCATTTAGCAAGTGGGTTGAGGCCTTCCCTGTTAGAGATGCAACGGCCATAACCACGGCAAAGACTCTGTTGAAAGAGTTCTTTCCTAGGTTTGGGCTGCCGAGAGTCATCTGGTCGGATAATGGGCCACACTTTATCGCTGCTGTAATCCTACAAATATGTGAAGGATTGCAGATTGATAAACTGTTCCATTCGGCCAGACATGCCCAAAGTGCCGGATTAGTGGAAAGGCATAACGGAATTATAAAGAACAAGCTCGCTAAGACGTGTGCTGGCACCAAGTTAAAATGGCCGGACGCCTTACCGATCGTGTTGCTGTCGATGAGAACAACCCCTCAAACTAGGACTGGTCTCTCTCCCTTCGAGGTGGTGATGGGGAGTCCTGCTAATATTTGGGGTATGCCAAAGAGTCGCTCATTGCGGGATGTAGAGAATGTGCTTCTTTCAGATTACTGTAACCAGTTGACTAAAAATCTATTTTCAATTTATCACCAGGTGCGAGAGGCATTACCTGTACGGTACGAGGATCCCGGTCACAGTCTACGACCGGGGGACTGAATCCTCACGAAAGTTTTTGAAAGGTTGTCTTGCCTTGCACCTCGGTGGAGGGGTCCCTACCAGGTCCTGCTAGTCGCCCAGACTGCAGTGCGGGTAGCAGGGCGGAAGAACTGGATACACGAAACGCACACCAAACGGATCCCGCAGCCCGTGCCATACGATACAGAAGACATAGAATCCCTTCCCAATGCTGTAACCAACGTGCCCGAAACAGCAACAATCGACAAGAGAGTATCGGAGACTGTTCCAGAGTTCGTAAGGCCAGACAAAACGGCCATCTTGTCTCCGCACTCTCCAACAGTGGTACTTCCGGATCATCCATTTTCTGATCCCATTTCCGTTCACTTGCCACCTCCAGTGGAAAGTGACGACGCACTGTTTTCTGACTCTTCAGCACCGGAAATTGTGAAATATAATTTACGTCCTAGAAGATAGACGTAAGGCATGGTTTGACTGTGCGATTGAGGAAATCATTTGAGGGCTTGCCTTTTGGCCCGATTGTACGAAAGAATTCTGTTGGCTAAGGGTTGTGGGAAAGACATTAAGAAGACGCGTGACTGGAGTCACCAGCAAACGAACAATTGGTGTTTTTTCGATTGAAGACTGCGATGTCTGCACCCGCTACCGCTCGTACCGAACTTTTAGATGAATATGTGACTAGCAGAGACAATGATAAAGTGTGTAAGGGGACCCCGAAAATGTATTGTTGCCTTTTTGTAATAATAACTGGGTTTTTAGTAACTACTGGTTTTGGGTTGTGGTACCTGGAGGAAGCATATCCGCTAGAGGACTTTTTACCTGTTGAAAATGTATCTGTTATACCCACTCCTTCCGTGCAATTGCATACCTTTTAGCCTAGAGATTCTTCGCATAGACGAAACTATCAGAATAATACTCTTTTGTTAATAATGAATGCCACTCATGCAATTTTTAATAGGACCAACTAATGGATCTGCTCGCATTTACCGCAACATGGGGATAAGGGGCTAGGTTGGTACATTCATCCTTTACCTTTGACAACTGCTTGTTATGCTTCTCTTAGAGCACTATTCTTTGGCCGTTGGAATGACAGCATCTCGGGGAACTTTGATGGTACAAATTTGAATAGTTTTGAAAAACGTGTTTTGATGCCCCTGGGATGCTCGCTTTTTGCAAATAGGAGTAAGCCAAACGTAGGCCCTCTGATAGATTGTCTCGTCCTTTTCAGTCTTTGATCTCTTTCAAAATGTCTACTATAGGCAATGAGGATGCCACGCCTCCATTTTATTCTGTTAACCATAGCCCCGATTCAGTTTCCTTCTGCATACAGAGGAATGGAACACGGTCAATGGGTGATTTTAGAAGTTGCGCAAACGTTGCGAATTTGACTAGTGAGAAAAGACCTCTGTATGTAGGTGAACCTGTCTATTTCGTTTACGGTAATGTGGCATTTCCAGGGTTGCCCAGGGATTGGCGAGGAACTTGCTATTTAGGGATTCTATTACCTGGGGTATTTATTGCCAGTACTGCAGAAATTTCAAAGACTCGTCCACGACGAGATGTGAAGGGGGATACTCCAGCGCAAACTCTAGCAGACATAATGAAATCCTTTGTGCCATTTTTTGGGCAAATTATGAATTCAGAAGATATCAGGGGACTAGCGAGAGTACTGGAGAGAACCATCAACCGGACCACTGACATACTCTATAATATGACGTTAGAACAGTAAGCGATAAGATTAGTAGCTCTTCAGAACCGCATGGCATTAGATGTCATTCTGGCCAAGCGTGGAGGAGTATGTAAATTTGTGGGGTCCGCTTGCTGCGTTTACGTACCAGACTCCTCTCCAACGATCTTTAGGGCGATCCAAAATCTACATGTTCTTAGTTCGGAAGTGCATGTTCCTGAGGGAAACTGGGAACTTAGTGCATGGTTTTGGGATCTCCTACGGTCGTGGGGATGGAAGTTGCTTTCGGCCTTGCTGATTATCTTGGGTAGTTTACTGTTCCTTTGTTGTTGTATACAGTGTCTCCCTGGTATATGTTCGGTATTAGTGGGATGTTGCGCGCAAGCAACAAGTGTATTAGAGCATAAAATATACACCCCAGATAAGGTTTCCAAGGAGTACGTGTCGAAAGAAACTTTAGTGTCTGACCTAATGGCAATAGATATGTCTGATAATGATTCGGGGTGTATAGACGTTGAAATGTGGAGTTAGTCGCAAAGTGATTGGAAGTAGTTCAGCGCTTGGCATAGGCCAAAAGGAGGGTTTGTCAAAACTGATATAATATTGTTTCATCCTCATTGTATATGTTGGCCTATGCCCAGTCGCTTTGCGAGGAAAACCCCATCGCAAGGTCGTGACCGTAAGTTAATCAAGCCTCCATTTTAGGTCAAAGTCGCCATTTTGGCTTGTCGTGCAAAGTCACCCTGTGGCCTAAAATGGCTGACCTGTGTTCTCTTGTTCTTACGTTAACCTCTTCAACCTCTGTAGGCGAGTTAATGTCCAACCTGCCTAAAGGCTACATGTTAGGGTCATGTAGACCTTGTCCTTTGTTGTCCTTGGGATCAGGGGATTATTTGAATCAGCGATGTTAACCTACAAGTATACAAGAACAATAATGCTATTTAAACATGACGTGCGAAACATCTGTTTGACCTGCATTGAAGCAAATGTGTAAAGAGTGTAAAGTTAAACCCAGAGAATAATAGTATTTGTTAAGTAAATGTATTAAGAAGTAAACCACATGCACGAGAATATGTAAATTAGGAATGAACCTGGCGCGAACCCTAGCCCAGTACATGATTAACTTGTAGGAGGCTGGACATCTTTACGAAGAAACTGTATAAATATGCTGATGTCCAGCTAGCAATCCCTGTTCACTGCTCACGTTGAACCTGCTGGTGGTCTCTGTGATGTACTGACGGCCAAATAGCTATTTGTGTACTTTGTTTTGTAAACTGTTCAGTGTTGCAATAAAGATTCTGGGAATCTTTACAAGCCCGTGTTGGTGTATTTCTCTTTAAATGGTGTAAAAGCCTTAATATTGCATTTTCTGATTCCACAACCGAACTCTGAAACAAGATTCAACGTGTAATAAGTCCTAATACCTTGCTGGAATGGCGTACTCGAGGAGAACAATACACCATTAAGGACCAGTTGCCATATTTTGGAGAACGTCTATATGTGCCCAAAAAGGAGCTACAACAGCAAATCATTTCGGATTACCATGATTCCCTGATGGAGGGTCACCCCGGAATCGCCAAAACCCTAGCCAAAGTGAAACACAACTATTGGTGGCCTACTTGGCATAAAGACATCATCCAGTATGTCCAGTCGTGTGGTGTGTGTGCACAAAACAAATCGCAAAAGTAGAAACCAGTTGGCCTTCTTCAACCATTGGAAATTCGACCCGCACCATGGCACACACTTTCTCTCGACTTCATTACAGACTTGCCTCCTAGTCAAGGATTCAACACTATTTTGGTAGTCGTAGACTTATTTTCAAAAATGGCACACTTTATCCCTTTCAAAGGCCTCACTGATGCATCCAGTTCAGCAAAAGTGTTCCTGGAAAATATTATTAGGCTACATGGTTTCCCATCGGTCCTGGTCTCTGATCGAGGTAGCCAGTTTGTGTTCAACTTCTGGAAAAAGTGTTCTATGGCTCAAATCAACATCCGATTATTCACCAGCCACCACCCCCAAACGGATGGCCAAACAGACCCTCGAGCAATACTTGTGGTGCATGCTTCATCAGGTGGAAGGGACTTGGAGAAACTTATTATGGATAGCAGAATATGCTTAAAACAATTTGCTGCATTCCAACACGGAACAAACCCCTTTCTACACCCTATACGGCAGACACCCACGTACTTCCGAACTAGACCTTCCTCCCAGCTTGGAAATGCCAGCAGTAAAAACTCTTCATGCAACCATCTCTCAGGCCTTTAAAAAGGCAACAGAGCATCTAATCTAAGCCAAGAACAGACAAAAGAAATTTGCTGACCAACACCGAAAAAAGTGCCCCGACTATCAAGTAGAAGACAATGTTTGGCCAGCAGCAAAGTACGTACCCATAAAACATAAAAGGAACCCGGACCTTTTGTCCTCGCTATCTGGGACCTTATTCCATCAAATCCATCATCAATCCAGTAGCTGTCAAGTTAGCATTACCAGTCAATATGCAAATCCACCTGGTGTTCCACGTCTCACTCCTGAATCTGGTACAACCCGGTACACGGGTTATGACACCACCAGAACCCGTGATAGTTGATGGGGAACCAGAGTTCGAAGTAAAGGGAATTTTGGACTCTAAATTTACCAGGTCCAAATTATATTACTTAGTCGAGTGGAAAAGTTACGGACCTCAAGACAGATCCTGGGAACCCAGCGAGAATATCCATGTACCACGTTTGATTAAGGCATTTCATCAGGACTTTCCAACCAAGCCAGGACTGGGCAGAAGAACCACTGTGGGAGGGGCCTTGGGGGGGAGTGCTGTCACAACCCTAAACCAAAACCCCCACTGGCATGTCCACATGCCAGGTAAGGTCAGGGTTCGGGGTTCCATTAGGGCCTCAGAGGCCTTGCACCATCTTCCAAGACTCTCTTGGAGTCAGTCCTGGCGCGAACATCTTTGAAGGGGACTACTGTTCCTTGGGCCTGCAGTCAACATGGAGGCACTCACACAGTCTAGTTCCCTAGAACTAGACTATGCCGTATAGTGTTTTGGGTGTGGTAGCCTGGACAACTTTACCTGGACTACTTTGCTGGGAGGCTATTTAAACCACACCCAAGCATCAGAACACGCTTCGTATTATTCTGCAGCCAGCAGCGTAACTCTCACCGTGTCCAGTGTGCTTGATACCAGCAATCATCGGAGCAACGAGCCTGCAGAGGAGAAAAGGAATATAATTAATAGACTCTTACCTACGATCTCCATCCTGTATCCGCCCGACGCTCGTCCCTGCCACTGCTTACTCGCAGTCCCCCATCCAGCAATCTGCATCTTCTGGACACCGCATACTCACCGGAACGAAACAACCTGAAAGGAGAGGGAGAAAGACAACGTTAGAAAAGGTTACTTACAGCGTAAGCCTCAAACATCATGAGAACCTCACCTGGCAGGCCACCTCTTGGCCGGCATCGTTCCGGAATACCACGCTCACCGGAGAAGACCATTGCGACCTGTAAGGAGAGAAGAAACACAGGTTAGCAAGTACAAGGCGAAGCAGTGCCGCGCATAGCACGTTACTTACTGAATCGTAGTGCGCTTCTTGCGCCATCCATTACCGGCAGGTGCTCAATCCAACCAGCACCACACGCTAAATCTCCGGCTCACCTAGGGGGGAAAGAAAAGACATTAACCGCAAAAGAAAGGAAGACAGGAACACATACAAAGACTGCTGCAGTAAGACCTACCTTAAAGACACTTGAATGGGGTCGCACCAGTGAAGTAACTCGGTCACCCAAGCCCACTGAAGACTACGCACCCTTGCAAAGAAGGCAGGACTGAGACCATGACAAATATTACAATAAGGTGAGGAGAGGGCCTGAGGGTCGAAACCAGGGGAGGTGGGAGAAGAACTTACCCGATCTTGAATCCAGTCCTCCTGTGCTTTCAGGCCCGACTTCCTTCGAAGGCACCACCCAGGATCGGGAAGAGGGTTCCAGGCGCAAATCAATCAACCAGGGCTGAGTGGCGTCCCCGTGGATACCAGGTGAGCGTAACACCTTAGCATACTCTGTCAATGGACTTTATCACGGATCTTCCTCCCTGCAATGGACACAACACCATCTTAGTCATTGTGGATTTATTCTCCAAAATGGCCAATTTCATCCCTCTGAAGGGACTCCCAACTGCGTCAATGAAATCTTCATCTTGGCACCGCAGCTCATCTTCAAATCTTCCGGAACGCTGAAATCTTCATCTTGGCACCGCAGTGTGACACGCTACGTCTGAGACAGCAGCACCTGCAAGGAAAAATGAAAGACAAGGTTAGACACTTAAAAGCCATTCAGTTTAAGGTCGTGCTACCACCGAACCTTGCGCTTTTCCATAAACCATTGCTTGCCTGCTGTCGGACATTGCGGATTCATCGATCTTCCACACGGCCGCGTCCCGCACCCCACAGCTGCTTTTGGGCCGCATTTCCACCTATTGGGAAGAAAACAGAAGAGCAACATTATTCAGGAATTGACAACAATATAATACAAAAATATAAAAATGAGAAGGGACAAAGAGAAAACAGAAAGGGAAAGAGATAAGAGACATTGAGAGACACTTACTACCAACCAGGAGAAGCATAGTCACAGCTGGACTGGACTATTACTTACCAGGGATCAGTGAAGGAAATAGGTCCTATCGACAAGCGCCCCTGCCAGAAGTAGCAGGACAGAGAGCTTATCATCAATAATTAATAGGTGAGCTTTATGGGCCGGTACATGCTCACAGAAACCACACCTTGGGGAGAAGAGTTTGAGAGGTACAATACTCACAGATCAGCGCACTCACCTTCTCTCATATCCACGCAGGAGCAGTGTCACCAATTGCTGCTGCTCACAGCTTATCTGCAGAGGGAGAGGCCTGACGGGGGTGATCTAATTCCTGGGAGGGCTGCAACCGTGCCCCAACACCACCGCAAAGACCAGGTGAGCGTAACAGACATGTTGCACAGTTTATTGTAAATTGTATTGTCTGTCAGAAATTCACAAGGTCCTCATTATGGAACATGCGGGAAATCCGAGGGCATCACCCATGTGGCACATGCATGGCTTGCAAACAGACGCTGAAAATAAAATCCTTCCCTATAGGAGAGAGGGAATGGGAACTCAGACAATTTACCAATTGCAAAACAACTAATGTGATCTATCTTATTGAGTGCACATGCAGACTCAGATACGTAGGACAAACATCCAGACCTGTGCACAAAAGAATAAGCGAACATAAATCAAGGATAAGGTGCAAAGTACACAATGCACCATTGCTCTCACACTTCATGGAACTACAACATGCCCATGATTCCTTCAAATGGTGGATGATTGACCGGGCCCTAGGCACCACCAACATATCCAACTCCCTTAAATACAAGGAATCCTGGTGGATATTCAAATTGCAGACCCTGACTAACGAAGTCTCAATGAAGCAGCCCCCATGGACTATCAAGCCACAACCTGAAAGCAGCCTCATTGCATTGCACTAATCACTTTACCAACCAGCACTGGCCTCCCCAGGCATGTCCAGTTCCACACCCTGAAGGACCAGCAGCCATCCATCTGGTCCTTTTATACGTGTGGACTACCACATCCTTGAGTGGGGCATCACTCGCAGCTCCCAGCAGCCAGGACCCATTCACCTCCTTCCTGCTCTTATTCAGCCTCACCCCGCCCCCACCACCCTGGGGGGTACCCATCTTCAGCATATGCAGGTTGTTTTCACCTCTCTCAGGCTAATCTGTCACCCCAGCCCTGCGATCCCTTTGCTGAACCCCACGTACCAATCGGGAAACATTCCAGGCCTCGGCTCGGTACCGATGACACATGGTCCCCTGCGCCTGCGCATTCACTTGCAGGATAGTAGCCACAGCTCAGCGTCACATACGGACGCCGTGTACTTGTGCTACATACCGTGCGTGCGCGCGCTACAGACACTTGCCTGCCCCGCTCCGCGCATGCGTGTCGGCCCTTACACTGTCCATGCGCGCATGCGCTTTATAATACAGTACGGGCAGCTCCATTTCATTCCATGACGGGACTTCGCCTGACTCAACGCGCACGGCGGAGCTGCCCCAGCCTCATCCACATTAAGCTATATACAGGTGAGCAGACTCCAGCCCCACTGAAACTCCTGTTCTGGAAACTAACCATTTCCCCTCTTACTGAGCCCTGGTCAGCAGCACTATCTCCACACATGGTAGTGACATTCAATAATACAGCTCTACCTGTTTTTCTTTTACATCCTTTTCTACAGGGCCGCTTTAATCGACCCGCACACTTAGGCTACTACTGGGATGTAACTTACAGCCTGCTCAGACTGTGACTCTCACGCACAGCCTATGCATAATCACCCCCACAGATCTCTGGAAGCACAGGAGTTCCCACGCAGCTTCTAGGACAGGTCAGTTACTGGACTTTGAGGGCCCCCAGCCCTTCACCTATCTATTGTATCAGCACCAATATGATGCTTTTTATCCTCCCACTTGTATTTTTTATAGCTATAGAAACCCATGGTACTCTTTTCTGAGTGGACACTCTTGTCTTTGTTTATCTTTAGGGAGACCTGCATATATAAGGCCCCAGAAGAAGATTATGAATTAGAACAATCGAAACGTCAGTGATCCTCGTAGGAAATTGATTACATACCACATCTAAGGACCACACTGTCAAGGCGAGTTCCGTTCCACGCAGAAGCAGCACGAACTCCTACCTCCCCTTGGCGGTCTTGGTGCCTGGATTAGGCAAACGCAGGCCACCGTGACCCCCACGGGGAAAGAGGGTTGGGGTCCTTGGATTGGATGGGTAGAGGGTTATTAGGTACACCGGGTTGAGGTTTAGGGAGTGGTTATGGATAGGCAGGGGATTTCTAGGAAAGGCATGCTCCTTTGCTCTGTCCTCGGCTAGCTGTTACATAGGCGGAGGTATTGTAGCCTTCACGGCTTTTTCCACATCACATGCATACCCTCATACATGCGTTACCCTTTCTGAGACCAAGACATGCATTCAACATTCATGCATGCGTTACCCACTTGGTGTCGCAGCCCCACACTCTGTTATAATCAGCACAGAGGTGGAATTCGAGTTGCAGGTTAGAAACAATAACATAACAGATACTAGTCAGTGTCTCCAGTTGTTCATGAAAATAAAACTAAATACTGAATTGAGCACTCCTGCGCGTGCACAACAAAACAGACTGTTTTCATGCATAGGCAAATAACTTATTGGCACTTAGCTCTGGCTTCGCCAAGCGTCCTGCTCCTTTGCGGTTTGGACAGATTCTGTAGACTGCTAGGGCTGAGGCGTAGGCTGCTAGGGCTGAGGCGTTTCCGTTCCTGACACACACAAAAAGGAAACTGTTAGCGCGTGCCCCCCAGAAGTGTGTAGATCCTGTCTCCCAATCAGCCCAAACAATGCCCGCAACTGGCGAGCATAACGTAGCATGCAGTTAGGAGTTAGTATGGTGAAGCGTTCCGCTATTCACTCGTGGTCGCTTCCCAGAGGTTAGTATTCAAAACTGGTCAGAAACCCGCTCCGGAAAACTTCCGTAGCAGTGATACTAGAGCGGCACTTATCTCGGGAGGCGCGGGGCCAAGGATGGTGTTTTTCCGGCGAGGACGGGCCCCACGAGGGAGGTTTTGCCGGAGCTCTGCTGACTGCGTCCTGTCCGATGCAATCTCAAGCGCGAACAAGCGTTCGCGGGTTGCGCATGCGCGGTAGCTCGCTTGCGCATGCGCGATGCCTTGGGCGTGGGCTTAGGCGTTGCCTGGGCCTTTTGCAGGTCCCGTGTGCCTGGCTTGTTCCTCCAGAGAGTCGGCTGGGCAGCTGGAGCTGTGGTCCTATGCCCGGAGGCTGCTGGGATTTGAAGTCCTGCTACAAGCCTCTTCCTGCTTCTAATTGTCCTGCTTTTACACCAAGCACATCTGCAACCTGGACACAAATGACATCTACTTAATGGCTTACCCATACCTGTTCCAGCAGCAACTTTATGCTTTCCTTTATTAGTGTTTGCCTTTACGACACACACTGAATTCTCTTCACTGTTTAATAGACATCGGACCAGTCTCTCTTGGTCAGGGATCAGCCACAACAGACCACATTTTCTAACCATTGTCACATAGACAAATATAATTGTCTCTATCCACAATAACCCGTTTAGGGCATAATATCTATGCCTCACATCAAAAAGGACTTTGTGCTTTCTTAAACCTTACCGGTCGGTTTGAATGTATTGAAAAAAACAGGAACTGAAGACAATACTTCACAGCATTTAAACTATGAGATTGTGACCTCTATGAAGTAATATTGTGTACACCTCTAGTTCAATTATAACAATTACATGGAATCATTGCATATTGTTTGTACAGACCTGAAAAGAATTGCACTTGTTCTGCATTTGTTCATCTTTATCTTTGCTTATATACACACAGTTGTTGACCTGTTTTTGACCTAGCTATGTCAAGTTAAAATCATGGTGTTTCTCTGTGTTGTCTCGTTTTATCTGAACACTTGATCCTTTTTTTTTTAAGAAAAACATTCACAAGACTAGCCACTAAAATAATAAAGAGGCTACCATAAAACCAGTCATAGTCAATGGTTGTTTCTTCACCTCACGATTAGGATTTGTCACTAATGCATGGTCTCATGGGAAGGTTTAAATCACAAACTGCTCAAAAGTGACTGCAGTATGGAATTAGAGAGGACAGGAGCACCCAATGTACACATACCTTGATCTTCCAGCCCACTATATCCTGTCCGACTTTAGGGCTGTCCCTCCAGTTACAAGTGTCAGAAATTCACAGCAGGGCGTACCTTGCAAAAAGTGAGAGGAGAAATACCCTGCCCTAATGGTCCTTTTCAGCATTTGCATATAGATTATGTGGACATGTTGCAAACATGCAATGGCTACAGATATGTTTTATTAGTAGTACGTCCTTTTTCTCGAAGGATTGAGGCAGGTCCATGCACACACCTCGATGCCACACTTGCTGCCACGATTCTTGTACACAAGGTGTTTCCTAGATGGGGAGTATGCGAGGTCCTGCGGTCTGACAATGGGCCGCATTTTATAAATGAGATGTTTGAAGAAATTACTCTTGTATTAGGCAAGCAGCATAAGTTGTCATCTGTTTATCACCCACAAGCAAATGATATTTGTGAGCGTTTAAACAGACTCCTTAAAGAGAGGATCGCTAAGATAAAGATGACTTTGAAGAAGGGATGGCTATATAGCTTACCCCTTGCCTTTTTCGCATTGAGGAACCAGCCTGGCTCAGATCACCACCTGACTCCACATGAGTTGGTGACTGGATGACGCATGAGAGTTACCCTTGCTCCTCTCACCCGAATAGAAACCGATGTGGATAGTGTAAAGTTTATTTTATTTCCCAACAGATCAAAAATCGGAGGCGAGGGTCTAAGAAGATTGAAGAAGACAGCCAAATGATCAATCCTATAGAACTGTTAAAGCCACCTAGTTTGTATCCAGGGGATCAAGTGCTTGTAAAGGGTTTTGTTCCCACTTGGAATAAGCCCCATTTTAAAGGCCCGTACCTTAAAGAGGGGTCACCCCGACTGCAGTGAAGATCCAAAGAAGACGAGCTTGGCTGCATCTGAATGACATAAAGCCTTACAAAGGAGAGACCATTACCCCTCTTGCACCCGTTGACAGCGACGCAAGAGATGAAGTTCCATGAATGCAGACTAGATCAGCTACCAAGAGCCAACAAGAATCATCAAAAAAAAACAATTCAAACGTTCGACTATTCCCAAGTTTAAAGGGAAATGAACACACTTTGCAGTGTTCACAGAACTATTCCTATTAGGTTAAAGAGACAATGGGCCTCATTCTAAGGTTGCCGGTCCAGTAACAACAGTACCAACAAGCTTGCCAGTACCGTTGTTACCGGACCAGCAACTATGAGTTCTGCTCGCGGGTGCCTTATCGCCCGTCAGGTCTGACATGGCGGGCGCACCGGCACCCGCAAGCAGACCATGTCGGATGCACCGGCACCATTCCTGAATGGTGCCGG
Organism: Ambystoma mexicanum; assembly: GCF_040938575.1. NCBI lineage: Eukaryota > Metazoa > Chordata > Amphibia > Caudata > Ambystomatidae > Ambystoma > Ambystoma mexicanum. The sequence goes on from NC_090924.1 coordinate 279,635,825, forward strand.
TGCATCCGGCCTCCCCATTCCCATTGAGTCCAATGGGACTCAAATAGGAATGGGGACTAATATTTTCCGGCGCGCAGGAATGGGCAATTACCGGGTCTGCCGGGGCTATAATGCCCGGTAATTGGCCATTCCTGGGTGCCGGAAAAAAAATCACTCTGGTGGAAGCCATGCCGGTTTTACTGGCACGGCTGCCGCCGAGTCATAATGAGGCCAAATGGGCCTCAATACAAGTCTGGTAGTAACCCTGCCGGTGCAACCGTCGGGTTGCAGCTGAACCTGTAAATATTTACTGGTGCCTGACTTCCCAGTGCCACCAGGAGATTACAACACCGATGGCCCGGAAAATCAGGCGCAGGTAAAATATAAGTCCCCATTCCCATAGAGTCCAATCGGACTCTATGGGAGTGGGGACATGGAAGCACCGGCACCATTGCTAACGCTGCCAGTGCTTCCATGACCGGTCTGCCTACCGCAGCCCCTGTGCCCGGCAGGGTCAGACCTGTCGGGCATGGCGGCTCCGGCAGGCAGACCTGTAATATGCCGGTCCGGAAACAACGATGCTGGTAAGCTTTCCAGCACCCTTGTTTCCAGACCGGTACGGTCATAATGAGGCCCAATGTTTTGAAAACAGAAAAGGAAGAAGAGCACACAACACCTTATGTTGCCTATAATGTTGCACACATTCTTGTATGCTGTTTCACTCATATGCTTTGATCCTATCCAGCTCTAGTGAGACGAAACATTGACATTGTCACCTTTTTTGGAAATCCTGAAACAGCCCCTATAATTTACGGGATAATTATTGCAATAATATTACAATTTCTGTTATACAAACATGTGGTTGTTAGAAAGAATAGAAAGAACTATACATTGGCAAAAGAGATTGGGATTTTTCCAGTTTGTAAAAGACACATTGCTAGCAAGAAGACCGATTCATACACAAAATGCAGTAAGATGTATGAATTATTTTACAATATTCCTTGTTGCTACGTTTTATACAATGTGCAGCCTTTATTTCCTTATTCTTATAGCATTTTGCCAAATGATGTTTTATTCTACAGATTGAATGGTTAAAAATGAAAATTAACAAGGGGGGTCCTGGGAGTCCCTCTGCCAGACATTAGTCCTGGTTACGAGAGACTTACCCAGAGTCTTTAGCTCACTAGCTTTCACAGAGAAGAAATATCCCAAACATATCAGTCTTTGTCCTGCCCTGGGGCAGTCCAGCACCGAAATGCTAGGCAATTCTCCTCTGAACAAGAGTACCAACAGAAACCCCAGACACGTGTTTCGGTCTGGTTGGACCTCATCAGTAGGGTGGATCTGTGCCTCTCTAAGAATAGTGATCACTATTCTTAGAGAGGCACAGATCCACCCTACTGATGAGGTCCAACCAGACCGAAACACGTGTCTGGGGTTTCTGTTGGTACTCTTGTTCAGGACAAAGACTGATATGTTTGGGATATTTCTTCTCTGTGAAAGATAGTGAGCTAAAGACTCTGGGTAAGTCCCTCGTAACCAGGACTAATGTCTGGCAGAGGGACTCCCAGGACCCCCCTTGTTAATTTGCATATTTAAGTAACTTTGGGTCTCACCCTAAATTACTAGGGGAATCCAGACGTGGACCCCTTGCTCACTATTCTTAGAGAGGCACAGATCCACCCTACTGATGAGGTCCAACCAGACCGAAACACGTGTCTGGGGCTTCTGTTGGTACTCTTGTTCAGAGGAGAATTGCCTAGCATTTCGGTGCTGGACTGCCCCAGGGCAGGACAAAGACTGATATGTTTGGGATATTTCTTCTCTGTGAAAGATAGTGAGCTAAAGACTCTGGGTAAGTCCCTCGTAACCAGGACTAATGTCTGGCAGAGGGACTCCCAGGACCCCCCTTGTTAATTTGCATATTTAAGTAACTTTGGGTCTCACCCTAAGTTACTAGGGGAATCCAGACATGGACCCCTTGCTCACTATTCTTAGAGAGGCACAGATCCACCCTACTGATGAGGTCCAACCAGACCGAAACACGTGTCTGGGGTTTCTGTTGGTACTCTTGTTCAGAGGAGAATTGCCTAGCATTTCGGTACTGGACTGCCCCAGGGCAGGACAAAGACTGATATGTTTGGGATATTTCTTCTCTGTGAAAGATAGTGAGCTAAAGACTCTGGGTAAATCCCTCGTAACCAGGACTAATGTCTGGCAGAGGGACTCCCAGGACCCCCCTTGTTAATATGGTTAACAATGAGACAGCTGTTTCTATCCCAACCTAAAGCATGAGTGATATTTTCTGTGATATTTCCAAGTAAATTATCCGATTTAAGAGGGATGCTGGAGAAGATCAAGAGGATATAAATACATACCTTCATAACTCAACCCATTTAAAGAATAACATGTGGTATCAGCACATGAAGTTCATAACTCAACCCATTTAAAGAATAACATGTGGTATCAGCACATGAATGAAGTGGGGAGAAGTTCATCAGATGAGAGCTGCTATGCATGTTCTCTCATCCCTTATCCCATGAGCACAGCCAATCGATGTTTAGATCACCACATAAAATAATCAATGGGTCTGGCATTGCGATGTTGAAGTCGTCAATCAGAAACGTCACACAATCAAACAGCAACCTCCGCCAAAGCCCCATCGCCTGCACTTCCATCCAAGGCCAGCGTTCTGTCGGATGACCTCACTAACCCTATCCCACCACCATTTTGCCCCCTGCATGTTCCTTGGAAATAACAGGGCCCAATACCCTTTGCGCACAACACCGTCACGTACTACCCAACACGCAGTTGACCCATTCAAGTCCCATCAACCACCTTCCTACATACCACGCGCCTGCCCATAAGTCTGATTATGCTCCCCTCATTCAATCTGCCTCTCAAACACACACACCCCACTATCCAGCCATGCTACACAACAACCCTGCGTTGCCCACCAAGCCCAACAAGAGACAACCTCACAACAAGATTCCAGCCATGAACACACAGTCCGCACCACCGCCCACACCCTTCCTCCCACCACTTCTCCCACATTACACAGAAAAAGAGCCCCACATATACCAGCGCATGGACCCCCCTCATCCCTCCCTGCCCGGACTCCACAGAAGGCATTGTATCAACAACAACCCACACCCCAAACCTCCTTACAGACCTGGCAACACCGCACCTCTCGCTGGTAACACCCTCTTCCCTCCAAACCACACCCATTCACTCCCCACCAACACTACCACAACCATGCCCCAATGACGCACAATCCTCACCCGCCAAGCTTATGCAGCACCCTGCTGCTGAATACTCCATTCCCCCATCTGCTTGCAGCAAAGAAGCCCACCATCAACCGGCCAGCAGCCTACTCACTGAAACCAAATGTACTACCCGACCGCACAACACACCTTGCCTCCCGCACCACACACCCCACACACCTCTCCACCCCAACCCAGAATGCAATCTCTACCTCAAATACCGTACGATCCACCAACCGCGATTCCACCAGACCACACAGCATCCCACTCGACCACACAGCATCCCACCCCCGCCATCTCCATGCATACCAATGACCCCCCACCTCCGCGACACCCCCTTACAGTGCACCCTGCTCAACACCAGATCATTGGTAGCACATGCACACAACATCCATGTCCTGATCATCAACAACAATCTTGACATCCTCTGCCTCACAGAAACCTGGCTCACACCCTTCTCAGGCCCTGCACTCTCAGTAGCCAGTCCCAACGGCTACACCATCCTGCACTGCGACAGGACCCAGAAAATAAGGGGTAGTGTTGCCATTATCTTTAAAGACACCATCACCCTGCACCCTTTGACACCCGCCTCCCTCTCCAACTGCAAAAGCACCTCAGCCAAGCTCAAATGCTCAGCCAATGCCTCTATATTCATCCACCTCATCTACTAGCCCCCAGGCCCTCTTGCCAGCTTCGAAGTAGTGCTCCCAAAGCTGTCCCTCAGCAACCTAAAACCCACCACCCAGTGCCTCATCCTCAGAGACCACAACCTCTGCCACAACGACACAATCGACTCAGATGCACAATGCCGGCCAACTCAACCGCAGCCCTCATCTACACCCGACTCTTCTCCGAACCCACCAATGCCAAAGGCTGGACACTCGACTGGATTCTTGACCACAAAAGCATTGCCACCATCCTTGTTAACAATCCCTGCTCATGGTCTGACCACAACCACATATTCTTCTCCATTCACACACCACCCCAACATGGCCTCCCTCCCCCAAACCCACCATCCTCTTAGCCCGCAGCACTCACAACCTCACAAGCAACTGCATAATCCCCCTCCTGAAGCAGCCTCTGCACAATACCAACGACACCACCACCTTAGTGCAGCACTGCAACAAACTGCTCTTCAACACCCTCAACCTTCTAGCTCCCCTCAAAAGAAGGACGCAAAAGAACGCTCAACATCGTAACCCCTGGTTCACACCTGAACTCAAGGCCCTACGAATCAAGAAAAGAGATGCCAAAATCACCTGGCCCAAAGATCCCAGCCCCTACAACAAGTCTCTCTTTGCCAACCTCTCCTGCCTTTACAGACAATCCATCCACAAGGCTAAGAAATCCTCATACAATGACAAAATCTCCAAAGCATCTTCCAGCTCACGTGAACTCTTCTCTATTCTTTGAGAGCTGGAAACCCCCTCCACTCCTCCTTCCCCCATCTGCAAAGACAACGCACTGTGCAATGCCATCCAAGACACCATCACTAACAAAATCGCACTCCTACAGCAAAAGACATCGTCCAAGAAAGTCAACAACACAGGCCCCTCTGCCAGTCCACCTGCAGAACCCAAGGAGTACCCCCCTTGGCATTCCAATCCATCAGCGCCCACACCCTTGGTAACATCATCAAAGGTCTATACCTTCCCAATGCAAAGGGGACTCCTGCCCATCCCCCACCATAAAGGACGGCATCGAACCCCTCCTACCGCTCATCACTGCCATCACTCAATTATAAGAGAGTGTGTCTGTAGTCCCTCAAGAATTGGTAGAGGGCTTGGTTCAAATGGTTTGTTGAAGATAGTGGCTATTTGTAGTGTCCTTTTGATGTTGGCCATGAATCTCTCAACAATGCCGTTTGCCTGTGGCAAGCGGGGGTTATTCTTCTGAGTTGGAACCCCATGTATTTGGAGAAGTTCTCAAAGTCCTGACTCGCGAATTTAGGCCCATTATCGGAATTTATCAGTTTTTGAATTCCATACGTGGACAGCATGCGGTTGAGGGCCGGAATGACGCTTGAGGCTGCTCTGCTCTCCACAATTTGCACTTGCGGGAATCGGGAGTGTTCATCTATTAGCACTAGCACATAGGTGGCGTCTCGCAGCGGTCCGAAGAAGTCCACCGCTAGTTCCTCCCATACTTGTCCTGGTAGGGGTGACATCTGGAGCGGGTTCGGATGTGGTGGTGGTGCTATTTGTTCACATGTCGGGCATTTTCCCACTGTTTCTTCTACCATGGCATCGAGCCTTGGGGAACCACACTTTTTGTCTTAGTAGACGCTTAGTGGCGACCACCCCTCGGTGGCTTTCATGCGCCATGTGTATTGTTTTTGCTTGCAAGGTCTCCGGGATGAGTACCTTGTATCCTTTTAACACAACTTGTTTGTCTATTATGGGGAGTTTATCTCGGACGTGATCTATCCATTTGATGTCTTCTTGGACCACCACCGGTTTCTGTTTTGCCTGTTGTCTCATGTGCGCTCTCCTTTCCGCCTGTATGCAGTGCCAGACAATCTGGCGGGCCGGATCTCGTTCCGACTGTGTGATGATGTATGCCCACCCCACGGGCAGGGGCTGCAGGTGATGAACTACGTAATTGAGGTACGCATCCGCTATGGAAGGCTGGGGGCTTGCCGGTCCTGTTGGGTGACGGGACAGGTAGTCTGCCGGGTTGTCCTCTTTTCCCGGTCGGTGTTTGATAACAAATTTGTAGTCTTGCAGGTGTAATCCCCACCTCGCTATCCGCAGGGGCATTCTCGCCTTGGGGTCTCCATATATGGTGAGTAGAGCTTGATGGTCCATCGTGATTGTGAACTCCTTTCCGTACAGAAACAAATGAAAGTACTCACACGCCCATGCTACTGCCAAGCTTTCCTTTTCTGCTTGGGAGTAGGCTTGTTCTGTTGGGGTCAGGCTTCTACTGGCATACGCCACCATATACACATTTGTGGGTGCCTCGGGGTTCCTTTGTGTGAGGATGGCTCCCAGTAAGACCGGGCTGGCGTCGACTATTACCCCTGTGTCTCATTTTGTGTCAAAGTAAGCCATATCTTCTGCTTTTGCGATGGCGTTGCGTATTACTTCAAACGCTTTCTGGCAGTCTTCGGACCAAGTGTACGGTTGATCTTTGCGAGTTAGCAGGCGCAGTGGGTTGCTGACCTTGGCATAGTCCTTTAAATATCTTGAGCAATAACTGGCTAAGCCGAGAAACGACTGCAGTTCTGTCACAGTTTTGGGGGGTGAGGCCGTATTGAGGGCTGCTACCTTGTCTGGGTTCGGCCGCATGCCTTTGTTAGAAAATATATGTCAGAAAAATTATAGTGAGCCTTTGCCGAATTCACATTTGGCTTTGTTGAGTTTGTTGGCTTTGTTGAGTGTAAATCCTGCTGCGTCCAGGGCCGCACACACCCTGTGTGTGCGGTGCCGTGTTCCTCCTTAGTTTTGCTGAAAACAAGGACGTCATCTGAATAATTTAGACAGTTTGGTACGTGCCTGATGACTCGATGGATTTCTTCTTGGAAAATCTCAGCGGCGGATGAAATGCCAAAACTGAGTCTCTTGTACTGGCACAGCCCTAGATGAGTTACAAATGTTATGTATCTTGACTCGGGGGCTATCTCAATTTGATGATACCCTTTTGTTAGGTCCAGTTTTGAGAAGACTTGCGCCCCATGGAGAAGATGGATCATGTCTTTTATCCTGGGTGCTTGATGTCTTTCCCTTTCAATCGTTACATTGGCCCTTCTCATGTCTATGCACAGGCGTATTGATCAGTCCAGGGATTTCTTGGGGACCAGGACTATGGGTGACACCCATGGCATAGGTCCGGAGACAGGTTCGATGACGTTGAGTTTGATGAGCTTGTCTAACTCTTTCTCCACCTGCTGTTGGATGTTCACGGGTATGCCGCGATAGTGTCGGGCGACCGACGCAACATCAGGATTAATGTGGAGCTGTACCTTCCTGTGTTTTAGCTTCCCTAGGCCTTTGAAGAGGTTTGGGAACGCCAGTTCTATGGCATCAGGCTTGGCAAAGTATTTGTGGGCCATTAGTTGATATAGTATGTGGACTAGGCCCATTTCAACTACAGTCTTGAAGCTTAAAATACATCCGCTGTTGGACTCCGTCTTTAATATGTGTAGGGGGATCTTCGCGGCGTGAGTTTTATGTATGCACCATGCTGAGATTGTGCCTTTGTTCTGTGCTGTGTTGCCTCCCTGGTCCTTCACTGCCCGTGGTGGGAGGGAAGGTGGCCACCTCTGCGGGACAGTGTGGTGTGTGCCCCGCGTGTTGGGGCCTTCCTGAGCCGCCGTGGAGCCCGTTATCTTTCGGGTTGTGTGTGGGGCAGGGCTGCCGCCTGATGGCCAGATGCGTGCAGCTTCAGTGCTCCGGGGCCAGGCTGGGGGCCTCTCACCTTTAATTGCTGGGTGTAGGTGCGCCGACGCGCCAAGCCGCCCGACCGCGGGCCTCGTATGTGCACAGTGTGCCTCTGGGGGTCGAGGTGCGCCGACGTGCCAAGCTGCTCGACCGCGGTCCTCGTGCCGGCACGGGTGGGTGTCGAACACCCCTCGTCGCCAAGTGTGAGGTTTTGCACGGACCTCTTAACCATCATAAGGACATAGTACGCAGGAGCCGGGGTGCATTGCAACCTGCTTTATTTAAACACGGCAGGAAACTGCCGGAAACCCCTCAGCCCCCTCCCTAGCTCAACGTCACTTCCCAGTTTCGGGAAGAGTACCGCAACGGCGGTCCACCCACATAACGATGTGGGTAGGTGATGCCTGGGAGGGAGCAACCTGACAGGGCTGATCCTAAAAACTATTGCCCTATTGCCCCTGTTTTGGGAGCAATCTTTGCGTCACTGGTATTGGTCCGATTGAAGGAGTGGGTGGTGAAATCTGAGAATTACGATTGTCGGAAAACCAGGTTTGTGAAAGAGGTCGGTTGCAACTTACATTTTCTACTGATTCATCTATTGAAAATCAGATTGATAAGAGAAAGAATCAAATGTATTTAGCATTTATAGACCTGGTGCAAGCCTTTGATAGCATAAACAGGGATCTGCTATGGAAGAAGTGGTATTTTCGAAATGCTCGAGCGATCTCCTTTTGGCTATTAATGTTTTATACATGGAAACATCAATCCAGGTTAGGTTGAATCATACAGGCTTTTTGTCTGAAAGAGTCAACACAAACAGAGGATTAAAGCAAGGGTGCCCCTTTGGCCATGCTTTGTTTAACCTGTTCATTTCAGATTTAAGGGATGTGATGGATCTGAATGCTGCCTTTCCTCCTAGAATAAATGGTAATCTGGTGGGCTGGATGATGTAGGCAGATGATCTGGTCATTCTTGACCAAACGCCCATCGAATTACTGAGGAAACTAAAAATATTGCAGGATTACGTGGATTGCAACAGGCTGAAAATAAACGTGGCCAAATCCGAAATCCTGTTGCTGGGGAGAAAGAAAAGCTCTTTTCAGGAGCTACTAGGAACGGAAGATTGTCAGACCAGTAGAAACAACAAGGTACTTGGGAATGTGCATACATTCGAGTGTAAATGATGCCCCTCGGATTGCCTAGTTTAAAGTGAAAGTAAAGAGCTTGGCGGCCCAGGGTGCAGCAATGCATAAAACATTTGGACATTTTCGTTAATCCCAGTTTTAAAGTTTTACAAACAGAAAGTTGTACCAATTTTGGCTTATGGTGCAGAGACTTCATTGTATCGCTCATGGGAAATGTGGGCTACCTTGGAGGGTACCATTCCGGAGAAGGATTTTACGCCTACCAAACTCTGTACTAACTGCAATCATGAGATATGAATGGAGCCTACTTTCAATGTATGCAACGGTAGTCTGGAAATCTCGCTCCTTGTATCGTAAACTTATCACAGAGGTAAGCCCTCCCAAATGTGTACTTTTACAAGAAAGAAAAAGAGATAATTACGATTGGGTATTGAAACAATGGGTTGACCAGTGTATAGAGATACTAATGGAGTTTGGTACAACCGAATATTTGATAAAGACCAATCCTAATGCTGAAAAAGAATAGAGACTGTATTAAGACGGAAACTAAGTAAAAGTAGCATTCGTTTTTTGTACATTTAAATAAAGAAATTAAACCCTTGAATGCTTTACCAAAATATTTGGTTACATTTCCCAGCCCATATCATTGTGATCTGTTTATGAGATTTCGGAGGAACGTGTTTCATACAAAGGAAGTTTTACAATCTCAAAATCAAAGGGGTATTATAAATGATAATTGTAGATTGTGTAACAGTGCAACAGAGATCTTGCAACATTTAACTCTTTTCTGCCAAGCACTGAGAAGCTTGAGAACGAATTAGCTGGGTGACTATATCAGAGATGGCATCATTAAACGCAGAAGGGTGGTGGGAACTCTTATGCTGGGTTGAAAAATGTAAATTAACATTTGCCCTAACTAAATATTTCGACAACATTTTGAAACATATTTTTAAAGGTAATTTAGGAACGGATCAATTGTGTGATGATATGTTAGCAAGTGTTTTTTAGGCTTTAATGAAATTGTTGGAGTTGTAACCTTGAATGTAATGTAAGATGAATTGGTGACTTTTTCTTTTTTAAGTGTGCTGTTGACGTTGACGTTGACGTTGTCGTTCTTTTTTTCGTTTTCCTTCTGAGGTTTCATTTGAGTTTTGGTATCATTTTTGTCGATGGTAAAGGTTTGTAATAAACTAAATAGCAATAAAATAAAAAAATGATAGGACAATGCAACAAGACAGCAAAGATAGCTATTGGGATTAAGATAATGATCGATGTGAATGCTGTGGCCCATGAGCACAGGCAGACCAAAACCACCACTCTTGACCACCTGAAAGGAAGTACCCTCACACCCCCAAGAACAACGTTTTAGTATCCTAAGGACTATAAGAACTATGTGGGACATTGGGTGTTCTGTTCACCGACTGGGGAATGTTGCTATATGACCTGGAGTATGGATGAGCATATAAAGAATGCAGGAGACCTCATGCAGGTGACAAAGGTATGGATTCTGAAGAAACCACAGTGTGAAGAAAAGGTAATGAAAATTGAGGAGGTGGTCGAGGACTCAACCAGAGGGGGTAATGTAGAGAGGCAGATGTACACATCATCTATAGTGGCCACCCCCTCACCTTTGTCATATTGGAGGAACAGCATAAAAAAGCACTGTGTACCTGGTATATGTGATGTTGGAAATGCATCAGAGGGACAGGGCCTATGAATCCTTGTCCTTTATTGCTTTATCATGTACGTTCTGACTTGTTTTCCTGCAGGAGTTCATGTGGGACTCCTGGTGGTGCAGCTCTTCCTGTATTTGGTTTGGTGAAAAGACGCTTGGGATACCCTTATGGCACCCATGGGTGCGAGTACGACCCTGTACTCCTAGTGTATGTTTTTGGGCACCTGTTTGTGTCCCACAGAGCAGGGTACGGGCTGGTGGCAGCTCTGTGCTGAATTGACTGGTGCCCTGAGCGTCCTCCATTTTTGGATGCCCAAGCCCTGTCATTGGGATCAGTAGATTCCTGATGGAGACAAGATGTCCTCCGTGGTCTCTTGCCTTCCATCGCCTGTTACCTTGGTTTTCCCGAAGTCTCGGGAAACCCCGACTCTGTCCTTTCCCCCTCACTGGCTGTTCGGTGGAAGTTCCATATATGGTAGTGTGAGGAAGTGCTGACGAGACTGGCTGGAGCCTTCCCAACGACTGTATGTTGTGGGTACACACGTGGGCTGGGACCTGGGTGAATGGAGTATGTGACGAATACGCATTCTGTGTTATGGGTGTCTAGTATCTGGTGGTTGACTATGACTGAGACAGCCCTGCCCGCAACTGGTATGAATGCAGTGTGTAGTGCTGAATGGCAGAGTGGTTGTCAGAATCCACATTCTGTGTTGTGAGTGTCTGGATGGTGAAGAATGGCCTGAATGCACTGTGCGCCTGATTGGATGACTGACTGTCTGCAAGCTCTTCTGAGTGATTGGTTGCCTGAGTGTGACCCAGAAGAATTAATGGGAGATCAACAGTATATCTGGGGGCCTCTCACTGCTAGAAATCGTTCAGAATCTGAAGTTGATACTTGATGCTTACTCTCGAAGCCAAGTCAGAAGAAGAAGGTGAATCGCTGTTCCCTTGCGTGTAGTCTGAAAGCTGCTATGCCTTCAAGAACTGATCCAAGAGAGGACCTGGTAAGGAGACCTCTCCCTGAACTACGAAGGACCATCTTGCACCAGCTGATCTTTGGCAAAGATCCTTGGTAGACAGAACTACAAAAGGCTGCCGAGCGGAGAACGAAGAAAACCACCGGACAGCCGTCCACGACCGCCGTCGCTGACCGCAGCCACCGTGCTCCCTTTGCCTAAGAACATTTTGATCCAAGGACTCCCTTGTTCATCATCGTCGACCGCTTTCGTCCTGCTGTAGAAAGTCAAGGCCCCTGACGACCGAGGAAAATCCGCTGGTGGGTTTCCCACCACCCGAAGACCTCGGAGATGACAACAGAGCTACTGAAGCGAGCTGTGGTCCCGTCCCATTCGCCGATGCCAGACGCCGACGTCTCGACGCCCTTGCTGGGCGAAAGTTCTTCCCTGACTGTTTGTGGCAACGAACCATCATCGTCGAGGTGCACCGTACGCCTCCCCTGTTGCAGAACGTTTCCGATCACTCATCTACGAGCACGGCAAGGACCGAAGCTGCTGCCTAAATGACAACGTTTACCCTTTCTTCATCTCGGAAGTTCGACGACCTGTGGCTCCTGCATGAAAGGGAACGCACTCAAGAAGGGCCCATCGATTCCCAGACGAAGAACTCTACAACACAAGGTACATTGGGTTGCAGAACTATAGAAGAAGATAGGATTTTAATACACAATACATGGACTGGGCTTGTACGATATATCTTTATTTACAAGTTGCCCAGGTGGGGGATCCTCATACAGAACTGTGCCTAACGGTAGGAGCTCAGTATTCTGCCAATTGTCTAACCCACTTGTTTTCCTCCAAAGTCTATGGTTGATAATGTTTTACTATATTGATTCGTATGCTATTGGAACTGAGTACAGTTGATGCATTTTAATGGAATCAGAGTAATCATGGTACCACCTAGAACTGTATATATTTACCATTTTAGAATTGTCAGAGCACAAAGTGTATTATCGTGATAGTGTATATAACATTGAACCTTATTTATATAAAGACTCTCTGTTAGGCAGAATCACATGCAGTACCCTTGGGGAACTCTACATGCAATTAAGACAAGTGTAAGTACAATTTCACCTTTGGTCCAAGCCTGTACTACACAGTAATGTGGTAGCAGTGGCTGAGCAGCCACACTTATCTCAAGAGTTGAGTGAGCTGTAGAACAAGTTACACAAAGGGCCAACCAATACAGTGATTCAAACAAACACTTACTCAAGGTTTCTTGGTAAAAGAATATACATTTATTTACACAGTCAGTTTGAAAACATTACACTAGCAAGAGCAGCTCAATATCATATAGTAATATACTACAAATACACAACCAATAAGTTACTGAACAAGTTAACCCCTCTGAAGTGGGAGCAAAATGGCACTTCAGTTACTTTAAAAAAAATGGGTAAAAAGACAAGGTTATAAGAAACAATAGCACAAATACTTTCATAGGCCGGGCAAAGGGGTTCAGTTAACTACAACCAGCAATTCAGTTCATAGGTCTGGGCCAAAGTCAATGGTTCAGAGCCTTTGTATAGGATAACACAGTTCTGGTAGTAAACGGTTAAGTCTTTGCCACGGATCTTAGAAGAATTTGGTCAGACGAAACGTTAGACGAATGTTTAGGGAAGGACAAGCCTTCGAAGTTGGGAAAGTTTCACAAACTTTCACCGTGGCCGAAAAGATTTCCAGACCGCGTTTGCACAGTACCTTTAAAGTGAAGAAGAGCTGTAGCTGAGGCAGTTGTTCCTGGCAGTTCGAGCAGATCTCGCTGTTCCTGAGCTTCAGTCGTGGGGACAAGAAGGAGGACGTCGGGAGGTTCCTGCACTGCCCAGGGAAGAGGCCACAAGCTTGGCAAAACATCGGTTTAAGGTATGAGTGCCTTAAAGTCCACAAACTGGTTTCCTTCCCACTGGCTATCCTGTTTTCAACAGCACTCTGAAGAAAATTCAACCAGGATGGGGACGGTGTCCAGGTGGCAAGTGAGTTGGTTGTTACCACCAAACTCAAAGGAAGAAGTTAACCTTGAAGGGCTTCTCTGTCAATGGAGTTTCAGGCAATTTGGACCTGCAGCAGGGCTTCACCGGTTGTCCAGGAGTTGCAGCAGTCCTCTTCCTTCAGCTCGTCTTCGGTTCTTTGGTTCCAGTGGTTGACTCTGCTTTCCAAGTCCCAGAGACCTGCTTTTAAACAGTTTTCCACCATTCATTCCAGCCTGGCTGTCAATCACACAGCAGGGTTGCTGTCCTTGCTGGACAGCCAGCTGGCCAATCACACCAGAGTGCATTCAGGTCTCCTAGGAGACTAAGCACAAGGAGTTTCGGGCACATCCCTCACATCCTGTCCACGCCAGACATTCAGGTGCCATAGGAGGGCTTCAGCACTGAAGCCCACCAAAGGCCAATGAACAAAGGGACCAAACCTGGTTTGGCGTGCAGAGTTAAACACAAGAAGGACCTTTCCAACAAGAAATGGTGAAAAAAGTTGACTGGAATCTGTTTTTACAGATAGGTCTTGGGAACCATATTGAAAAACATGGCTGACCTGATTTTTAGCTACCGTTGTTCGCAGTCGGGAAAATCATGGTAGTTTGATCTAAACCACTGCCACCAGTCATGTCAAGTAGGAAAGGTTAACATTTGACTGTTACATGAGTGTTTTGACTCGGGATGCTAGGCAACCCCTCCAGCATTCTATAGCAAGATAGTGTGTGCTGGGTCTTTAAATTTAAAGAGACTAGTAAAGTCAATTTAACTTTACATGCTCTGGGAGACAGTAGTCAGTCCCAGAGAAGGTATTTAAACCTTGGGGAATCTAAAAGACACCCCTGTGCCACTGCACTGAAGGTGCTGTGTGACACACAGAAAAAAATGATGCCTATGGAGTTGTTTTAAAACTCCATAACTAAAGAACACAAAAGTAAAACATACATCAAAATACATGGAATAGTGGGAAAAAAGGCTCACACTCTTACCATGTAAAAAAATGAAATCCTAGAAATTCAGCAAAGTTGCTGGGGCTCTCAAAAGGTAAGGGAAATAGGCACATTCTTTAAATTTCTCCCTAACACTCGTCTTCTCCCCCCCACCCCCCAGACTAAGGGACAGGAGGATTTAATCCCCTCTTGGATGAATCTCCTTACTCCAGTCGGTCAAACATCCTGGAGAGACAATCAGCATTTTGGTGGTGACGCCCAGACATGTGTTCAATGGTAAAATCAAACCCTTGCAGGCTGATTGACCATCTCAGCAGTTTAGGGTTTTCCCCTTTCATTTGCATCAACCATCTCAAGGGTTGGTGGTCAGTCTGAATCATAAAAGTAGATCCATACAAGTATGGTCTAAACTTCTTCAGTGACCACACAATAGCAAAACATTCTCGTTCAATGGTTGCCCACCTTGTCTCAGGTTCCTTCAGCTTCCTGCTGATGAAGCAAATGGGGTGCTCCCTACCTTTCTCATCCAGCTGACTCAGAACTGTAGGCACACCTGTATTTGAAGCATCTGTCTGCACAATGAAGGTTTGGTTGTAGTCAGGAGCTCTTAGGACTGGAGCTTGACAAAGGACTTTCTTTAGGCCTTCAAATGCTTGAGTGCACTCCTCATTCCACCTGACTTTTTTAGGGAATTTGGGAGAGGAGATCACATTCAAGGGAGAAGCTATGGTCCCTTAGTTCTCAATGAAGTTCCTATAGTAACCAGTGAGGCCTAGGAAGGCACTCACTTGGGTTTGAGTAGTAGGAGTTTGGCCCAGTTTTGTACAGCTTGTACTTTGCTAGGCAATGGCCTGATTTCACCTCCTCCTACCTCATGTCCAAGGTAGACCACTTTACTCTGACCAATTTGACATTTACTTGCCTTTATGGCCAGATGGGCCTGCTCAAGAGTCTGCAAAACATATCCTAAGTGGTCAACATGTTCTTTCCAAGTAGGGCTGAACACTGCAATGTCATCCAAGTATGCCATGCAGAAGTCCTCCATCAGAACCTGGTTAAACATCATTTGGAATGTAGCAGGTACATTCTTTAGTCCAAAAGGCATTACCTTAAACTAGTAGAGGCCTGCTGGGGTTGAGAATGCAGTTTTCTCCTTGGCATGGTCTGTCAGTGCTATTTGCCAATAGCCTGAACGGCGATCAAATGTACTGAGGTACCTGGCTGAACCAGGTTTGTCCACCAGTTCATCTGGGTAAAGGGTGGGCATCAGTCTTTGTGACTGCATTAAGAGCTCTATAGTCCACGCAGAATCTCAACTCCTTGGATCCTGCCTTTGGTACTAGAAAAACTAGACTAGACCATGGACTGGTAGAAGACTCTATTACTCCGAGATCAAGCATCTTGTTGACCTCCTCCTTTATGTGGGATCTTACATGATCTGACATCCTGTAACCTCTGCTTTTAACAGGTAAACAGTCACCAGTGAGAATATCATGCTTGCCCCAAGGGGTCAAGCCCGGTGATAGTGAAAACAGGGAGGCAAACTGATTTAACAGAAACTTGCACTCCTCCTGTTGTTCAGGTGTCAAATTAGAAGAGAGATTAACTCCTTGTATGTTCTCATCTAAAGGTTGGCCTCTGAGTAGGTCAGGTAGAGGTTCACTCTCCTCCTCCTCTTGAGCCGAAGCTAGAAACAATGCTCCCACTTCTGGTCTTGAGACATAAGCTTTTAGATGGTTGGTGTGAAAGACTCTTGGAGCTGCATTAGGATTGCCTAAGTCCACCAGATAATTGACCTCTCGAAGTTTACCCACAACCTTGAATGGTCCTATACATTTGCCCTGTAAGGCCCTCTGCCTTGTAGGTACCATAACTAGAACTAGCTGGTCTTGAGTAAACTCAACCATGTTTGCCTTCTGGTCATGCCAATGCTTCACCAGAGCCTGACCTGCTTTCAAGTTATCTGAGGCTTATGCCATCATGTGTGACATTCTCCTCCAGAGACCTATCACAAAGTCAGTGACTCTCACTGGCTTGGGGGAAGGAGCACTCTCAAACCCCTCCTTAATCAGGGCCAACAGGCCTCTAACTAGATAGCCATAGAGAAGTTCAAAGGGGCTAAATCCAACTCCCTCCTGAGGGACTTCTCTATAAGCAAATAGAAGGCATGGCAGTAGAAGGTCCTACTTTCTTCTAAGGGTTTCCTCTAAAGCACCCATCATGCTCTTCATTGTATGGTTGAACCTCTCTACCAATCCATTTGTCTGAGGATGGTAGGCAGTTGAGAACTTGTAAGTTACTCCACAGTTTTTCCACATGGCCTGCATGTAGTGGGACATAAAATTGGATCCCTGTCAGAGATAACTTCTTTAGGAAAACCTACCCTGGTAAAAAAAATACCAAGTAGGACCTTAGCCACAGAATACCAAGTAGGGCCTTAGCCACAGCCTGAGCTGTAACAGTTCTCATAGGTATGGCTTCACGATATCTAGTAGCATGGTCTACTACAACCAGGATAAACCTGTTTTCTGAAGATGTTGGAGGGTCTAAGGGACCAACAATGTCGATTCCTACCCTCTCAAAAGGGACTCCCACCACTAGGAGAGGCACCAAGGGTGCCACATTCTTGGCTCCACTCTTGCCAGAGGTTTGGCACGTGCGACAGCTCCTACAGAATATATCTACATCAGACCTCAACTTAGGCCAGTAGACCTATAAGGAGAGCCTTTCCTTGGTCTTATTGAAACTCAAGTGACCAGCCAAAGGTATCTCATGGGCTAACTGTAGAAACTGGAGTCTGCTTTCAAGAGGCACTACAAGTCTTCTCTAGTCCCCTGGGATAGACTCAGTCGGTTCACTGTAGAAGAGGCCATCTTCCCAGTACAACCTACGCTTCCCTGGCTCGTGCCCATCCAGCTGGGAAGCTGCCTGTTGGCGAAGACTTTCAAGAGTAGGACACTCTCTTTGACCTCTGCTGAAGTCTGCCCTACAGGGTGTACCTTCTGCCAGTAAATACAGCAGCTCAGGATGGTCTGCAGGATCCAGATTTCCAACAGGAGCAAGGTCCTCTTCGACCTCTGATTCCTCAGCAGCTGATTCAACCACACAAGGTTATTCCACACACTCAGGCTCAGCTGGTGGGGGTGACACAGGTGTGACTTTGGACAGTCCTCTATGGGATGTCCTTGTTGGTAGCACAGGAGTGCTGGCTGGTTTATTCCAGGAGGTTTTAGGTTTCCCCTTTTCCTCCCCTTCTTCCTGGAAATTGCAGTCAGTAAGACCTGTGGACTCGTAGTTGTTTCCTCTATAATCTCCTCTTGAGAGCCCCTTAAGGAACTCTCTCTGGCCTTCCTAGTCTGCTCCTGTTTCCTTTTGCTGGGAGGCCTGGGGGTGCTTGATACAACTCCAAGAGTTTTTAAGTCATTCCCCAACAGGACTCTCCCAGGTACTTCACTCTGCACACTTACAGGTATATTGACAGTCATGCCATTGCACTTGATGAGAGTTGGTAACTGTGGAAGCATTTGGACAGGGCCTCCAGCAAGCTTAGTTAGGTACTTAGGTGCCTTAGCAACATCCTCTACCTTGAAAAATGTTTCATCAACTACAGTAATGCTGGCCCCAGTGTCTCTGATGGCAGGGGTTGTCACAAGTCTCTCTCCTTCTCACCTGTTTCTGTTGTGTACTTGCGACCTTCTGGGATTTCTTCTTCTTTACGGTCCGGGATTTGTATAGACCCGAACGCCGATCTTCGGCGTCCAGCGTGAGAGTAGCGGTTCAGTTTCCAGGAGCGTTCACAAAGTCCAGGGTCATTCCAGGAAGTAAGTAGGGTACGCTCAGAGGCACGGAGGACTGTGACTCGAGCGCTGAAGTTTTTCCAGGAGATTGGAGAGGGAAGGGAACAGGAGGGGATTCAAGGAACTGGGAACAAGGAATCAAGCGAGAGCCCCGATCGAACTCCAGCTAAGCATGTCTGACTACAGGTAGCGGTAGCGTTGAGATGCGCAGAGCCGCGGGGCGTGTCTCTTTTGTAGGATGAGCAGCGTGGAACGCATAGACTGATCCGGAGCATCCCATAACTGCATGCAATCCCCTGCGAGTCAGGGACCAGGAGGTCCATAAAGGACGTAGACGACGGTTCATGACAGTATGCCTCCTCTGGAAATCAGCTCCTCTGGGTTTGCCCGGATGGATCAGATGAAATCGTCTCACCAATCTGGGAGCATTCATGTTTGACACGGGTTCCCAGGTACGCTCACTGGAAGGGTACCCTTTCCACTCAACCAGATATTGTAGTTGACCACGTCGATATCTTGAGTCACAAATCCTGGAAACCTCATATTCCAGTTGATCATTTACAATAACAGGGGTAGATCTAGGAGCTGTTCGGGATGACTGAATGTATGGTTTTAACAGAGAAGTGTGAAAGACTAGATGGATTCTTTTCCAAGATTCAGGTAACCGAAGTCGAAAGGCCACTGGGTTGATAATTTCTTGTATGGAAAAGAGACCGTAGTATCTGGGAGCCAGTTTATTGGGGCGCAGGTGTCGAGGAAGGAGCTTCGAGGATAACCAAACTTTATCTCCTACTGAATAGGAAGGTCCAGGTCTTCTTTTAGAGTCAGCATAATGTTTGACATCTTCTCGGGCCTGTTCTAGATGTTCCTTAACCTCCTTATGTACTGTGATGAAGTTTTCGATCCAGGAGTCTACTGCAGGTACTGGAGTAGGATGTGGGAGTACGGAGGGTAGGACAGATGGATGGAATCCTTGACTACAGAAGAAGTGACTGGTCTTGATAGCTGAATGATCTAAATTTTTATAGGCGAATTCAGCCATAGGTATTAGGAGTGACCAATCATCCTGAACTTTGGTGGCGAAACATCGTAGATATTGTTCGAGAGTCTGGTTCACACGCTCCGTGGCTCCATTGGTTTGTGGATGGTAGCCAGAGGATAAGTCACGTTGGATTCCCAGAATTCGACATACTTGCTTCCAAAACTGAGATATGTACTGAGGTCCTCGGTCTGAAATGATCTTGGAAGGCAACCCATGAAGTCGGAATATGTGTTCCAGGAAAATTCCGGCAAGGTCTGATGAGGAAGGTAGTTTGGATAAGGGTGTAAAATGAGCCATATGAGTAAACAAATCAATAGTGACCATGATTGTTGTGTAGCCTCTAGAGGGTGGTAATTCCATGATAAAATCAGTGGCGATGAATTCCCAGGGTCTTGTTGGTATTGCTGGTTGGAGTAGGAGTCCGGCTGGCTTCTTATTATCGTGTTTGTTCTGATTGCAAATTGCGCATGTTTGGACATGGATCCTAATATCATCCTTCATCTTGGGCCACCAAAACTGTCTTTGTACTAGATGGAGGGTGTTGGTTATCCCACGATGTCCCGAATGTAAGGTATCATGACATAGACTTGTGATCCTTTGTCTCAGTCCAGGAGTGGGAATGACTAAGCGATTATCTTTGAATAGATACCCGTCCTTAGCTGTGAGATTCCATCTGTTATTTCGCTTGTGCTCCTTCCAGAGGTCCGAAAGTCGAGTTTGGCCTTGGATATTCTCCAGGAGGGTGAGTGCTTGGGCAACAAAGATCGTGTGAGGAAACATCTTTGGAAAGGTCCGATCCTCAGAGTTTTCATAGTCAGGACGTCTGGAAAGGGCATCAGCAATTATGTTTTGTGATCCATGGACATGATGGATGTGGAACTGGTACTGGGCAAAGAAGAACGACTGTTGACGACGGTTCCTACACTCCAAAGATTGTAGAACTTGAAGATTTCGATGGTCCGTACGGACCTGGACTGGATGCCTAGCTCCCAGGAGTAGATGTCGCAATTCTGTGAAGGCTTGGCGGATGGCTAGCAGTTCCTTTTCCAAGACAGAATAATGAGTCTCACTGGGCGTCAGGGTTCGTGAAAGGTAAGCAATGGGGTGCTCCAATTTGTCCTCAAATTCCTGTTTTAGTACTGCTCCTATGGCGTAATTAGATGCATCCGTCTCCAGTAGGAATGGCCTGTTAATATCGGGTTGAGCCAGGATCGGGGCTTGAGCAAACTCTGTCTTTAATAGTTGGAATGCCTTGTCTTGATCTGTAGACCAGAGAAATGGAGCATCTTTCTTCAAGAGAGCAATGATCGGTTGAACAATTTCAGAGAAGGACGGTATGAACTTTTGGTAAAAATTCGCAAGTCCCAGGAAAGATTGAATCCGTTTCATGGATGTGGGAGCCGGCCAAGATAGTATGGCCTTTACCTTTGAAGGATCCATTCCAATTCCTTCTGGACTAAGGACAAATCCTAGGTAATGAACAGAAGTGACGTGAAACGGGCATTTCTCAGGTTTAGCTAGGAGTTTGTGTTCACGTAATCATTGTAAGACTGCCTTAACATGCTCTTCATGCCTTAGAAGGTCCTTGGAGTAGATCAAGATGTCAGCCAGGTAGACGATAACGAAGAGGAACAGCATGTCTGAGAACACCCTATCCATGAAACGTTGAAAAACTGCTGGGGCATTAATAAGTCCAAAGGGCATGACCAGATATTCAAAATGGCCGAAGGGAGTTCTAAAGGCTGTTTTCCATTCATCACCTTCCTTTATACGAATGAGATGGTAAGGACCCCTTAGGTCTAATTTTGTGAAGATTACTGCATCTCTGACTGCTTCCAGGATATCCGAGATGAGGGGTACAGGATAAAGGTCCTTGAGAGTGCACTGATTTAGACCACGGTAGTCCAGACATGGGCTGAGTTCTTTGGTATCTTTCTTTGGAACGAAGAACAATGAAGCACCCGCTGGAGATTTGGACGGGCATATGGTGCCATTTTCCAGGTTAGTATCCAGGTATTCTCGGAGAGCCTTCTTTTCAGGTTCAGATAATATAAACATTCTGCCGAAAGGAATCACAGCTGTGGGTTCGGTATCGATGGCACAGTCCTCTGGCCTGTGAGGAGAGAGAGCTTGAACTATCGCGGTCGAAAAAACATCAGAAAAGGCTTGGTAGGCCCTGGGAATCTGGATGATGTTAGAAACGGTGAGTGGACTTTGTTGGTTCTCTTGAAAGTCTCTAGAAGGCTTTGGTAAGGTATCCATGGATAGGCAGTGAGCCATACAATATTCAGATCCAAGAAACAGTGAGCCGGCTGCCCAGTTGATGTAAGGATTGTGCCTCTGCAGCCAGGGCATTCCAAGAACCATCGGATAATGGGCTGATTTAATGAGGTCAAATTTGATTCTCTCTTTATGGTGATTAATAGAAAGTAGAATCTCTTTAGTCTGAAAGGTAATGGGTCCTGAGGAAAGAGCCCTTCCATCAATTGCCTCTACTGGTTGCATTGTAACTCAGCTTTCATGTGGAATGTTATGAGCAGTGACCCAATCTTGACCTAGAAATACGCCCATAGCTCCGCAGTCAACCAATGCCAGGATGGGGTAGGATTCTGTCTTGGAAGGCGATAGTAGGGCCTGAAGAACCACAAGGTTATTTTGTCCAGGAGAGTTCAAGGATGGAATTGGTGTGGAGCAAACATCTCTCTCCCGACACTGTGCTCCATCTAGGATCGGGAGCTGGCGTTTCCCGAACACCGTTGAGGAGCAATGGGACATTCTCTCACAAGATGTTTACCGGAGGCGCAATACATGCACAGACCAGTATGGATTTGTTGCCATGGGTCCACGAAAGGCTCCTAGTTGCATAGGTTCTGGGTCCGGGGTAGAAGGAACAGTAGACTCTGCTCTAGGGGCATGTTCCGTGATGGTCTTTTGGAAACTTGCCTTAGACTTCCTCTTCTCTGCTCTTCTTTCTTGGATTCGGAAATCTATCTTTAAGGATAGATCCATAAGAGCCTGGAAGGAGCTTGGGGGGGCCACCCTAGCGAGCTCATCTTTTATTTCTTTGTTCAGCCCCATTCGGAAAAGTGTAAAACTAGCTTCTGGAGACCAGTCTGCTTCTTTCACAAGTTGTTTGAAACGAGTAACATAGGTGAGCATATCCTGGGACCCTTGTTGAAACTCGAGTAGTCTCTCTTGAGCACTATACACCTGCTCTGATCGATCAAACATTTCCTTAAGGGCTCTGACAAAGCCATCATAGTCATCCAGGAGTGCGTCGCTTGTATTGACTAGCGGGGTTGCCCAAGTCAATGCATTTCCAGTGAGGTGTGAGATCATAAAACCCACCTTTGCTCTAGGAGTGGAGAAGTAGTAGGGCTTGAAAGTGAAGTGAACTAAACACGAATCAAGGAAGGCGCGGAGAGTCTTGGAAGAACCGTCATACTTGTCCACTATTCCTCCCAATATTACATTTTCTTTGGTTGCAGAATCACGTGATAGAACTAGCTGATTTAATGCTGCGTTCTCTGCCTTGAGGTTCTGTACCTCCGTTGTTAATTCCTGCATGCCTCGCATGAGGTCTTGAACGGCGGCTTCCATCTCTGAATCTGTATCGTTTTTAAGGCGTCTCAATCTGTCACAAGTCTCTCCCCTTCTCACCTGTTTCTGTTGTGTACTTGCAACCTTCTGGGATTTCTTCTTCTTTACGGTCCGGGATTTGTATAGACCCGAACGCCGATCTTCGGCGTCCAGCGTGAGAGCAGTGGTTCAGTTTCCAGGAGTGTTCACAAAGTCCAGGGTAATTCCAGGAAGTAAATAGGGTACGCTCGGAGGCACGGAGGACCGTGACTCGAGCGCGGAAGGTTTTCTAGGAGATTGGAGAGGGAAGGGAACAAGGAATCAAGCGAGAGCCCCGATCGAACTCGGGCTAAGCACGTCCGACTACAGGTAGCGGTAGCGTTGAGACGCGGAGAGCCGCGGGGGCGTGTCTCTTTTGTAGGATGAGCAGCGTGGAACGCATAGACTGATCCAGAGCATTCCGTTCCGGGCAGCCAGGAACGGAAGGATAACTGCATACAATCCTCTGCGAGTCAGGCACCAGGAGGTCCAGAAAGGACGTGGATGATGGTTCATGACAGGGGTCTCCTAACCATTCACAAGAACACTGTCTTTGTAATACTCTTTAGTATTGTCTGGAATGGAATTGTAGACATCTAAGTTCTGCTGTTCCCACAGACCCAGGGATACTAAAGAAACCCTGGCGGCTGAGTCTTTCATGGGTTCCTCGGCCAGTAAGTGAAAGTTTCCACTTGCCATTGGTACTTCATCCTCTGGGGAGAAGGCTAAGGAGATATTGTGGATCCCTGAAGGTTAACCTTTACATCTGGGATCCCCTTTCACATGGTCAGTTGACCCACAAGCATAACATTTACCAAATGTCTTCATGAATGGGGGTTTGTTCTGACCTCCTTCTGGTTTGGTACCAGGAGGTACATTAGCCTTAGTCGGTTTCCCTTGTGGGTTGCCCTTGTTATGTTTGTGGCCCTCTTTTGGAGTGGAGGTATTAGAATTTTCTTTGTTGTCTTTCTTGTGCTGCTTTCCCTCATCCTTCTTCTGAGTTACCCCAGAATCTTTGTGAGTAGCCCTGTTGGCAACCCACAAGTCAGTAGCCCTTACTAACCTCTTTGGATCAATTTCCTTAGAGTCAGCCAAGTGCTGTCTCAGCTCAGGAGAGCAGGCATCATAAATAGATTCCAACATAAACAGATTTCTCATACCTTCAAAAGGGTTAACTCTGTAACCCTTAACCCATCTATCTAAGTTTTTCAAACATTCAGTCACCCAGGTAGCCCATGGTGTACCATCATGCTTTTTGAGGGTTCTAAACCTCTTAACATACTGAGAAGGTGTCTTCCCAAACTTAGCTATCAAAGCTAGTTTCACAGTTTCATACTCCTTTCTGCCTATATCCCCCCAAATCCATTACCACATCAGTTGCAACAGGGGGTAGCCTACAAAAAAGCCAAGGAATCAGCTGATTCCCTGTAATGTCTTGAATCCGATGGTTATATTCAAAAGCAGCCAACCAATCTAAAATATCAATCTTAACCTCATACATACTTACTGAATCTTTGGGCATGCGAGTCCTCTTAGGACTGTAAGACCTAGAGGACTCTAGCAGAGAACCAGTTTCAAGAGGAAACTTTTTCATTTCAAGTGCATGATTCAACTCCATTTCTCTAAGCTTAAGTTCTAGATGTTTGCTTTAAGTTTGGGCTTGGATTCTTTTAAATTCTAACTCAAGTCTCCTTCTTTCCAGAGAGACAAATTCAGGACTTGACCTGATGGAGTCCCTGTGGTCAAAGGTTGAGGCCCATGAGCAGGTAGAGGTAAAACAGCACCTACATTGTGAGACTCTTCTGCCTCATCTAACACATCCATAGAATTAGAGCTGGGCTCTGACATATTAGCATCCTCATCAACATTTTCCACATTTGCTGCAGGGGTAGGTGTTTCAGACCCACTCCTCAGACTTTGGTATTCCAACAACTTTTCTATCAATTCAACCTTTTTGCCTTTTACAGTGAGGGTCCTAGCTTTACACATATCTCTCAATTGATCAACTATTAAAGTGACTAGGGTCTCCTGTATGTAGCTTTCCATATCAGGCATGATAAAACAATTGCTTCCCTAGTGTTGCTTAGACTTGTGAGGGTTATTTGAACAAAGGTAAGAGTAGCATTCTAAATGTAACAAGTATACTTTAGCCTCACCACTGTACACCAGTGTTAGGCAGAATCACATGCAGTACCCTTGGGGAACACTACATGCAATTAAGACTACAAGTGTCAGTACAATTTCACCTTTGGTACAAGCCTGTACTACACAGTAATGTGGTAGCAGTGGCTGAGCAGCCAGACTTATCTCAGGAGTTGAGTGAGCAGTAGAAAAATTACACAAAGGGCCAACCAATACAGTGATTCAAACAAACACTTACTCAAGGTTTCTTGGTAAAAGAATATACATTTGTTTACACAGTCAGTTTGAAAACATTACACTAGCAAGAGCAGCTCAATATACTATACTAATATACTACAAATACACAACCAATATGTTACTGAACAAGTTCAGCTCTCCTGAAGTGGGAGCAAAATGGCACTTCAGTTACTTTAAAAAAAAGGGGTAAAAAGACAATGTTATAAGACTCAATAGCACAAATAATTTCATAGGCAGGGCAAAGGGTTTCAGTTAACTACAACCAGCAATTCAGTTCATAGGCCTGGGCCAAAGTCAATGGTTCAGAGTGTTTGTATATGATAGCACAGTTCTGGTAGTAAATGGTTAAGTCTTTGCCAAGGATCTTAGAAGAATTTGGTCAGATGAAACGTTAGACGAATGATTAGGGAAGGACAAGCCTTCGAAGTTGGGAAAGTTTCACAAACGTTCACCGTGGCCGAAAAGATTTCCAGACCGCGTTTGCACAGTTCCTTTAAAGTGAAGAAGAGCTGTAGCTGAGGCAGTTGTTCCTGGCAGTTCGAGCAGATCTCGCTGTACCTGTGCTTCAGTCGTGGGGACAGGAAGGAGGACGTCGGGAGGTTCCTGCACTGCCCAGGGAAGAGGCCACAAGCTTGGCAAAACATTGGTTAAAGTCCACAAACTGGTTTCCTTCCCACTGGCTATCCGGTTTTCAACGGTTTCACCAGATGCACGGGCATGAGCGCGAGTCGATTCCAGTCTTCGATTATCATCATGCAAAACTAAGAAACACAGAAGAGAGTGTTTGCAGAAACCTTGAGTGTGAGACACTGACCACATCAAGTATTCCCTTGACGGAGAATACAGGGAACATGCGTCGATGGTCCCCAACCCCTGAACTATCTGGCTTGTAGTGTACACAGCAGGGAAAAAACAACACCTTGGTGGAAAATGGGAAACAACCCCAAAATTCAATAACTTTGCAGCCAAGAAGGAACTTTCTCTTTGGCCTGGTCTAGTCAACATTGAACGAGAGTCTAGATTCAAAGCTACTACGTTTTTTTGTGGAAGCGGCCTTCCAGGAAACACACTTGGGTCACTGCAACTTGACACCCTATAAAGCGAAAGAAACCAGTTTTTGAAAATTGGACAATAGTCAATGCACATCAACTTGAATTCTCTTTTAAGAATTGTTCTTTTTGTTTGTAATGTATATGTCCTGATGAGGTGCACCAGACGGATACTGCATAGACCATTCTGGTTGCCCGAAATCGAGTCGACAACACCTTAGAGCCTACCCCTCCCAGAGTTGGCTCTAACTTGGGTTTACATAGACAAAATGCGGGAATTCATTTGTGTTTATGAGTAACCACGTTGGAACACTTACCCAGTGTTTTATTTTTCAAATTGTGCTAACTAGGCACTTTTTGAGCAACTAAGATATTTACCCAATAGATGGGATGTTCTGAGTTACAGAACAAAATTATCAGGATTGCGTTTTTTGCACAAGTACAAGTTTTTTTGTATGTATGGGGATGAAAGAGTATGTGAGGAATGATATGTGAGATGTGAGTTTTTTTGTTGGTGTGATAAAATGTGTGTGTTGACAATTGGTTTTTAATAGATGTCTTATGTATTTGAGATGCTATTTTGTAAATATTTTTCAAGATTAGAATATGATTAAATAAATAAATTAAATGAATTCTGACATGCTGTCGTGTGTCCATAATATAGACCTCTTAAATAGGGTTGTTGTTTTTGGAAGGAATTATGCGGCATTGTTACGCATGAATTGTATGAAGTAATACTAGGAGGATGTGCATTTATCTAAGGATAATTGCAGTTTTGTTTGGTATTCAGTTTTCAACAGCCCTCTGAAGAAAATTCGACCAGGATGGGGACGGTGTCCAGGTGGCAAGTGAGTTGGTTGTTCCCATCAAACTCAAAGGAAGAAATTAACCTTGAAGGGCTTCTCTGTCAAAGGAGTTTCAGGCAATTCGGACCTGCAGCAGGGCTTCACCGGTCGTCCAGGAGTTGCAGCAGTCCTCTTCCTTCAGCTCGTCTTCGTTCTTTGGTTCCAGTGGTTGACTCTGCTTTCCAAGTCCCAGAGACCTGCTTTTAAACAGCTTTCCCCCATTCATTCCAGCCTGGCTGTCAATCACACAGCAGGGTGGCTGTCCTTGCTGGACAGCCAGCCGGACAATCACGCCAGAGTGCATTCAGGTCTCCTAGGAGACTAAGCACAAGGAGTTTCGGGCACATCCCTCACATCCTGTCCACCCCAGAAACTCTGGTGCCATAGGAGGGCTTCAGCACTGAAGCATGCCAAAGGCCAATGAACAAAGGGACCAAACCTGGTTTGGCGCGCAGAGTTAAACACAAGAAGGAGCTTTTCAACAAGAAATGGCGAAAAAAGTTGACCGGAGTCTGTTTTTACAGATAGGTCTTGGGCGCCATATTGAAAAACATGGCTGACCTGATTTTTAGCTACCGTTGTTCGCGGTCGGGAAAAATCATGGTAGTTTGATCTAAACAACTGCCACCCGTCATTTCAAGTAGGAAAGGGTAACATTTGACTGTTACATGAGTGTTTTGACGCGGGATGCTAGGCAACCCCTCCAGCACTCTATAGGAAGATAGTGTGTGTTGGGTCTGTAAATTTAAAGAGACAAGTAAAGTCAATTTAACTTTACATGCTCTGGGAGACAGTAGTCAGTCCCAGAGAAGGTGTGCCACTGCACTGAAGGTGCTGTGACGCACACAGAAAACGATGATGCCTATGGAGTTGTTTTAAAACTCCATAACCAAATAACAAAAAAGTAAAACACACATCAAAATACATGGAAGAGTGGGAAAAAGGCTCACACTCTTCCCAGGTAAAATAATCAAATCCTAGAAATCCATCAAAGTTGCTGGGGGTCTTAAAAGGTAAGGGAAATTACCACATTTTGAGAACTCTCCCTGATACTGTGTTTTAACCAATACAGTGTGTGGACATTCATTTGTGGGTGCTGGGGGACTACACTGTACTTAAGAACCAGCCCACATCCCCTCCTGAGAAGGTACGCCTTGATTGCTCGTCCATTGCTACCACCAATAGAGACTCTTAGCTGGGGTCGTCTGTGCCTCTCCTCTGCCGTATAGAGAGCAGGAGTACAGACGCCCCCCACCAGTGCGTTTCTTTAAACTGGTGGCAGCGGTGGGGTGCTTATGGTTTTAAGAATCAGTTTGTAACCTTGCCACTTACAAAATATCTACACTTTGTTAAGTTGAGGTTTAGTTGTGTACAAGATAACTACATTACAAGCAATGGAATCTATTGTGAATGGTAAATTGACTGGGATGAGCTTAGAGGCTCTCCAGAGTGCTTGTGAAGCCAGGGAATTAGACTTTGTAAATAAGTCTAGGGCTGAGCTGATAGCTGCCCTGGTGGACTACCAGACTGATTGTGAAGCTCTTGAAGGGAGGAATTCAACCAATGAGGACTCCGCCGCTGGGGTTGTTACTGAACCTGATTCTGGGAATGCCACCTATCCTGCTGCCTCTGTTCCGAACCCCAGCACTGCTCTTCAGGGAGAAGCCCTGAAGATTGAACTTTTAAAATTGGAGCTACAACGGGAACAGTTAGCCTTTCAATACAAAAAGTTGGAAACAGAAGCTGAGTAAAAGAAGGAGGAGTTGGCACAACAAGTAGCGCTCAAAGATAGGACACTGAGCATCAGAAGATTCAGCTGGAGAAAGCTAAAGTGGAGACTTCAGCGAAACCATTTGAGAGTGTCAGGTCCCCAGCCACCAAGTTTATGAAAGATTTGGTGGGTGTATATGCAGAGCGTTCTGATATCCTACAATGGATTGAAGCGTTTGAGATGGCTTGTGCAATTCATGATGTCGATAAAAGAGATTGGGCTAAGTGTTTGCTAAGCAGAGTGCCTCAGACTGGATATGAGTGTATTCTGAAACTGAGTGTGGAAGAAAGGAGTCAGTATGAGTGCATGAAGTCTGCTTTGATTGCCAAGTTTGGCAAGACACCTACCCAATACCGTAAAAGGTTCAGGGAATTTAAGAAACAAGAGAATGTGTCTTGGATTGACTGGGCGAGTGCTGCGCACATGAACATGATAGGGTGCATTGATGGTTACAAAGTGAAAATGTTTCTTGAGCTGTCGCACCTTTTGTTTTTTTAGCATTTTTCAGAAGCCTGTTCACCGGAGCTGCATCAGTATGTTGCGGACCAGAACATTTTAGATCCCTTTAAGCTGGCCAGGCTGGCTGACAAGTGGGTCTCCCACCAGGTGTCCCCTAAGGACTCCAGTGGGAAGGACAAGGACAAAGAAAAGGGGACCTCTCAGAAGGCTGAGGAGTCCCAGAAGCAATCACAGCCGAGTAAACCAAGACCTTCCTCTCCTAAGACCCAAAAATCTAGTGGGGATAAGTCTTTTGTGGGTGGGAGTAAGAGTAGTGGTCAGCCTGCTGGAAAGCAGGGTCCCAGTGGTTCCAGTACCGTACCCTGCACTCTTGGCACTTGTTGGGACTGTGGGGCTCTGGACAAGTGTAAGAGTAAGGCACTTGGAGTCCAGGCTGTCAGCCTGACCTACCCCTTCTCCGTACCTGAGGTGGAGGCCACTGTCCTCCCCTCCTCTACAGGGATCACATTCGGTGCTCCTGTAGAGATTTCCCTAGTGTCCCTTGGGGCCTGGGACCAGTACGCAGAAGTACTGGCAACAATCCCACAGAATACCCATAGGTTTTTGAGAAGTGTCCTCTTGAATGGCCAGCCTCTACTGGTTTGAGAGAAACTGGGGCGAGCATTACAGTGGTAGACAAGACCCTGCTCAAGCCAGAGGACAATGTTGGTGCTCCTCTGAGAACTACCAGGTTAGCTGGTGGGCCTCCCAAATTATCACCTGTAGCCTTAGTCAACATTACGATCGGAGACAAGACAGCGAAGCTTCCTGTCCTGGTTCAGGACAACTTGCCTGCTAACATTTTGTTAGGAAATGATTTGGTAGAAATGGGGATGATCTCGGATGGTCTACCCATGGCTGCTGCAGCGGTCACCCGATCACAGGTCACACCGGGTCCGGCTGTGAGTCCGGTACCCTCGGCGACGGGGAAACCCAAGGCGCAACGAGGAAGGAAAAGCAAGAAGGTTGCCTCTGCGAAAGGGATCCCTTCTCTTCCTGCTGCTCCTGCAGCACCCATTGGGATTGATGCTCTGGACAGGCTGGGTCCAGTGGGGACCCAAGCCTCAACTCCTGTGGGAGAAGAGCCAGAAGACTCTTCTGTGGAAGGAGTACTCAACCCAGAGGACCATCCCAACCTTCAATGCTTGTTAGCTGAAGGGGGACCATCCCGGGCGGACTTCTGTAAGGGTCAGAGAGAGTGCCACTCTCTCAGGGATCTAAGGAAACAGGCCCTGTCCCAGGCACAGGGAGAAGTGCCTAGGACATTCCGGATTTATTGGGAGGGTGAGCTCCTTGTTAGTGAACCCACTAACCCTGAACCTGGTGCCCTCAAGAGGTTGGTGGTACCCCAGGATTACATGCCATTCCTGCTGCAGTTGGCGCATGAGGTGCCCCTGGTGTGTCATCTTGGAACCAAGAAGACAAAGCAAAGGCGCTCTGCCCATTTCTACTCGCCCCAGATGGGAGTAGAAGTGGAGTCCCACTGCAAGACCTGCCCAACTTGTCAGTTGTCTGGCAAGACTGGAGGCAGTGTTATTGCCCCACTGCAACCGTTGCCAGTGGTGGGTACACCGTTTGAGAGGGTGGGCATCGACATTATCGGTCCCCTTGACCCTCCCAGTTCAGGTGAACATCGGTTCATTGTGGTCTTGGTTGATCATGCCACCAGGTACCCTGAGGCTATACCCCTTCGGACTATTACTTCCAAGGTAGTTGCCAGGGCGCTCATGGGCATTTTCCCCATGTTGGATTCCCTAAGGAGGTTGTCTCTGACAGAGGATCCAACTTCATGTCGTGCTACATGAAAACCATGTGGAAAGAGTGTAGAGTTACCTACAAGTTCTCCACCTCTTACCATCCCCATACCAATGGTCAGGTTGAGAGATTGGATACAACTCTCAAGGGTATGCCAGGTGCTTTGGAAGAGCCCCTAAGGAGGAAATGGGATCTCCTCCTGGCATGCCTGCTGTTTGCTTACAGAGAGGTACCTCAAGAGGGTGTTGGTTTCAGCCCCTTTGAGTTACTCTTTGGACATCCCATGAGGGGGCCCCTTGCCTTGATCCGAGAAGGTTTGGAAGCAGCCCCTCCCAGTCCTGCCAAGCAAGTGAGGGACTGCGTGTTAGACCTCAAGCGGAGGATGACACAGATGATGGGTTAGGCGACAGTGAATCTTAAGGCAAGCCAGGAACTGAACAAATACTGGCATGACCGTAAAGCCTCGCAAGTGGATTGGAATCCGGGACAGTGATTACTTGTGAATGGAGCCTACCAAGCCTCAAGCTTTGGCGGATAAGTGGACTGGCCTTTTGTCCTTTTGTATGGCCTACTTAGACGACATTGCCGTCTACATTTCCACTTGGGAGGAGCATTTGACTCACTTGGATAAATTGTTGTAGGCCTTGATAAGGGCTAAACTCACTACCAAAGCCACCAAGTGCCAGATAGCTCAGGGGAAAGTCACGTATCTTGGTCATGAGGTAGAAAGGGGTCAAATCCAACCTCTCCCCAGTAAGGTTACAGGATGTACATGACTGGGAGACTCCCACTACTCAAACCCAGGTGAGAGCCTTTTTGGGCCTCACTGGGTATTATCGCAACTTCATGGCAGATATGGAACTATAGCTGCACCCCTGACAGTGCTGACTTTCCCCAAACAACCGAGGAAGGTTAATTGGACTGAAGACTGTCAGAGGGCCTTCAATAGCTTGAAGCAAAGTCTTTGTAGGGCACCTGCGTTGTGTGCGCCTGATTACAGCAAGCCCTTTATCGTTCAAACTGACGCCTGCAACCCCGGAATTGGAGCTGTCTTGTCCCAGTTAGATGACAAAGGAAGAGAACATCCGATCATATTCATCAGTAGACAACTCAAGGGTAGAGAACTAAGGTGGGCTACTTACTGTTGAAAATGAATCTTTTAGTATAGTTTGGAGCCTTAGGCGTTTTAGGCCCTACCTTACGGGGTCTACCTTCAAGGTCCAAACAGACCATAACCCCCTGAAGTGGCTTATGCAGATGAAGGGTGAAAACCCAAAACTGCTCAGGTGGTCCATTAGCCTGCAAGGGCTAGACTTCACCATAGAGCATAGACCAGGGAAGAGTCATGATAATGCAGATGCCCTTTCCAGAAGGTATGTTGACCGTCTGGATGAGGGTGTCTATCTCGTGGGAGATTAGGCCCGCTAACCTCAGCCAGGGCCTCTGAATCATGGTCCTTTATTGCTTTATCATGTATGTTCTGACTTGTTTTCCAAGCAGGAGTTAATGTGTAACTCCTGGCGGTGCAGCTCTTCCTGTATTCGATTTGGTGAACAGACCCTTGGGATACCCTTATGGCACCCATGGGTGGGAGTACGACCCTGTACTCCTAGTCTATGTTTTTGGGTACCTGTGTGTGGCCCACAGAGCAGGGTACGGGCTGGTGGCAGCTCTGTGCTGAATTGACAGGTGCCCTGAGCATCCTCCATTTTGGGATGCCCAGGCCCTGCCATTGGGATCAGTAGATTCCTGATGGAGACAAGATGGCCCCTTGGGCCTCTTGCCTTCCATCGCCTGTTACCTTGGTTTTCCCGAAGTCCTGGGAAACCCTGACTCTGTCCCTTCCCTCTGACTGGCTGTTGGGTGGAAGTTCCATATATGGTAGTGTGGGGAAGTGCTGACCAGACTGGCTGGAGCCTTCCCAATGAACGTATTTTGTGGGTACGCCCGTGGGGTGGGACCTGGGTGAATGAAGTGTGTGACGAATACGTATTCTGTGTTATGGGTGTCTAGTATCTGGTGGTTGACAAGATGACTGAGAAAGCCGTACCCAAAACTGGTATGGATGCAGTGTGTAGTGTTGAATGACAGAGTGCTTGCCCAAATCCACATTCTGTGTTGTGAGTGTCTGGATGGAGAAGAATGGCCTGAATGCATCGTGCGCCTGATTGGCTGACTGAGTGCCTGAATTCTCTTCTGAGTGATTGGTTGCCTGAGTGTGACCCAGCAGAATGAATGGGAGATCAACAGTATATCTGGGGTCGTCTCACTGCTAGAAATCGTTCAGAAGCTGAAGTTCACACTTGATGCTTACTCTCGAAGCCGAGCTGGAAGAAAAAGGTGAACCGCTGTTCCCTTCCGTTTAATCTGAAAGCTGCTGTGCCTTCAAGAACTGATCCAAGAGAGGACCTGGTAAGGAGACCTCTCCCGAGCTACGAGGGACCATCGTGCACCAGCTAATCTTTGCCAAACCTCCCTGGTAGACAGACCTACGAAAGGCTGCCGACCGGAGAAGGGGATCGCTGAGGAGGATAAAGAAAAGCACCAGACAACCGTCTACCGTCGACGGCCACCGTCACTGACCGGAGCCACCGTGCTCCCTTTGCATAAGAACATTTTGATCCAAGGACTTCCTTGTTCATCATCGCCGACCACTTTCGTCCTGCCGGAGAAAGTCAAGGCCGCCGCCGCCGACCAAGGAGAATCCACTGGTGGGTTTCCCGCCACCCGAAGACCTCAGAGATGCCGACAAAGCTTCTGAAGCCAGTCGTGGTCCCGTCCGCCGACGCCAGATGCTGACGACTCGACTCCCTTGCTGGGCCAAAGTTCTTCCCCGACTCTTTGCGGCAATTAACCATTGTCGTCGAGGTGCACCGCACACCTCCCCTGTTGCAGGACGTTTTTGATCACTCGTCTACGAGCACCACAAGGACCGAAGCTGCTGCCACGACAACGTTCACCCTTTTTTCATCTCGGAAGTTCGAAGGGCCCGTGGATTCCCCGATGAAGAACTCTAGAACACAAGGTACATTGGGTTGCAGAACTATAGAAGAAGATAAGATTCTAATAGACAATACATGGACTGGGCTTGTATGATATATCTTTATTTACAGGTTGCCCAGGTGGGGGGGGGGAATCTTCATAGAGAGCTGTTCCTGATGGTAGGGGCTCAGTATTCTGCCAATTGTCTAACCCACTTGTTTTCCTTCTAAGTCTATGGTTGATATTGTTTTACTGTAATGATTCGTATGCTATTTGAACTGAGTACATGTGATGCATTTGAATGGAATCAGAGTAATCGTGGTACCACCTAGAACTGTATATATTTACCATTTTAGAATTGTCGGAGCACAAAGTGTATTATCTTGATAGTGTATATAACATTGAACCTTATTTATATAAAGACTGTTTTAACTAATACAGTGTGTGGACATTCCTTTGTGGGTGCTGGGGGACTACACTGTACTTAACAACCAGCCCGCATCACCTCCTGAGAAGCTAGGCTTTGATTGTTCGTCCACTGCTACCAACAATAGAGAATCTTGTCTGGGGTCCTCTGTGCGTCTCCTCTGCCGTATAGAGAGCAGGAGTACAGACGCCTGCACCAGTGCGTTTCTTTACAGTATAATCCCAATACGACATCAAAGATATGAGAGACGTTATGCAATCAGACAACTATACCAAATGTACCCTCGAACTGAGGCGGTAGACATGAGTCTTCAGACACGACTGGACAAGTAAAGTCTGACAGGTGCAAAGTGACATCATAAAGAGAGAAGATACATAGATGCACTAAACCTGATGTATGGATAGCTTTAGAATGAAGGTGTAACTGAAGCAACAAAGTTAACATACATGCGAATATGAAAAGAAACATATACACTTAGAACATGAGTAACAAGAGATGTAGTAGATGTATATATGCAGAAACGCAAGGTAGATAAGACAGCATAGAAGCTTCCTATAACGCGAGTAAAGCAGCCATGTTGAGAAAATGGATGTCGGCATCTTATAATAGTAAGCGAGAATCCTTGAGGAGAGAGACCAAGGCTGCAGAGCTGACAAGCGCTGGAATATAGCTTTGTGCAAGAACAAAGGGTATTTGCTTGGATCAGAATCAAGGATGCCACAGCAAGAAGCAACTGCAAAGCACGAAAGGAGTTGAAGAGGATAAGCCATGTACGTAGGACATATTTCTGTTAGATTAAGAAAAGGAGTGAATAATTGTGAGTGCCCAGTATTGAACAATCAAAGATGCAGAAAGCACATACAAGACAGAGCAACCAAGTCTCCAGAGGTCAAGGGGCGTAATAGCACCTAGTGTAATTGAATGAAATAGCACTAAATAAAAGAACAGAATGGACAAACCATGGTCTTCTCATACGTGGTATAAGACCAGAAGACGGGGCCTCTTCATAACACTCCAGACGAAGATAGCAGTGTACCTTCACTCTATTTAAAGTTCTGAGGAAGAGAACAGCCAGCAGGGTCAACTATAAAGAGAAAGCTTTGGCTTAGGGCTTAACTGATGAGCGATGGTAGGCTAATTAGCTAAGGCGGGTAGTTGTCTGACATTATTGCCCTGCACTGGGGTTTCATTG
Organism: Ambystoma mexicanum; assembly: GCF_040938575.1. Lineage (NCBI taxonomy): Eukaryota > Metazoa > Chordata > Amphibia > Caudata > Ambystomatidae > Ambystoma > Ambystoma mexicanum. The sequence goes on from NC_090924.1 coordinate 279,671,560, forward strand.
CTTACGTGTTGTTAACGAGCCGAATGTCCAAGCTTGAAACACTTGTGTATAGGCGCGTTACAAATGCCATATCATATCAAGGTTGGAAGAGAGTGCCCACCAATCATGAGGGTCTATGTAATGGTGGACCATGCATTGTTGCAGAAGCCTATCTGCTGCTGGTATTATGCTTTTATCTGTATTTTGCGTAGTTAGAGATTGTTCAAGGAATGCCTAGCAGATAAGGGGCAGCCAATGATGATACTAACACATATAGGAACTATAGTTCTCCAGCATTGAATTTTTCATAGATTCAGATGCTTGAATAGTCCCTGTCATCAGACCGGGAATCCTCAGTGATTTAAATAAATATAAAACATTTTAAATACATACATTATTTCTATAGAAATATGACTGTAGATTGCCCATTATGGTCTATGAGCCATTCACTTGTGTAGTTCCTCCACCTCACTTTGGTCCTTTATGGCCCTAACCAATGAAGTGGCAGGGTTTAGCCTCCGCCCCAGTCAGGCATCTCCAGATTCTTCACCGCAGTCTAACAGACAGAGGGAATCCTCGAGCTCTCTGAGCTTTTCTTAATCTTTCTCCTGTTAGATATATTTGTTTTTCCCAAAATATATCTTTTTGCGATCTCCTGATCAAGCTCTTTCTGCTCTGTGTTTCTAGGCTCAGAAAACATTTTCTTTCACCTAAAATTTGTCGAGTGAAATCCTCTTCAAAACATGGCTGAACTTCCGACTGCCAAAAAGCCTTCCCTTTTCAGGGACTGCACCAAATGCATGAAGAAACTAGTCTACATGAAGGATCCTCATGAGCAATGCATCTACTGCCTCTATCCTCATGATAAAAATAAATATGACATTTGCAGGACTTTCTCCAATAAAACCCTGCAGGACAGACACAGAAGACTTCTTCTCCATTTAGAAGCTAAATGTCTATCTTCTGGCAAGGAATCTGCTAAAACAGCTCCTGTACATTCTACTAAACCATCTGAGAGGCAAACTTCTAAGAGAAGGGCCTCCTCAGTGGAAAGGAGTGTCTATACCTCTCACAAAAGTAAGAGAAAGGTGGAGATACTCTCTTTGGGCTCTGGGGATCACAAGAAAAGGCATCCTGAGGGAAAAAAACACCTCCAAGGGTAAGGAGGCGTTTTAAAAAAACCTGGGGGGGGGGTCAATCGTCAACGGATAAGCCGTCTAGGAGCGGCCATAGCAATGGAGGCCCATCAACAACCAAGCCGTCGACGAAACCCGTATCGTCCACGACAAAAACACTTCAAACCTCGTCATCAATGACCAAATCTTTGTCGTCGAAATCAGCCTCCACGAAACATTTGTCGACGGAGTTCCATCGCTCGTCCACAAATCTCTCGTCCACAAAGATCCCATCGACGGATAAACACAGTCAACCATCGACAAAGTCATCGTCCACAAAGCCACCGTCGATGAAGCATACACCTACGCTGTCATCGACAACGTCAATTCCTTCGTCCACGGAGAAAACAAAACCCAAAACAGCCACCGCAGACACCACTGTTCCACCATTCAATGATAAACTTTGACTCCTATATTACAGACTCATGAAACAATAGGAGCACAACTTTCTCCTTTAGGAGAGATGGCAGAACTCCCAGACATCATTCTTCAGGAGGAGTTTTCAGACACAGAATTTGTTGGCGAGCAACCTTTTCTCACCCCCAAGGAACACAGTCCTCCCTGGCAACCAACTGCGGAGGAACCTGCCAATCCTTACGATCCAGCTCTCAGAGTCGATGCAAAGGATCATTGAAGAATTCAACAGACGTCAAATGGAAAAGAATAAGTCATCCATACCGAAAGAGGTAACACCTCCATAGAGGAGCATATCGCCTCGGCATAGCACACCTAGAGAGTCTCCTTCCAGGAGCAGGCCACATAAAAGGGCACATTCATCTGAGCCTCCTCGCAGATCCAGGAGCAGGACGCTCAGTGCTTCACCGACAAGGTCCCATCTCCAAGATTACCTGTTCGAGATCCTACAATTGTGCCTTAAACCGCATCGGTCTGAGACTGGCAAGAGGATCCTTTCTGATATTTTTCAGACCCCGAGGAAGGGGAGATTACTCATGAGCCTGACATTCATAGCGAATGGGATGATTACATAGTTGAAAAACCTAGAAAGAAAGACTCTCCAGGAGATTCTTCACCACCAGACGATTTGGTATCTTTTCATACCATTATCGGCAAGGCTGCAGACTTGTTCAAGTTGCAAGTCACATCTGAAGAGAAAAAGTCAGTGCTTGATGAGCACAGGGACAAACTTAGACGGACAGTCATGACCATCCCTTTTCTTGATACCATATGGGAATCTGGATCTAAGATATTGGCTACACCTTTATCTACTCCGTTCTGGTTTCAAGACCGGAAAAGAAATACAAAGCCCCTGGCACTGCACCACTTTGTCTAAGGGGACATACTATGCCAGATTCTGTCATCACAGTGGCAGCAGGAAAAAGTTGGCCAACCCTTTATCGCCATTATCAGCACCTCCTGACAAGGAAGGCCGTAAGTTAGAGGCCATGGGCAGGAAGGTATCCTCGTCAGCCTCTCTCACCATCAGAGCAGGCAAGGCACTAGCCATGACAGTGCGTTTTGACCGTGAGCTATGGTTGCGTATGTCTAAAATAACCAAGCATTTACCAGCGGATCTCCAGGAAGAAGCCAGAACAATCATAGCTGACGGGGAAGCTACCTCAGATCATATGATTGATGCAGCAGTGGACGTAGTGGGATCAGGCAAATGGCTCACGGTACTGTACTGAGGAGAGAAGCCTGGATGAAAGCTACAAACTTCAGACCGGAGGTCCAAGCTCAAATATTGGACATGCCCTTCGGTGGGCAAGACTTATATGGTAAGATGGTCGATGACCAAGTCAAAGGAATAAAGACGGACACGGACACAGCTCGAGCCATCAGTTCCCTTAAAGATAAGGACAAAGACCGTAGATCTTTTTGTCCTTTTCGAGGATCCACCTCCAAATTCAGAGGCTTTAATCGTCCCTCCGATGGCCAAAAAACGCAGGGAAACACCTTCCAGGACAACATATACCACCAAGCCTCTAGCAGGTACTCCCAGAGGGGAAGGCGTGGCTCTACCCAGGGCAAGACCCAGAGCAAGCAAAATTGACAGATCAGGTCTTTCCCCTCAACGTCACACCCCAGTGGGGGGAAGAGCAATCTGATTTTTCCAACGTTGGCAGTCAATAACATCGGACAAGTGGGTGTTGCAGGTGATCCGCAAGAGTCAAACCATAGATTTTCTAGATCAACCTCCATCCTTTGCTCCGACCCCTCGCAAGGTACATCTTTTAAGACATGTCATGTCCGAAATTCAAAAACTGCTTCAAAAAGCAGCTATCGAACCAGTCCAAGATCAACAGAAGGGAAAAGGTTTCTACTCCTGTTTCTTCCTGATCAAAAAGAAAAACGGTCAGTAGAGACCTACACTGGATCTAACAACGCTCAACAAGTTCATCAAGCGCATCAAATTCAAGATGATATCCCTGCAAAGCGTCTTACCTTGGCTAAACCGGCACGACTTCTGGCCACTCGAGATTTGGAAGACGCCTACTTCCACATTTCCATTCACCCTGCCCACAGACAGTGCCTCAGGTTTGCAATAGGGGAGTTACACTTCCAATTCCGTGTTCTCCCATTCGGCCTAAAGTAAGCACCAAGCGTTTTTACCAAGTGTCTTGCACCGGTAGCGGCGAAACTCAGGAGGACAGGAACAGATGTCTTGCCATATTTGGACGACTGGTTGATAAGGGAAAGCTCATACAAACTCTCACGCTTGGCAGTTTCGAAAACAATAAACCTCTTAAAAGGGTTAGGTTTTTCAATAACATAACAAAATCCTGCCCAGTGCCCAGCAAGACAGTTCTCTTCCTGGGTGCGGACCTCGACACCAGCATCCCCAGGGTAAGACCCTCGGTGGACAGAGTAGCAACTATTCTCCACTTGACCTCATGGTTCCTAGACAGAGTGGCAACCACAATACGCTCTTTCAAATCTCTCCTGGGCATGATGTCCTCATGCATATTTCTCATACCAAATTTCAGACTTTGCATGAGACCAATCCAGGAGGCCCTGGACTGCCAATGGAAACAGGCACTCGGTTCATGGGAGGATACCGTCCAACTACCGCAGACATTACGCAAGGCACTTCGATGGTAAAATACACCTCAAAACCTGTAACGGGGCATGCCTTTTCAGGCACCAACATCTACCCTTCTTCTCAGGACAGATGCATCTCTGTCGGGCTGGGGGCTCACCTAGAGAACCTCCAAACCAAGGGCAAATGGTCCGCTCAGGAATCTCAACTGCACATCAATGTCTTGGAGCTCAGGGCAATATGGTGGGTGCTAAAAGACTTCCTCCTGGTATTAGCCGGGTAGGTAGTGACCATCCAGACAGACAATACGACCTCCATGCATTATACGAACAAACAAGGAGACACCAAGTCAGAGATATTGTCACAAGAAGCTCAACTGCTATGGGTATGGGCATTGCATCACAGAGTCCAAATCAAAGCGGAACATCTTCCGAGAGTGGACAACGTTCTAGCGGACAAACTAAGCAAAGAGTTCACGACATCACATGAGTGGGAACTGGACGAGAAAGAAGTCCAACGAATATTTTCTGAATGGGGTCATCTTCAAATTGACCATTTTGCCACCAAAGCCAACAAGAAATGCCAAGAATTCTCCTCCAGGTACCCAGAGCATCGGTCAATAGGAGATGCTTTCTCGGTAGATTGGACAGGGAAATTACTTTACGCTCCTCCCTCCCCCCCCCATCCCTCTCATAGCGAGAGTGCGACAAAGACAGAAGGAACAGAATTGTTCTATGATCCTGATAGCGCCGGATTGGGCCCGGCAGATCTGGTACTCAACCCTACAACACCTCTCCTGTTGGACCCCGATTCACCTCAAAGCTCATCAGGAGCTTTTGAAGCAACAGAACCGCAAGGTCCTCCACCACGTCCCAGCAAGCCTATCTCTCAAGGCCTGGTTCCTGTGCAGCGAAAACGAATGAATCTGGATCTCCCTGCAGATTGCGGAGATATTATCAAGGAATGTAGGGCTCTTTCCACTCGGATCACCTATATCTGGAAATTGACACGTTTCTCAAAGTGGTGCGAAACATCATCAGTGAACCCACTCACAGCATCGGTCGAGCAAGTACAACCTTACTTACTGTACTTGGCCAAAGCCGGACTATCTATATCCTCTATCAAGGTTCATCTATTGGCCATAGCGGCATATACAACGAATCCAGATTAACAGTCATTGTATTTGTATTTGTATTTCATTGAATTTATGTAGCGTTTTAATCCAAAACGCTTTACAAGAGGAACAAGCAAGATACAACAATTAAATAACAATTGAATTAAACCAGAAGACAGTACAAAAAACAATTTACATTATAGAAGAGGATTGGTGAGAGTAGAGAGGGACCAAGGTGTGAGAGGGAGTAGGAGGTATGAGTAGTGGTGAAAGCAGCAGTAAGAGGAAGCAGAGGGTTTAAGGGAGAAGAATGGAAGAGGTGAGAATCAGAGAAGTGCAGGAAGTGGGGTAGGAGAGAGTAGAGTGAAAGGAGAGGGTGAGGTGGTACAGAAGTAGTAAAGGGAGTAGGATGTGTGGATAGAAGTAGTAGCAGAAGTAAGAGACGAAGCAAAGGGTGTTAGGAAGGTGAATGGAAGAGAAGATTTTAGATAGGTGCGGAAGGTAGGGAAGGAGGGAGTAGAGCGGATGGAGACGGGGAGGTGGTTCCAGTGGAAAGGAGTGAGCAGTTGGAAAGAGCAGAAGCGGGAAGGGGAGCAGGGTGGAGGATGAGAGAGTAGGAAGAGATCAGCAGAGCGGAGAGAACGAGAAGGAGTATAGAAAGTGAGGAGGGAGGATAGGTGGGGGGTCATTGCTCACTTACCAGCTGTTACGATCTTCCTGAAAGGGCTGATGCGTACTCACCCACCTACACCAACATCGGTTCCATCCTGGAGCCTAAACACGGTACTGACAGCTCTAATGGAACCACCTTACGAGCCTATTCATAGATGTGACATGAAATTCTTATCTTGGAAAGCAGCTTTCTTGATAGCCATCACATCTGCCAGGAGGATCAGTGAATTATAAGCTTTATCATCAGAAACTCCTCTCCTTTTACCTTGTTCCACAAAGACTGAGTCATTCTGAGAACTCATCCAAATTTCCGTCCCAAGGTTTTGTCGGAGATGACTCTCACGGAGCGCATTGTCCTCACAACTTTCTTCCAGAATCACACATCTGATGCAGAAAGATCTTTGCATTTGCTAGATATGGCAAGGGATCTAAAGTTTTACTTACAGCGAACTAAGCAATTCCGCGCCTGCAACAGATTGTTCATCGTTTCTCTGGCCGCACTAAAGGTCAACATATTTCAAAACAAAGTTTGGCACGTTGGGTTTCTCAATGTATCGCCCACTGTCATCAGTCTAAAGGTGACCCCCTCACCAGGCCTCCTTCGGTGGCGTTTCATGCAGTGGTAGCATTGAAGGACATTTGCAGATCCGCTACCTGGAGCACTCTGCACACGTTTGCTAAGCACTGCTGCCTGACAGAAGATACCAACAAAGAATCTGCAGTTGGCCAGGCAGTGCTCCGCCACCTCTTTACATAAGGTAGGATCAGCCTTCCTCCCCCCTTTCCCTGGGTATGTAACCTTTGTGTTGCTGTATGGCAAAGGCTCTCAGAAATTTTCTGCATATCTATGTATATATGATGTGGGCATGTTTTAACTGCTTGGTATTCTATTGAAGCATCTGAATCTATGAAAGATCCAATGCTGGAGAAGTCTTAGTTACTTACCTGTAACTGTATTTCTCCAGCATTGGTATCTTTCATAGATTCACACGCGCCCACCCGCCTCCCCTAGAGGCTGCTCCTGCCTTCAGCTTCCATCATACTGTAGTGTAAAGACTGGAAGGGGGGGGGTCTGTACTTCTGCTCTCTATATGGTAGATGAGAGGCACACAGGACCCCAGCCAAGATTCTCTATTACGGTAGCAACGGACGAGCAATCAAGGCCTAGCTTCTCTGGAGGTGATGCAGGCTGGTTCTTAAGTACAGTGTAGTCCCCAAGCCCCCACAAAGGAATGTCCCCACACTGTATTAGTTAAAACACAGTTTTTATATAATTAAGTTCAAGGTTATGTACACTATCACATTAACTCACTTTGTGCTCAGAAAATCTACAATGGCAAATATATACAGTTCTAAAGTGGTACCACAATTATTATCAGATATCATTAAAGTGCATCAACTATACTCTGGTCAAATGTCACACAGATCACATAATAAAGGCAACCAACAATAGACATAGGAGGAAAGCAGTTGGTTAGAACAATTGGCAGAATCCTGGACCCTACCGCTAGACACAGTTCTGTGTGGAGATCCCCCCACCTGGGCAACCTGTAAAGTAGAGATATATCACCAGCCCAGCCCATATATTGTTCTATAAGTCTTATTTCCTTCCATAATGTTTCTACCCCCCCAATGTACCTGGTAGAGCAGAGTTCTTCGATGAGGCGTCGATGGATCCTTCTTGAGTGACTCCCTTTAAAGCAGGAGCCGAGGATCGTCGCGAGGCGTCGAAGAAGGTGAACTTGGCGTCGCCGGCGTCGATGAAAAGTTCGATGGTGCCGAGACCACGGAGTCGATCCAGGCTGGGGCTTGTCAGAGACGTCCTGCGAGGATGAGATGTGCGGGGCACCTCAGCGTTTGATAGTTCAGGACCGCAAAGAGTTTCTGAAGAACTGTGGCCCGACAAGGGCGTCGAGTCATCGAAGTCTTTGTGGTCTTCGGGTGGCGGGAAACCCACTGGCGGATGCTCCTCGTCGTGTCAACGGCCTGGCCTTCTCTGGCGGGATAAGGTGGGCGGCGGTGCGGACGAGCGTGTCCATGAATCAAAAGTCTTAGGCAAAGGAGTGTGCAGCTCTGGTCGTTGACAGCACAGCGTCAATCCGTCCCTTCTTCTGGGCAACACGGCTTCGACGGGCCTCCAGCGGTTACGGCGATACTCCGAACCCTGGTCGACTGCAATGGACTTCGACGGCGTCGATGTCCCGGTGCTTTACTTTGTTCTGCTCGGCGGTCCCGTCTCCGGTCAGCAGCCTGTCTAGGGTCTGACTTCCAGGGTGCTTCGGCGAAGGTTAGCAGTGCTCAATGGTCCCTCGGAGCACGGGAAGAGGGTGCCTAACCAGGTCCTCTCTCGGATCAGTCCTTGATGAACTCGACAGCTTTCGGATCGGGTCGAAGCAAATGCAGCAGCAGTTGTTCTTCGTCCAGCTGGGCGTCAAGGATAAGCAGTAGTTCCAGTTACTCTTAAAGTGTCAACTCAGCTTCTGAACAATTTCCTGTGGTGAGAGGTCCCCAGATATACTAGTCTGTCTCTCATCCACACTGCTGGGTTACACTCAGCAGTCAATCAAACAGAAGGGCATTCATGCAGTCAGTCAGGCAATCAGGCATACAGTGCATTCAGGCCATACTCCTCCCTCTCAGACACTCACACCAAGGAATGTGTATTGGGACAAGTACCCAGCCATTCAACACTACACACTGCATTGATACCAGTTTAGGGCAGGGCTGTCTCAGTCATTGTGTCAAACACCAGAAACCAGACATCCACAACAAGAAGTGCATATTGATCACACACTCCATTCACCCAGGTACCACCCACAGGATGTACCCACAACATACAGTCACTGGGAAGGCTCCAGCCAGTCTGGCCTGGACTTCACAACAACACCATATATGGAACTTCCACCCAACAGCCAGTCAGGGGGAAGGAACAGAGTCAGGGCTTCCCAGGACTTTGGGAAAACAAGGTAACAGGCAACAGAAAGCAAGAGGCCACAGGGGCCATCTTGTTTCCTATCAGGAATCAACTGATTCCAATGGTAGGACCTGGATACCCCAAAATGGAGGATACTCAGAGCACTTGTCAAATTCAGCATGGAGCTGCCACACGCCCCTACCCTGCTCTGTGGGCCACACACAGGTGCCCAAAAACATACACTAGGGGCACAGGGTTGCACCCCCACCCATGGGTGCAATAAGGGTATCCCATGGGTCTGTACACAAAACCAAAAACAGGAAGAGCTGTTCTGCCAGGAGTCCCATATGGACTCCTGGGCAGAAAACAATACAGAACACAAATGAAAAAGGACTACAGGACATTGCATTTCCAGCATCACAGCCCTCCCCCAGACTGAGGTTAGGGTGCATAAACTCACACGAGATAGACACCCTCTCAGACACTCACAACAAGGAATGTGTATTGGGACAAGTTGTAAGTGACTTCAATCCAGCACTCCAACCAAGTCAATGATTAGTATGGGATGCCCAATGGAAGCCCTTATTTATATATTTTTATGTCAAAGTTTTTAAAATCTGGATGATGAACCCTTATATGATGCCCCTCTCTTTGGATCTCCCCGACCTCACTGAGCCAAGAAGTAGGTTTTTTTTGCAAATTAAAAGGTTTATTTGAAGAATTAAACAATTTATATATCACACTTTTATGAACAAAATAATATCTGAATAGCACACTTATGAATATGGACGGTAATCAACAATGGGTAATATTACAAAATCAACAATCTCTTTAATCACTTAGGAGTAGGAATAGGAAGGATACTGTAGCAGAGAATACTTTATATGATTCAAGGAAACGCAATAAGAGGAAATAATGCAACACGGAAATAAAACTTGATATGATTTCAATTAAAAGACAATATAATCACTTTTTCCCCTGTGACTACTCACTCCCCCCACTATGCAATATGAAGTGATGGAAATGAGGGCACACAGGTTTCAGAAATACAATTAATAATGCAGTTCAATCCCAGGTCCCTCAGCAAGCTTAGAGAGAACAGGTATGATTTTAAAACAGGCAAAAATGCTTTTGAATGTGATTGTCATGGATGGGAAAATCTGCTCAAATTATTTTAATTCACTAAAGGATATTCAGCACTAGTGAGAATTACTTTGGATTGGTACAGGTCAGCACTAGCAATGATTCATTAATGATTATCAGATTGAAAACGAAATTCAGCAGTGGAAAGCAAGAAACAGCTATTTTGACAGAAAATGAAATTGAGCCAAATTGCAATTCGCGGCTACTTTTCCGCATGCGTGAATAGCGATTACGGAAAAACTACAAGGAATTGGAATGTCGTTTTAGGTTCGTTGGAAAGCTTAGGATCTTAGCTTCAAAATGACAGTGAGATTTTGGTTCTAGGACGTGCGGTTCAAGGGTTCAGGGGTTTTTGTGAAGGTAGATTTTTCCAGAAATAAAGTCAAGATTTCAGAAATGACAGATGCGCTTTAAAGATTGGGAACCAATATGGACTTAAACTAAGGGGCTATGAAGAAGCAAGACATTCAACGGGCAGCCACCAGAACCGCGGCGCCACCGCTCTGATCTCTGTCCGTCAAAACACCTGTGCCTCTTCAGAAAATATCAGCGCAGAGATGATTATTGCTACAATTATCACAGACTTATGTGGAGGAGAGAAGAATTAAGGATAAACATAAGATTCTATAATGCAGTTCTGGACAGGTTGAAATGGCTTGAATTGGGTTACTTAATACTAAGAAATGACTATGTACAGTTCTAGACTAAATACTCATTCCTAGTCTTTGGGATGGAATGGAATGGGCCTCGTCAAAGATCTGGTCAAGGGGTTGGCTGGGTTCTCTCGCCACCGGACAGGTCTCAGGCACTCTGGGTTCTGCTCTCAGCATTGCACGGCGGTCTGGGTGGCCTCTTGAACTGGATCTGACGGGTTCTGGGTTGCAGCACTGATCTCTCTGGGTCTGGATCTTAGTTCTAGCACAGGGTTCTTAGCTAGAAGCAACACAGCTCAGCCAGGCTGTTGAATGGTTTGGTTAAGCCCGTGGATGTTTAGGTGTTAGAATCAGGTTTGAAAAAGATTCTGAGGCCTGCTGAAAAGGGTTCAGCTTGTGGGTTAGGCCTCTCTGCTTCAAGGTTCTAGAGTTTGGGTTCCAGAGTTTGGTTCTGGATCTATCTGGAGTCTGGAGTCCTGCAGGGTGCTTCGCCAAGAAATCGGATGATGAGTGGAAAAAAGTGTGTGTCTCTGGGTCTCAGCAGTCCCTATTTATGTGTTTCCAAAGAGAGTGGGGAGGCTGACTCTCTATGCCCAACCCTCTAAGGATCCTGATAGGTCAGAGAATTTCCTGTCCCCTGATTTGAGACAGGAGCAGTGTGTCATATGTGTCAGAGGGATGCTGTGTTTTATGGCTTAACTGAAATCCCTCCCCTTTGCTTTTACATAGAAACTTTATTTTTCCCAAAAACATATTTCCCAGATACACAAGTTGTTCATAATACATATACACATCACAGCTTAATTAAGGCATGTCTCTGTTCAAGTCCCATGTTCCTACGAGCTTGGGTTCAGAAATGACCACTTATTTGCACTTTTGGTGGGTTCCCCAATATTGGTTCTGCACCAAATTTTACACAGGCATACACACTCCATCTGAGCACATCTCCGTAATTTTTCTTGTCCCTAGCATAAACATAGCAGCTACAAGATGAATAAAGTCAGGGGTTTAGTCTTTGAACACCGCACAAATTCCAGCTTAGTCTTAACTTGTGAGTGAATTTTTCATTTTAAGAACCTCAAGGTTTCCCATTTTTGTCAGCTTGGTACAATTTGTTATAAGCATTTTCATAAAACATACATTTACTTTCAATTCAATTCACATCTCAGTCTGGTCCGCCCCAGAGCTGGGCTGAGTCAGATGGTCACATGGCCTGCTTTCCTGCCAGAGCAGTTGTTGGCCAGTCACACCCAAATTAGCATCTCTATTCAGCTGAAAGACTCTATTGTCTCTTTCTCCTGCCAGCAGAGGAATCCCCTCCCCAACTGATTAATATGTCCATGCGACATCCTCCCTTTTGGTGGGAAGGCCCAAGGTGTGAAGGGTTCTCAGGGAAAGAAAGCCTCTTGAAAGTTTTAACTAAATCAGATTACCTTCTGGTCATTTGCAACATAGTTCCCTGTAAAAAAAATACATTTACACATTTAAAATAAGCAACATATCTTTAAATCCAGTCTTTTTCCACATTAAATCAATGTGTGGCACTCTATATGGCATTTTGATGGAATTCTCTTCTTTGGCATATTTAACTTCTGAAACACCAGTTCTCCTGTCAGAATTTAGAGATCGCCAGCACCTGTCGGAGGCGAGTAACAGTACTGCACCCATTTTTGACAGCTGTCTTTCCATCAGTATCTTTAAAAGGGGATTTTGCTCTGATAGCATATGATTCTTGCTGATATTGTATTGATGTGGATTCTTGCAGTAGAGTAATGTGGAACACCCAACAAGAAAGTTGGATCTTTTCAGTGGTTTTGTAAGCCATGATTTTAGCACATTTTGACAATCAAGAAAACGGATTCCCAAACAGCTCTGTGTTCCTTTTGGCAATCAGCATTGCTATTTCCAAGTGGTTTCAGGCTATTTGTGGGTATCCCAATGGTGGTTTTTGGCAGTGATCTCCTGTGCTCACTAAGATAGGCAAAAGTGGATGGTGGCCTATTTTTCAGGTTTTCATTGCGCAATTTCTGGTGATTTCTAGCGAGCAGCATGCTTTCTAGTGGCCATTGTGATGTTTCTGCTACTAGCAATGCACAGTGATGTTGCAGGGCTTGGATGAGTGGGTTGATACATCCCACAAAGTACCCAGCCATTCAACACTACACACTGCATTCATACCAGTTTCAGGCAGGGCTGTCTCAGTAATTGTGTCAAACACCAGAAACCAGACATCCACAACAAGAAGCGCATATTGGTCACACACTCCATTCACCCAGGTCCCATCCACAGGGTGTACCCACAACATACAGTCAATGGGAAGGCTCCAGCCAGTCTGTCCTGGACTTCGCAACACCAAATATGGAACTTCCACCCAACAGCCAGTCAGGGGGAAGGGACTGAGTCAGGGCTTCCCAGGACTTTGGGAAAACAAGGTAACAGGCAATAGAAAGCAAGAAGCCACAGGGGCCATCTTGTTTCCTATCGGGAATCAACTGATTCCAATGGCAGGTCCTGGATATCCCAAAATGGAGGATACTCAGAGCACCTGTCAAATTCAGCATGGAGCTGCCACCAGCCCATACCCTGCTCTGTGGGCCACACACAGGTGCCCAAAAACATACACTAGGGGCACAGGGTTGCACCCCCACCCATGGGTGTCATAAGGGTATCCCATGGGTCTGTACACCAAACCAAAAACAGGAAGAGCTGCACTGCCAGGAGTCCCATATGGACTCCTGAGCAGAAAACAATACAGAACACAAATGAAAAAGGATTACAGGACAAGGACAAGGACAAGGAGGCCCCTGTCCCTCAATGCATTTCCAGCATCACAGTCTTTACGGTTCAAAATCTGAAGATGGCTGACTGGGGCGGAGCTTAAACCCTGACACCTCCTTGGCTAGGGCCATAAAGGACCACAGTGAGGTGGAGGGACTACACAAGTGAATGGCTCATAGACCATGCTGGGCAATCTACAGTCATATTTCTATGGAAATAATGTATGTATTTAACATTTTTAATAATTATTTAAATCACTGAGGATTCCCGGTCTGACGACGGGGAATATTCAAGCATGTGAATCTATGAAAGATACCAATGTTGGAGAAATACAGTTACAGGTAAGTAACTAAGACGTATCTATGTTCCCTTATCCAATCCCTATGCCCGACAGGTTTTTACTGTTTGCCACGTAGGATGATGTCATAATTGGCGTACATGGAGGTATAAAGCCTTTTGCGTGATTGAAATGCGCTGAGTGTGTGAGAGCTATAATCTTAAGGTTCGACAGTGAATTTTAGGGCAAGCCAGGAACTGAACAAATACTGGTATGACCTTTAAGCCTCGCAAGTGGATTGGACTTCAGAACAGGAAATCCTTGTGATGGAGCCTACCAAGCCTCAGGCTTTGGCAGATAAGTGGACTGGACCCTCCAGGATAATCTCCAAGATGGGCGAAGACAATTATCTGGTTGACATGGGAGTCCCTGGGGTAGCCCCTTAGGTATTCCATTTTAACAAGCTTAAGCCTTTCCATAGGCAAGCCGGAAGTCTCATATTTCTTGCTGGCTTCAGAGCAAGAAGAGGATGAGAGTGAGCCCCTTCCTGATTTGCAGCATAGCAACTCTTAGGATAGCTCAGTGGACAGAGTGCATCTCTCTCCAGATCTGACGACAGAGCAGCAGAGGGCATGCAGGGCTTTGCTCCGGCAGTATGCCTCTCTGTTTTCACTAACACCAGGCCTTACACCGTGGTGTAGGCATGAAATTCACACTGGTGACAGTGTGCCTGTCGAAAGCAGGTTCTAATATATGTCAGATACAGTTAAAAACCACATCCAGGGTGAGGTCGCCAAGATGTTGGATCTGGGTGTTATTGAACCCTCAACCAGCCCCATGTCCAGTCCAGTGGTTCTTGTCCCCAAGGCAAGTTCCCAGGCAGGTACCAAGGATTGGAGGTTCTGTGTGCACTACAGAGGAGACAATGCTGTCACCAAAACTGACGCGCACCCATTGCCCAGGGCTGATGAGCTCGTGGACACCAGCCAAATTTGTGAGCACCTTTGACCATACCTCAGGCTAATAGCTCTGACGGACCATGCCAAGGAAAAGACAGCGTTTTCAACACCTGAGGGGCTCTACCAGTTTAGAGTCATACCTTTTGGGTTGAAGAATGCACCTGCCACTTTCCAAAATTTAGTCTATCATGCACTCAGTGGGCTTTAGGCCTTTTGTGTGGCATACTTAGACGACATTGCCGTCTACATTTCCACTTGGGAGGAGCATTTGACTCACTTGGATAAATTGTTGAAGGCCTTGAAAACGGCTAACCTCACTATCAAAGCCACCAAGTGCAAGATAGCTCAGGGGAAAGTCATGTATCTTGGTCATAAGGTAGGAGGGCGTCAAATCCAACCTCTCCCCAGTAAGGTACAGGATGTACATGACTGGTAGACTCCCACTACTCAAACCCTGTGAGAGCCTTTTTGGGCCTCACTGGTTATCACAAGTTCATGGCAGACTATGGAACTATAGCTGCACCCCTGACAGCGCTGACTTCGCCCAAACAACTGAGGAAGGTTAATTGAACTGAAGACTGTCAGAGGGCCTTCAATAGCTTGAATAAAAGTCTTTGTAGGGCACCTGTGTTGTGTGGGTCTGATTACAGCAAGCCCTTTATCGTCCAAACTGATGCCTGCGACACTAGAATTGGAGCGGTCTTGCCCCTGTTAGATGACAAAGGAAGAGAACTTCCGATCATATTCATCAGTAGACAACTCAAGGGTAGAGAGAACCTAGGTGGGCTACTGTTGTAAAGGAATGTTTTAGTATAGTTTGGAGTCTTAGGCGTTTTAGGCCTTACCTTACGGGGTCTACCTTCAAGGTCAAAACAGACCATAAACCCCTGACGTGGCTTATGCAGATGAAGGGTGACAACCCAAAACTGCTTGGGTGGTCCATTAGCCTGCAAGGGCTAGACTTCACCATAGAGCAAAGACCAGGGAAGAGTCATGATAATGCAGATGGCCTTTCCAGAAGGTATGTTGACCGTCTGGTTGAGGGTGTCTATCTCGTGGGACATAGGCATCCTAACCTCAGTCTGGGCGGGCGACTGATGCTGGAAATGCAGGGCCTCTGAATCCTTGTCCTTTATTGCTTTATCATGTATGTTCTGACTTGTTTTCCGCGCAGGAGTTCATGTGGGACTCCTGGCGGTGCAGCTTTTCCTGTATTTGGTTTGGTGAACAGATCCTTGGGATACCCTAATGGCACCCATGGGTGGGAGTACGACCCTGTACTCCTAGTGTATGTTTTTGGACACCTGTGTGGCCCACAGAGCAGGGTACGGGCTGGTGGCAGCTACGTGCTGAATTGACAGGTGCCCTGAGCTTCCTCTGTTTTGGGATGCTCGGGCTCTGCCATCGGGATCAGTAGATTCCTGATGGAGACAAGATAGCCCCAGTTGCCTCTTGCCTTCCATCCCTCTTACCTTGGTTTTCCCGAAGTCCCGGGAAACCCTGACTCTGTCCCTTCCCCCTGACTGGCTGTTGGGTGGAGGATCCATATATGGTAGTGTGGGGAAGTGCTGACCAGACTGGCTGGAGCCTTCCCAACGACCGTATGTTGTGGGTACGCCCAT
Organism: Ambystoma mexicanum; assembly: GCF_040938575.1. Lineage (NCBI taxonomy): Eukaryota > Metazoa > Chordata > Amphibia > Caudata > Ambystomatidae > Ambystoma > Ambystoma mexicanum. The sequence goes on from NC_090924.1 coordinate 279,687,844, forward strand.
GGGATGGGACCTGGGTGAATGGAGTGTGTGACTAATACACATTCTGTGTTATGGGTGTCTAGTATCTGGTGGTTGACACAATGACTGAGACAGTCCTACACGAAATTGGTATGAATGCAGTGTGTAGTGCTAAATGGCAGAGTGCTTGTCCGAATCCACATTCTGTGTTGCGAGTGTCTGGATGGAGAAAAATAGCCTGAATGCACTGTGCGCCTGATTGGCTGACTGACTGCCTGAATGCTCTTCTGAGTGTGACCCAGCAGAATGAATGGGAGATCAATATTATATCTGAGGGCCTTTCACTGCTAGAAATCGTTCAGAAGCTGAAGTTGATACTTGATGCTTACTCTCAAAGCCGACCCGGAAGAAGAAGGTGAACTGATGTTCCCTTCGCGTAATCTGAAAGCTGCTGTGCCTTCAAGAACTGATCTAAAAGAGGGCCTGGTAAGGCAACCTCTCCCCGAGCTACGAGGGACCATCGTGCACCAGCTGATCTTTGCCAAACCTCCCTGGTAGACAGACCTACGAAAAGGCTGCCGACCGGAGAAGAGGACCATCGAGGAGAACGAAGAAAAGCACCGGACAGCCGTCCTCCGTCGACGACTGCCGTCATCGTCCGGAGCCGCCGTGCTCCTTTTGTCTACGAACATTTTGATCCAAGGACTCCCTTGTTCATGATCGTCGACCGCTTTCGTCCTGCCGGAGAAAGTCAAGGCCGCCGACGACCGAGGAGAATCTGCCGGTGGATTTCCCGCCACCCGAAGACCTCAGAGACGCAGACGAAGCTACTGAAGCCAGCCGTGGTCCCGTCGCGTTCGCTGAAGCCAGACGCAGACGACTCGACGCCCTTGCTGGGCCAAAGTTCTTCCTTGACTCTGCGGCAACCAACCATTGTCGTCAAGGTGCACCGCACGCCTCCCCTGTTAAAGGACATTTTCAATCACTCGTCTGCGGGCACCGCAAGGGCCGAAGCTGCTGCCACAACGACAACGTTCACCCTTTCTTCATCTCGGAAGTTCGACAACCCGTGGCTCCTCCTTGAAAGCACTCAAGAAGGGCCCGTCGATTCCCAGACGAAGAACCTACAACACAAGGCACATTGGATTGCAGAACTATAGAATAAGATAAGACTCTAATAGACAATACATGGATTGGGCTTGTATGATATATCTTTATTTACAGGTTGCTCAGGTGGGGGGATCCTCCTACAGAACTGTGCCTGACGGTAGGGGCTCAGTAATCAGCCAATTGTCTAACCCACTTGTTTTCCTCCTAAGTCTATGGTTGATATCGCTTTACTGTATTGATTTGTATGCTATTTGAACTGAGTACAGTTGATACATTTTAATGGAATCAGAGTAATCGTGGTACCACCTCGAACTGTATATACTTACCATTTTAGAATTGTCGGAGCACAAAGTGTATTATCGTGATAGTGTATATAACATTGAACCTTATTTATATAAAGACTGTTTTAACTAATACAGTGTGTGGACATTCCTTTGTGGGTGCTGGGGGACTACACTGTACTTAAGAACCAGCTTGCATCACCTCCTGAGAAGCTAGGCCTTGATTGCTCGTCCATTGCTACCAACAATAGAGAATCTAGGCTGGGGTTCTCTGTGCTTCTCCTCTGCCGTATAGAGAGCAGGAGTACAGACGCCCAATGTGTATTTAGCGGTAGCGGTGCGGGTCATCCCACTCCAGCTGCTGCTGTAAAAGTGTATAAATTCCTTATTAGGGCTCTTATATCTATCTGCTAGTTATTTTCAGTGTTCAAAAAAGACCCTATATATATATATATATATATATATATATATATATATATATATATATATATATATATATATATATATATAGTCCTCCTTTAATCATTAGAGACACTCACCACTATCTGCTCGCGGCCTATGAAAATGCTAGTTGAGTAATGGAGGCATCCGTCTCCCTGGTAACTGCACACGCTGTGTGCTACAAGCGCTCAGTGTTGATCTATGCTAAAAAGGATACCGGTTACTGTAAGTGCAAATGCCCAGTAACATATGGTGGCTAGTTTTCACTACCACTACTCTATTAAACATCCAGTGTGTACTATGTCCCTTACCTCTATTGGTCGTGGATCGCTGTGCTGGAAGAAGATTCCGAATGTGGTAGCGTCGGTAACCTCGGTAACAGCACTCGCTGTTAGTTCGTGGCGACAGCCAACTTGGATAAGGCTATGTATACTTCAATGTAAGTTATGTTATGTTACTTGGCATTTATATAGCACCTTATGTATCATGGGTATGACCTCAAAGCACTGGTAGGTTGTACGCCCTCGGGAACCGTAGTTCAAGTCAGTGGAGAGAAAGAATGTGGTATGATGCGTGGGTGCACCGGATATGTGTGCAGCTGATGTGGTTGTTGCACGGTAGCTGCTTCTTAGCGGTAGATGTGGTGTTGGGGAAATCAGTTGGATGTGTTCAGTCTGGAGGGTGGACACTCAGACTGAATTTTGGCTGCGTTAGGCCTGAGGACATGCCTAAGCTAGCTGGAATGTGCTTAGCTAGCTGTGTTTTATTAGGATAATGAGGTGTTCGCGGAGTCATGTTAATATGATAACAGCTAGGCCGAATGTGTCATAGCATAGCTGTGTTCTAGTTGAATGATGGTGTATAGAAGAGGGTAAGCGTAGTAGTGTGATATGGTGGTTTATCAGTGAAGCGCTAGCGGTCAGGCACGAGAGCAGGAAGGGGCATACATAGCAGGATATGTAAATAAAGCAACAGGATGGGTAGGGTAACATGGGGATACAGGTACATAGAAGTCGTTCCATCCACTTCATCGGTTATATCCGCTTCATCTGTTTATCCGATTCATCTGTTCCGTCCACTTACATCTGTTCCATCCACTTCAACCGTTCTATCCAGTTCATTCCTGTCATCCATTTCATCCGTTTCAACCACTTCATCCGTTTCATCCACTTCAATCATTCTATCCAGTTCATCCATTCCATCTGCTATATGCACTCCGTCGTCCGTTCTATCAACTCGTATGGTGGAACTCGATCATTCGCTCCATCCACTTGCGTCCACTCTATCATCTACTCCATCCTTTGCCATCTGTTCCATCCACTTCATGCATTCCGTCCACTTCATCTGTTCCGTCCACTTCATCCGTTCCATCAGTGCATGGAGAACGGACTAAACTTGGAGAATCCCTTAATCTAATTTCCATTTTGGAATGGTGTTCTTCACTAGACCCAGAGGTGATGCCTCCTAAGCTATAATATGCCCTTAACAAATGTTGGTTAAACCACATGAAGTAAACTTACTTTCCATTCGATCTGGACTATGTAGGGGTCCACTAAATTGAAAAGAACTATTAATGAGAAATAGCTACATGTGTAGTTGAAAATATTACGGAATCTATTTGAAAGGGGATAAGATGTGCCCCTATTCTCCCCTTAATCTAGTTGTAGTTTGTATAATGTAGTTGTTATTGGTGTAACGGGTAAACAGCCAGCTAGCTCACATATATCTAGCTCACATGCTCTACAGTTTTCTAATATAGAATAAGAAAGCCATCACTACGGATCACTCCATATGTTTCAGTGCTTGCCTTAAAATAGAAATCTACATCAGTATAGGAATGTATTATCCATTCAATAATGTGTGCCTATACATTTCTAGACAATGATAAATGATTCACAATCTTGTAATTTCATACATTATACGCAATGCAATCTGTACATTTTATTAGCCAAATCTGTGTCTGCACAATATTTACAATTTACACCATCCTATTTCAAAACATAGGATGCCAAGCTAGTAGACGTCATTTGGAGTGGACAACACTTAGTGGAGCCATTCTATGTACATCTACCAGACTCTGGTAGGTAGATGGATTAGATTCTGATAAGTGGATGGATCATTATAGTGTCAATGATGACAGTTTTTATTGTAAAAAATCTTACAACGTGGCATTATATAAAACAATTCAAGGAACATTCCTCATTCAACCTCTTCGGTTGAACAGTATCAAGAAGGTGGACCCAATCCATCTCTCTTTGTGATAGAAGGTAGTGATAGTTGCCCCCCCCCCTGTGGGCTTTTTACAACCTCCAATATGTGAAATTTCAATTGGGCAATAGTGTGGTGTTGTTCTGAGAAGTGTCTCGCTACCAGTGATCTATAATTATTACATCTTATGTTTGATGTGTGTTCAGTTCATCGTTCTTTGACGGGTCTCATGGTCTGTCCTACATAAAGTTTCCCACAAGGGCATTTTATAGTGTAAATCATGCCCGAGGGGAGGCAGGTCGAGAAATCCTTCAACTTGATCTTCTTTCCAGTCTGTGAATGGGAGATAGTTTCTCCTTTTATGACGTTGTTGCAATCAGTGCAACTAAAGCATGGGAATGTACCATTCTTCCTGGTTATTAAGAACAGCTGTTTTTCATTCAAAGGTTTCTCAGCCCTGACCAATTTATCCATTAAATTTTGACCTCTTTGAAAGGCCATCATGGGGGATTTGGGAATAATGTGTACAATGGTGGATCATTGTGGAGAATACTCCAATGTTTTCTGATGGTCTTGCTGATCTGAAAACTCTGTCTGGAGAATTTAGAGATAAACAAGAGGCCACTTCCTTGTTTTTGTTCTTAGGTATCAGCAGCTGGTACTTCGATAGTTCTGTCGATCTTGACCTGGCTTTGTTCAGCACTGCTTCGGGATATACTCTCTTCTTAAATTTCTCAACCAAAGTTGAACATTCTGTATCAAGTCCAGCTGTGTCTGATATCCTTTTTAGTCTCAGAATGTGGCTGTATGGCAAGCTCTTCAGCATTGCCCTAGGATGGAAACTTGTGTAGTGGAGTAAATTATTTGCATCGGTAGGTTTATGGTAAATGGTGGTTGAAATGTTCCCATCTTTGATCTCAAGGCTGACATTCAAGAAGTGGAGTGATGGTGAACCAATCTCCATAGTGAATTTAATTATGGGGTGGACTGTGTTGAGATAAGTAAGAAATGTCAATTATTCCTTGGGTCCACAACAGACACTGAAAATGTCGACTATAAACCTTTTCCAAATAAGTATGTTAAGTGACCATGCAGGGTGGTCAAGTACATGTTTCTCAAATTTGTACATGTAGGTGTTTGCGTACACAGGGGCCATCGCCGACCCCATGGATGTACCAGATGCCTGTATATAATACTTACCCTGGAACCGGAAGTAGTTATTGAATAATATTAGATTTAGTAATTCAAGGAGGAGTATTTCCTCTAAATTCTGAAGCATTTAGCAAGAGCCACTCTATTGCCTCCAGTTCTTCCTCATGGGGGATTGACGTGAATAAACTAAATACATCGAGATTGAATAGGATTCATTCGGAACAGAGTGGCAAAATATCTTTGAGGCAGTTAAGGAAGTCTGTTGTGTCCTTAAGGTATGGAGGGATGTCCTGAATCAAAGGTTGTAATAGTTTGTCTACATAGATGGCCATGGGATCGAAGACACTCTCCGTCCCGGCCACTATTGGTCTTACTCGATCCTTGTGGATCTTAGGCAGACCGTAAAAGACAGGGATTATTGGGTGTCTGTTAGTCAGAAATTGGTAGGTCTTGTCACTGATCCAATAGTTTCAAGCGCTTGCTCCACTGTCCTCTCAATCAGAATCTTAATTTCATTCAGAGGATCGCTATCAGTCTAATGTAGGTAGATTCATCATTAAGTAGTTCTAGACACCTGTTGGTGTAGTAGGTGGTGTCCAACACTATGATGGCTCCCCCCTTATCGGCCGGTTTGATAGTGAGTTTGTCTTGTGCCAGGATTTCAATGTGTTCAAGCTGGCAATTTTTAATATTGAGAGGCGTAGTTCTCTGGTAATTGATCCTGCTGAGATCTGATAAGACACTTTTCTCAAATAGGTTCAACATTGAGTTTTGTACCTGAGGATCGAACTCACTCTTTGGGCGCATTTCTAGTCTGTCATCCTTTGGGAGTGGTGATTCCATGATAGACTGGGGCTCAAACATTTTTTTTTATCTCACCTTCCTGAGAAGCCTATGGAGACGGACTTTCTCATGGAAGAGAGATGTGTTGCAGGTGGGAACAAAGGATAGTCCCCGGTTGAGGATGTCCAATTGGCCACTAGTCAGGACACTGCTAGAGATGTTAATGACAAGGTTCTCACAGCTTACTTGTTCTTTCTTTTTGGTGGTTTTTTCCTTCTCCTCCTGTTTTTCTTAGGCCTACAAAAACACCCCCACCTGTGGTGGCAGTTGTTGCTAGAGGCTCAGTTGTTCCAACTCTTCCATTCAATGAGCTTTCACCCTGGTTGTTAGAGCTGCCAGTAGGCTGTTGCGGTTTGTCTATTTGGATAGGTTCCCCTATACTGCTGTTACTGCTGCTCCCAGTACCTGGTGAGCCTGGTTGCTGTGGTCTACCCCTGTTCTGATTTCTGTGGTGGTAGAATTCTTGCCAGTTGTATACAATATCGTTAAGGTAGTCAAAAGTATCTCGTTTGAACTTCTTCAACTTTCTCTGCTCAATATCTGATTTGTAGCTAGCCAGTTTAGAGTTTACTTCTTCTAGCAGCTGTGTGAGTTCTTGTTCAGATTTGAACTCTAATAGCTGGGTTTTAAGTGACGCGATGTCAGAGTCAATAGTGGTGAGAGACTATGATAGTTCCTCTATTGTGAGCAAGATTAGATCTAGTGAACATTTGTTCAGGATCAGATCCCACTTTGATACAAATTCTTTGTTTTCACTACATAGAGTAGGTATCAAGTATACTCTAAGACCCCTGTGTATTTTATGGGATTCATAGCACTCCACTAGTGTTGTTGCATGAAGTTTTTGAGAGATGTCACGTCTTATACGTTTTTCTAGTTTAAATACCAATTTGTCCCGGTTATCTTGGCTTTGTAGTGCTTTATCTGTGTCCTTAATTAATGATAGGATACATTTTGCCACGTCTACGCTAAATGCTAGCGTTGTTGCATGTTTAACAGTAAGTAGTGCACACCAATTTATGTAAATAATTTCAAAAAACTGTCACTCAATTTAAAGAATATTAGAGGGGCAGGGGAGGAACAATGATCCTGGCACAGAATCCAAAGGTAGGAACCTCCTGTCCCCTGCACACTTTGAGATGCTGTATAAAACAGTCAAAATGATTTACTATGTAACTTTTTCACATTCTAATCTGGATAATTAATCAAAGAAACCATGTCAATTCAGTTTTTATAAAAAAAAAGAATAAAGAGTTTTAATGTTAAACAATAACAGGCAAAACAGTTTAGCAAGTCTGTTTTCTTTGGCTGACGCGTTTCGAGGATTAAACCTCTACTTCTTGAGCCTTATGGACTATGAAGGAAATATCATACAGAAAGGACATGTCAGACTCATGTTAATTCAAGAACAGTGTACAACCTGTAAAGCTGCTATATTTAGAGGCATTGTATTCATAAAACCACTATACATGCGTTAATTCACTAGATGAACAAGTTACTTCTTACCTTGTAACGTTATTTCGATGGGATGTTACTCTGAAGTATTCCTTATCTTTGATAGATCATCTCCCAGCTTGCTGGCCTCGGAAAAACATTTTCAGTAGAGGGCGCTGCGCGTCGACGTCCCTCGAGCCGATGTCCCTCAACGGCCTCTGTGTCGGTGCCGACGTCACAACGTGTATAAATAGACTCGCGCAGCGTCCGTTGCTCAGTTCCGTTTGGACGTCAACAGTTGTTGTACATGAATTGGTTATTGACCTTGAAGGAGCGTAAGCTGCAACCACAAGGGAAGCATTACTGCGGGGATGGATGTGAGGGACGATAAGGAATACATCGGAGGAACATCCTACCGAAAGAACGTTACAAGGTAAGAAGTAACTTGTTCTTCGAAGGGATTGTGTCCTCCGACATATTCCTTATCTTTGATAGACTCCCACAGCAGTGGTGTGCAATTGGAGGTGGGAGTAAAACGCCATGTTTCCTTTCAGGAATGAACCGAATGTAATACGGCTTTGCCAAACCTAGTCTCTTGACTAGAGGAGGAATCCAGGTTGTAAAATCTTGTGAAGGTATGTGCGGACGACCACGTGGCAGCTGCACATATGTCTTGAAACGGCACCCCTCTTTGGAGGGCCGAGGAGGCTGCGATACCCCTGGTTGAATGAGCCCTAAGATTTTGAGGAGGCTCTTTCCCTGCCAGTTTGTAGCATTCCAGGATGGCCAAAATAATCCATCTGGAAATGGTTTGTTTTGTTATCGGTAGTCCCAACTTGTGCCCTGAGTAACCCACGAACAGTTGGTCTGCTTGCCTAATCCTAGCAAGTCTGCTGATGTAAAAGCTTAAAGCTCGGCTTGGGTCCAGACTATGTAGCCTTTCTTCCTCTTTCCCCGAATGGGGAGGCGGATAGAATGAAGGTAAAGTAATTTTCTAAGTGATGTGGAATTCAGAAACCACCTTTGGGAGGAAATTAGGCTTCACCTGTAGGACAACCTTGTCTTTATGAAAAATTGTATGAGGGGGTTTACAAGATAGAGCTTGTAATTCGCTCACCCTTCTAGCAGATGTTAAAGCCACTAATAAGACAGTTTTAAGGGTGAGAAATCTTAGCGAACAAGAGTGGAGTGGTTCGAAAGGAGTACCCATCAGGAAATTTAAGACGAAATTTAAGTCCCATAAAGGAACCTGCAAAGGTCTTGGAGGGTAGACATTAGTTAATCCCTTTAGAAATTGTATTACTAAGGGTAATTTGAAATACGAAGGCTCCTCTGCAGTGCGCTTGAAGATCGATAGCGCTGCGAGATAGCCCTTGATAGTGCCATCTTGAAGGCCTGAATTTGCCAAGTAGAGTAGAAAGGATAACACCGTTGGTGTACCACATGAAAAGGGGTCGATATTCTCTTCTCTACACCAGCTGCAAAACTTGTTCCAAAGGCAGCGCTATAAAGACTTTGTTGCTGGCCTTCTGGCCAAAGGCAACACTTCCATGACGCCATCAGGGAGGTCCCGATCCTTGTATCTCAACCTTTCAGAAGCCAGGCGTGAAGGTTGAGGGTTCTGATGTCTGGATGGAGAACCTGACCTCCCTTCTGTGAGAGAAGATTCTCCTTGAGTGGAAGACGAATTGGAGGGCAGATGGACATGTCCAGAAGGTCCGGGTACCACGTTCTCCTGGCCCAGTCTGGGGCAATAAGGATCATGGTTCTCATGAATCTTCTCAACCTCCTGATGATTTGAGGAATGACAGGGACTGGTGGAAACGCGTACAGGAGTGGAAACTCCCAGTCCACTACGAACGCGTCCCCTAGAGCTCCTCTCGGGGGAAATTCCCAAGAACAGAACAGATCGCACTTTCTGTTGGTACTGGTGACAAACAGATCCACTAGAGGGGTTCCCCAAAGGGCGAAGATCTCCTGAAGGACTCGTGGGAGACTGTGCCCTGCCTGCTCGGAGCGTCCGCTTTCAAGTTCTTCTCTCCGGCTAGGTGGACTGCCGATAGAGAGATTCCTTCTTGAATTGCCCAAAACCAGAGCTGCATTGCCTCTCTGCACAGTGGCAGCGATCCTACGCCTCCTCTTTTGTTGAGGTAGTGCATGGCCACTGTGTTGTCCGTCATTATCAGGACATTTTTCCCTTGTATAGATGGCAGAAAAGCTTTCAGCGTTAGTCTGATTGCTCTCAGCTCTAACAGGTAGATATGTAGTCTGGACTCCGATAGAGACCAACGACTGCTGATGGTCAAGTCGTTGGTATGGGCTCCCCACCCCGTGAGTGAGGCATCTGTGAGTACTGTTATCTCCGGCCATGGTTGCCAAAACAGTTCCCCCTTCAAGATGTTTTTCTGGCAGGCCCACCACTGAAGGTCTCGAGCCACCTTGTCCGGAACCTGAAGGTCGTCTGTCATTCTCCCTGAGAATTGCAACCAATGAGTTCTCAGTGCCCACTGAAGAGATCTCATTCTCAGCCGAGCCTCTGGCACAAGGAAGATGCAGGATGCCATGAGGCCTAGCAACCTCAAAAAGTCGAAGGCTGTGAGACGTTGGGCATTTTGAAACTTGGTGACCATCTGCAGAATATCTTGAGCCCTCACCTCTGGTGGCGAGGCTTTTCCCAGGGAAGTGTCCAGGACCGCTCCAATGAACTGGAGTCTCTGTGATGGTATCATCTGTGACTTCTTTAAATTGAGGGAGAAACCCAGTTTGTGAAAGAAGTGGCAGACATAATCTAGCTGGATCTGAGCTTGTTCCGAAGATACAGCTCTGATCAGCCAATCGTCCAGGTAGGGGTAGACGTGGATCCCTTCCCTCCTTAGACTTGCTGCCACTACCGACATTAGCTTGGTGAAGACCCTCGGGGCAGAGGTCAGCCTAAATGGCAGAACTTGAAATTGATAATGAGAGCCACCAATTGCGAACCTCAGGTATTTCCTGTGTTTGAGATGGATTGGCACATGGAAATAAGCATCCTGGAGGTCCAGATATACCAGCCAGTCCTGGAGCTGGAGGGCCTGAAGGATCTGAGAGAGGGTTACCATCTTGAACTTGTCCTTCCTGAGGAACTTGTTCAATTCTCATAAGTCCAAGATAGGTCTCAGTCCTCCGTCTTTCTTCGGTATGAGAAAGTAGAGGGGAGTACCAGCCCTTGTTCCTCTCCGCTACAGGTACTGGTTCTATGGCACCTTTCTCTAGCAGGTCTACAATTTCCTGCAAGAGGAGTCGATCTGGAACTTTCAGAGAGCTGTTCCCCGGTGGATGACTCTGAGGGATGCGTAGAAAAGGCAGGCAGTAACCTTGGGCAACTGTCTCCAATGCCCAAGCATCTGCAGTAATAGCCTGCCATTCCGTCAGATGTTGCGTTAACCTGCCCCCTACTGGTGTTTTGTGAAGAGAGTCCTCAGAGCGGTTTGGGGGTGGCTGATGCAGGTGCCGAGGGTAAAGAGGCACCTGCTGCTGCTGCGGATTTTGTGTTTTTACCCCGTCCACCTCGGGTGAATTTCTTCTGACCCCTTTGAACCGGCTGTCCTCTGCCCTTTCCGAATGCGGAATAGAAGCGAAAGGACTTACCTCTCCAAGAGGTTCCTGAGGAGCGATATGGTGTCTGACGGATTGCAGCTCCTAAGGATTTAGCTGCTGCCTTTGATGTTTGTAGTTTTTCTAAACTGTCATCCGCCTTCTTACCAAACAAAGAAGAGCCGTCAAAGGGCATATTCAAGAGTCTGCTTTGCATATCTGGAGCAAAACCAGACTTTCGTAACCAAGCAAATCTCCTGGTTGTTGTACTTGCTGCCATGGCCCTGCTGATGCTGTCAGCAGAATCGATGCCAGTCTGAAGGGATTCGCACATTGCGTCCTTACCATCCTTAATGATGTTGAGAAACGCTTTCCTTTCTTCTTCCTCCGGGAGGCAGTCAGCCGCTGATGAAGCACACTCCCAAAGAGTGTGGCTGAACCTTGCGAGCGCACAAGTAGCATTGATGGATTTCAAGGCCATGCTACATGCGGAAAATACTTTTTTGGCCATAGTGTCATATCTCTTATCATCCCTGTCCTGTGGAACAGTAGGGTAAGCCTATTTACTACCTGCTGAAGTAGCTGCCTGAACAACCAGACTCTCCGGAGTTGGGTGTTTGGATAAATATTCAGGGTCAGCAGAAGATACCCGATATTTAGCTGACAATTTCTTGTTAACTGCTGGGATTACCTCAGGTGTTTCCAAGTTTACCAATATTCTCCTTTGTAATGCCGCATGAAATGGCATCACAGGATCCTCCTGTGGACCTTTGACCAAGATGTCTGTGAGGTCGTCTTGCTGAAAAGCAGGTGAGGGTGTGGACCATCCCATAAACTCTATTATCCTTGCCATCAAGGTTCTGTAAGGGGTTTCAGCATGTTCCCCTGGGTCTGGTGTGGCAAATTCCACTTCTGGGGAAGTGTCCAACCCACTTGCTTCCTGAAGGGTTTCATGGAGGTCTTTCAACCTACCTTCCTCAGAGGTAAATTCCTCTGGTGCAGGAGTTGCAGATCCCTGCAACTCAAAAGGTTTTTCCTGACCTGAATCCTCCCCTTCTTCATAAATAGAAGATACGACTCTGGAGTGATCAGGTCTTGAAAATGGTATAAATCCCATTTCCAGAGCAGAAGGAGCTAAATTTGTCATGATGGGCTGAGAAAACGTCGTCGTCGACGCAGACCTTAAAGGCTTCGAAGCCTTCGAATGCCATCGAAAAAGGCATCGAGAAAGGTGGTAGAGGCCTCGATGAACTCGAGAGTATCGGGATTCTACTCGAGGTTGTCAACGACATTCTCGTGCTGAAGGCTCTGGGCATGGCCACTGGCTGTGAGGTGGCCGTGGGTTTATCCTTTCTCGGCGTCGAAGACGGCGTCGACTCGACTGACCTGTGCGTCGAAGAACCCTTCATTAACAGCGTCGACGACGCCGATCTATGTGTCGAAGGGATCTTCGACTACGGCGTTGAAGATGCAACTTTGCCTTTACTCGAGGGTTTCTGATGTTCTCGAGTGGATTCTTTCACCGGGTACTGCGACTCGCGGCTTTTTGATTTTTCGGGTCTTTCACCCAGGGCATCACCCTCAGCAGTCTTCAAGGGGGTCGAGGCCGCTTTCTCGAAGACGCTTAGCATCTTTTTCCTGAATTCCTCCCACTCAGCCTGAGAGCTATGTTTTGTGGGGCAGGAGGCCCTTTTTGGGGAAACGGAAGAAGAAGACGAGGAAGGGGATCTTCAACGTCTCTTTTTTGAATGCTTCGATCTCGAAGAGTGATGGGAACTGCTTCGAGACCTAGAACGAGAATGTCTTATGATGGCGAGGAGACGAATGTCTCGACTCCGCCGAGGAAACTTTCGAAGATGTTTTAACTGCCTTACCTCTCTCGAGTTTCCCCTTACGCTCCTTCAAGGCTTTCGCCGTCATGGACATGCAGTCCTCGCACTCCGAACAATGGTGCTCGATTCCCAGGCACCACAAAGAGATCCTGTGAGGATCCGTCAACGACATTTTCTTTCCACAGTCTCGACATTTTTTGAAGCCGGACCGTGGAGTCGTCGGTTCGGGTGAGGAAGCCATCGAGTACGAGTCGGTATTCACGGGGAATATATTGATATATTCGACTGAAGAACTGAGCAACAATATTCCGAGGCCCCACGAAGCGCGGAAAAATGGAACTGAGCAACGGACGCTGCGCGAGTCTATATATACGCGTGGTGACGTCGGCGCCGATACGAAGGCCGTCGAGGGACATCGGCTCGAGGGACGTCGATGCGCAGCGCCCTCTACTGAAAAAGAATTTCCGAGGCCAGCAAGCTGGGAGATGATCTATCAAAGATAAGGAATACGTCGGAGGACACAATCCCTTCGAAATACACAAGTCATGGAGTCAAATGGATGTTACCCAATTTAAGTTACAGGTCAATCATGTTAAAGAGCCTTACTGTTCAGGCTCAACTAAAAACGGTAGGTTGAAATGAAATACTGATCAGTACCTTTTCTTTAGAGTGGTCTCTGTATTCTCGTGTTCCTAACTAGGATCCATTAATTCTCCTGGAGTTTCATCATCTATATGTTCAAGACCGGTGATCTGAATTGTGCACCATCTAAAGGTAGGGGAGACCTCATCAGAGAAAGCAGGTTATGTAGCTCCATATTACAGTGTTCGTAGCCAACGGCTCGCACATTCTGTTTCTATTTAAACTATTCATAAGTTAATGAGCTGTCAGAAAGATGGAAGAGAGTAAATACAACTTCGTAGCATGAAGCGGCTACCACGTTCTGATCCTATCTGAAATGTCCACAAGCTCAAGTAAAATCAGGCAAATGTTATGGAATCAAAAAGACTAACTTGCATAACCCTCAACAATTTGTGTTGCAAAGGTGGGTGAAATCATCCGATTTTGTTTTTGGCGGGTGAGACGCCCATTGGAATGAATGGGCATTCAGGAGGCTTGGCGGGTGAGTCAGCCCTTTACAAGGCGGGTGACACCCGCCAAAAGCGTGGGAGTTGAGAGCTATGAACTTGCGAGAAGAAGTGTAAAAACTCACACCCGCGGTCAATCCCACTATGATTCTGTGTTCCAACAAGTGTAAAAAGCGAAGGTAAGCTCCATTCTCCTAGATAACCTAGTTCCCAATGTGTATATAACACTTGCGGTGCGGGTCATCCCATTCCAGCTGCTGCTGTAAGAGTGTATAAATTCCTTGTTAGGACTCGTATATCTATCTGCTAGTTATGTTCAGTGTTAAAAAGACCCTATCTATAGAGTCCTCCTTTAATCAGTAGAGACACTCACCCCTATCTGCTTGCGGCCGCTGAAACTGCTAGTTGAGAAGTGGAGGCATCTGTCTCCCTGGTTACTGCACACGCTGTGTGCTACGATCATTCAGTGTTAATCTGTGCTAAAACGGATACCAGCAAATGCCCATTAACATATGGTGGCTAGTTTTCACTACCACTACTCTATTAAACATCCAGTGTGTACTGCGTCCCTTACCTCTATTGGTCGTGGATTGATGTGCTGGAAGAAGATACTGAATGTGGTCGAGTCAGTTACCTCAGTAACAGCACTCGCTGTTAGTTCGTGGCGACCGCCATCTTGGATAAGGTTATGTATGCTTTAATGTAAGTGCATGGAGAATGGACTAAACATGGAGAATCCCTTAATCTATTCTCCATTTTGGAGTGGCGTTCTTCACTAGACCTAGAGGCAATGCCTTCTAAGCCATAACATTCCCTTAACACATGTTGGTTAAACCACATGAAGTAAACTTACTTTCCACACGATTTGGACTATTTAGGGGTCCACTAAATTGAAAAGAACTATTAATGAAAAATAGCTACATATGTAGTGGAAAATATCACGTAATCTATTTGAAAGGGAATACAATGTCCCACTATTCTTCCTTTAATCTAGTTGTAGTTTGTATAATGTAGTTGTTATTGGTGTACCAGGTAAACAGCCAGTTAGTGTAACGCTCACCTGATTCCCGTAGAGGCGCCGGTCTTGACTGGGCGTATACCGTATCTTCAAAGGTGATGTGTAACACACGGCTGGCTCTTTGGGCTGGACCTCTGTGCACTGTATGTCTGACTCGAAGGGTAAGATGTCTGCAGATAGAAAATATGGGATTAATGAACTGGGTTATTGAATGTCTCTCTCCTCTTCCCTTTCTCTTCTCCTGTAGAACCCAAAGGTTAACGCTCTCACCTTAGGTAAGTGAACGCCGTGCTCTCCATCTGCCTCGGGGCAGGGTGCTGTAACCAGTTTCTTCGCTGGATAAGGGGGGCAGGCCTCTTGACTTCAGAGGACTGCTGTCCGTCGTTTACTGCACGAACGGTAAGTTTCAAGTAATTCTAATGTCTTTAAAAGTCTTTAGGAATGATGTCTCTTGTTTTGCAGGGTTCTGGCGATGGCGGATGACTAGCTGAAGTGAGTTGAAGATGGAGCCCGTGTGATGAATAGAAGCGCCTGGAAGCACGTAAGTAAGCGCTTGTTGCCTGCTTCACAATGCGCTCTAACTGTCTTTTTATTTTGCAGGTACAAGTTCGGAGCGGCTGCAGGGTGCCGGAATACCCTCTGGGTTAGATGTGGAAAGGAGTAATGGCACGTGAGTATTAAAGTTCCCCAATGTCTTTAAACGCACCTTGTTTTGTCTTTCAGATGCGGGATGCAGCGCCGAAGGCCTCCGGAGCGTGCGAAGAGTTGGTAAGCTTTTGTCTTTCAGATGCCGGAATGCAGTGCGAAGACCTCCGGAGCGCACGAAGAGTAGGTAAGCCTTTGTCTTTCAGATGCCGGAATGCAGCGCGAGGCGTTGGTGACAGCCGATGGACCAGGTAAGTGAAGCGCTGTCACTGAAGACCGTAATGCTAACCTGTTCTTTCTTTTCTTTATAGGTGTTGCTGAAGACTGGATTCAGGATGGTAAGCCTTTTTCCTTAGGCCCAGGATCAGATGCAGAAGACCCGATGAGCGTTCTGCTGCAAAGGATGCAGAATAACGCAAAGCAAGATTCATCCATCGGGTGTGGTTTAAATAGCCTCCTGTAGTGCTTAGGTGTCTCCTTCCACAGCCACGCCTAGGTAAGAAAAGAGTTCCTGCTTTCCAGAAGAGTTCCAGTGTTCTGAACCTAGGGAGTGGCTCCTGCCCCACCCAACAGGAAAAGTAGTTCCAAAAAGAAGAGGATCAGAGGCTCAACTGGCAGGCAAGTAAGCAGCATGGTCTGCTGCAGGTAAATCCACCCAAGCATTATGAGCCCGGCGCTTCCAGCGCTGGGACTGGGCATATTTATGAGCCTGGTGCCACTGGCGCCAGGACTGGGTCCAAAAGGTCCCAATTGGGACTGGTTGGCACTCGGAACCTGGGTTATGGATCTGCTTCCAAGGGAGTTGGGAAAACCCTGACCTTTTGGAAGCAGAGATCATGACAGTTAGCTCACATGTATCTAGCTCAAATGCACCACACAGCATCACAGGCGACAATGTGAGGCATGGGGGACACACACCATCACAGGCGACAAAGTGAGGTTTGGGGAGCTCACACATCATCACAAGCAATCCACAGGGGGTGAGGGGCACCGCCAACCTCACAGGCGACCAAGGGGGGCATACACAGCATCAGCGTGTCAGTGTACCTGAAGCGGAAAGGGAGCAGACAGGGCCTTCACAGCGGGCCTTCCCTGCGAGGGCCGGCTAACGTAGTGGGGGGGTTGAAGAAGTGCCTCATTACCTGTTGCTAGGCAACCAGGAAAACAGGAGCCCTGAATAGGCCGGACGCACTAACGCATCCCTTTTTGAGAGATGAAAGCTGTTATGAGATTGATTCAACCAGAAAGTTGCTCGGACAAAATGTTTTCAAAACGTGGCAGCAGATTCCTAGGTGCTATAAACCTAGCTGCGCTGCAGTGATTGATGATAAAGGGATGCAGGGGGAGAGTGCACTCCCATGATGAAGCCACTCCTGCAGCGCTGATGATCCTGGGTCCAGCTGCTCCTGCAGCACCGCCATACATAGGGCACCAGCCCTCTAAGTGTGCAACATGTGGTGGAGTGCCTGTGGCCTCTTAAATGCGGAGTAGACAGGGCCTTATCAGCAAGCCTTTCCTGCGAGGGCCGGCTAACGCCTTCCGGTGTAATGTGGCAGCAGATTCCTAGGAGTTATAAACATAGATGCGCTGCAGTGAGGGATGATAAAGGGATGCAGGGGGAGTGCGCTCACCCCTGATGCAGACGTCATTGAGGATCCGCAGCAAAGTTGCTCCTGCAGCACCGACGATCCTGGGTCAAGCTGCTCCTGCAGCACTGCTGTGCATAGGGCACCAGTCCTCAAAGCTATAGGAGGCACTGCCTTATGGCTGAGAGCTAAATTACCCAAAACAACAGAGAACACTAAAGTGGCTGCAGTTACTTCATTTCAAATGAAAGGAACAAGTTACTTACCTGTAACTGTTGTTCTCCAGCATGGGTCTGGCATGGATTCACATGCTCATGAATATTCCCCGTCGTCAGGCTGGGAATCCTCGGTAAAGAAAAAACCAGTATCAGTTTCGTTTCTGATCTGTCTTTCGTAGTAATAACCAATCACTGGTCTCTGCGTCATACTGACCACAGCCAATGACTGCCCTCTACCTAAGCACCGCCTCTGGCAGCCATCTTCAGATTTGGAAGCACGTGAAGTGGCAGTATGACCAAGTGAAGAGCCGCAGAGGGGTAGGTGGGAGGGTTCGCATGTGAATCCATGCCAGACCCATGCTGGAGAACAACAGTTACAGGTAAGTAACTTGTTCCTTCTCCAGCATGGGGTCTGGCATGGATTCACATGCTCATGAATAAAGAATACATAGCAGTACACACATGCACAACCACGGGAGGTGGCAAAGGCTCAACATTAAGCATCACATCAACTCAACATTAAGCATCTTACCTCCTCACCAGGCTCACCTCAGGCGAACAGGTTGCGCAGCACTGCTTGGCCGACCCTGGACTCCTCCCTGGAATCCCGGTCGACGCAGTAGAATTTCGTGAAGGTGTGCGTCGACCTCCACGTAGCAGCCCTGCATATGTCCAGCAGGGGCACACCAGATAGGAACGCCGTGGTAGCTGCGATCGCTCTGGTGGAATGGGCTCTCGGACGGCCAGGCAGCGGTCGGTTTGCCAACCGGTGACAGCACATGATACAGCCGGAGAGCCATCTGGAGATGGAAGCCTTCGAGAGAGCCTTCCCCTGATTGACAGGTCCAAAGTTCACAAAGAGTTGTGACGTCTTCCGAAAACCCTTCGTGCGGTCCACGTAGAACTTCAGCGCTCTAGCTACATCCAGCGAGTGCAAAGTCCTCTCAGCCGGCGACGAAGGCGACGGGAAAAACACAGGTAACACCAAGGGTTCGTTGAGATGGAAGTCCGACGGTACCTTGGGCATGAAGGAGGGGTGCGTCCTGAGCACTACCCTCGTGTCGTGGAAAGTCAAGTACGGGGCCTTGCAGGAAAGGGCCTGGATCTCTCCCACTCGTCGTGCGGAGGTGATGGCCACAAGAAAAGCTGTTTTCCACGATAGAAACTTCAACGGGGCCGAGTGCAGAGGCTCGAACGGAGGTCCCATGAGCTTGGTCAGCACCACGTTGAGCTCCCACGCCGGGGCCGGAGCCTTCACCGGCGGGAACGATCTGAACAGTCCCTTCATGAACTCTTTCACCAGACGATGAGACCACAAGGACGTCCGGCCCGTGGTTCTGGTGTATCGGGAGATCGCAGCAAGATGAATCTTGATGGACGCGTGTGCCAGACCAGCTTTGGCCAGCGTCAGCAGGTACGGCAGTACTTGGGGAGCCGTAATCCGTAGAGGGTTAATCTTCTGTGCGTGGCACCAGACAGAGAACCTCTTCCACTTGTGTCCGTAGCATTTAAGAGTCGAGGACGCCCTGGCCTTTGCAAGAACCTCTCTGCAATCGGCCGGTATGTCGTATCCTCCAAACTCTAGCGCTGCAGGAGCCAGGCCTGCAAGTTCAGTGACTTCGGGTCGTGGTGGAGGATGGCGCCTCCTTCCCTGGAGAGTAGATCCGCGTCCGCCGGCAGCTTGATCGGCGGGGACGCTGACAAGTCCAGAAGGTCCGGGAACCATATCTGCCTCGGCCACGCAGGTGCGATGAGGATCATCCTGCACCGTGACCTCTTGAGCTGGTTGATGAGCCGGATTAGCAGAGGCAAGGGAGGGAACGCGTAGAGGAACAGGCCCTCCCAGGGGAACGAGAAAGCATCGCCCATGCTCCTCGTCTGGGGAAACCTGCTGGCGAACCTCCGGCACTTGGTGTTCGTCGCCGTCGCGAACAGGTCGATCTGGGGTGTGCCCCACCGTCGGAAGAGGCGATCCACCAGATCCTGCCGTAGCTCCCACTCGTGGCACGAGCGCAGCTCCCTGCTGAGTGAGTCGGCGATGGTGTTTTTTATCCCTGCCAGATGAAACGGCACCAGAAAAATCCCTTGGGCGACGGCCCAATGCCACAGGTCCTGCGCCTCCTTGGACAGCGCCGGGGACCTGGTTCCGCCCTGTTTCCTGATGTAAAACATGGTGGTGGTGTTGTCGGTGAAGATCCTCACCACCTTGCCCTTGAGGGACGGAAGGAAGGACCTGAGGGCCCAAAACACTGCACGGAGCTCCAGGACGTTGATATGTAGGGACTTCTCCGTCGGGAGCCAGAGTCCCCTTGCGTGCAGATTTTCGGTGTGCGCTCCCCACCCTTCCAGGGAGGCATCCGTGGTCACAGTCTCCTGGTGGGCTGGGGTCTGCAAGTCCATGCCCGCCGTCAGATGCGCGCGGGTGCCCCACCACCGTATCGCTCGTCGGAAACTCTCGTCGAGCTTGATCCTTTCCTCGAAGCTGCCCGTCGTCTGGATCCAGCGCGCATCCAGGAATTCTTGCAACGGGCGCATCCGGAGCCTGCACATGGGAATGAGGTAGATGCAGGAAGACATCATCCCGAGGAGGGACTTGATGGACCTCACTTTGGCCGCGTCGGCCACCAACATCCGTTGCACCTTGCCCAAGATGGTCCTGGTCCTCTCCTCCGACGGGGAGGCCAGAAGGGACACTGTGTCGAGCCTCGCTCCCAGAAACAGTGCGACTTGCGCGGGCACCAGGTGGGATTTGGCGTAGTACACGGAGAATCCCAGGTCCGTGAGGAGTTGGACGGTCCTTGCCGTGTGGACCACGGCGAGCTCCCTCGTCTTGGCGCGGATGAGCCAGTCGTCCAGGTAGGGGTAGACGTGAATCCCCTCGCGGCGCAGCTGCGCCGCCACCGGTGCAAGGCACTTGGTGAATACCCTGGGTGCCGACCGTAGTCCGAAGGGAAGGGCTTTGCTCAGACGTCGCAGGTCTAGGATGGGGCGCCATCCTCCCATCTTCTTCTTCACGAGGAAGTATCTCGAGTAGACTCCGGAGCCCCGAAGCCTCTTTGGGACGAGTTCGATGGCGCCCTTTCTGAGCATCGCCTTTACCTCCAGGAGAAGTTGAGGGACGTGAAGTTCTTTCCTGGCCACGGGGGGGACGCGCGGGCACCTTCTTTGAAACTCGAGCGCGTGGCCCCGGGCCAGGGCGTCCAGCACCCAACGGTCGGTGGAGATGGACTCCCACACGCTGACGAAGCCCGCCAGCCGGCCTCCCACCGGGGTGCTTCGGTGGGGGCCCGACCCCACGGCCGGTTCAATCCTGCTTGGACGCGGCCTTGCCGCCCTGACCTCCTTGGCGACGACGGCGGGGTCCGCTAGACTTGCCTCGTCCTCTGTAGGCCTCTTGCGACGACGAGCGGGCCGCTTGACGGTAGGAAGCGAAACCGCCGCCGGAACCTTTGGAGGCGCCCTTGCCTCCGCCGCTCCGAAAGGGCGTCCGTCGTTGCAGGACTCCAAGGGCCCGGGCCGTCTCCGTATCCGCCTTGATGGCCTGAAGGGAATCGTCCACTGTCTTCCCAAACAGGTTGTTCCCGTCGAAGGGCATGTCCAGG